>NC_091470.1:87652526-87954676 GCF_036971445.1 Narcine bancroftii | reverse complement strand
TTGCACGAATCAGCCAGTGTTGTCTTTCAATGGTTTCTTAAATAATGAACAAAGATTTCTGCTCACAGTCAAATTACTTTTCCTGTCATTTCAACATGATTCCTATAATATTCCAGTGATCTGCTTATTGTTTTGAACTGCTTATTTTAGTTATTTAATTTTGAATAAAGGAAAGGAACGTGGGTGCATGTTTGAGATCGCTGCACAGTTAATATTTCAACCCACACAATTACACCAGAGGCAGGACATGATATTTTCCACATGAAGTGGGCGTCGCTGACATTTGTTGCTTGCTCCCAGTTGTCTGAAGGAGGAAAAGCAAGTTTGCTGCAACTTTTGAGAATGTTTCAGAAAGCAGATTTAAGAACCAGATTGGAATCAGGTGGTTGGTTGACTACTTAAGCATAATTGTTTCAACAATCCAACAGCTTCAACTTAAGCAAGAAAGTCTGCAAATGCTGGGGTCAAGTGCAGTACGATAATATTCTGGTGAACCTGACAAAGGGCCCAAGGCCAAAATGTTAGTCACCCTTCACTTTCTGTGGATGCTGCTTGTGACCTGCTGAGTTGCTCCAGGGCGTCTGTGTACTGCCAACAACTTCAAAATCACTTTAAGAATGGTTGAGCCTCTTCAGTGAAATAAACAACACCAGTCTGGTTTTTTTTTTTGGTCATCTTGACAAAGAGCTCAGCTGTAGACTATTTTCTAATTGGGAAGAGAATTCAGAAAGCAGAGGTCCGATCTTGCAGGTCGAGTTGGTAGTAAGGAAGGCAAGTGCAATGTTAGCATTCAATTTGAGAGGATTAATATATAAAAGCACAGATTTAATGTTTGATAGTGGTGGTCAGACCACATTAGCATTGTGAGCAGTTTTGGGCCCCACATCTACAGAAGGATTTGCTGGAATTGGAGAGGGAGCAGAGGAGGTTTACATGAGGGTGAATGTATGAGAAGCATTTGATCTGGGTCTGTACTCACTGGAGTTTAGAAGAATGAAGTGGGAACCTCATTCTGAATAGCAAAGGTCAATGAGACCAAACTTTGGTACAGCCGAGATGGGCCAAAGGCCCTGGTTCTGTGCTTCATTCATTCTACACACCGTATGCAATTATTTATCCATTCATCTAACCCATTAATATCCCTTGGCAGAGATTTTATGCCCTCCAAGCAAAGGAGGGCTTATCTATCTTTAAACCTATCTTCAGTCCCTTGTTTTCATTTGTGATTGGGTGAGAGTAGCACAATGTTTTCTGATTTGTTTTTATTATCGTTTTGTGGTGCGTGAATGTTGCTGCTCGCATCATAATTTTGCTTTCCTGATTCCTCACAAGGCTGCAGCTGACACTTTTGAGGAGTGAGATAGAGAACAGCATTTCTTTCCTTTCACTCTGCAACTGAAAAGCCCATTCAATAACTTTCTTTCCCGGCTCCAAGAAGAGACCTGAACCTGACACGTTACCCTCGATTCATCCTCACTGGATCCCGGTTCATTACTCTGCTACTTATAGCATCAAGCAGCTCAAACAGATTTGTCGACGTTGATTTCCTTTTCATGACTTTGCTCGATCCTTTTATTTAACTAAATATCCCGTTGCAGCTTCCAAATTAACAAGTTTTAGCATTTTCTCGGGAAATTCCTCAGTTTTACAAATATTCCGTTTACAGTTTTGCCGATATGTTTGCAGTTTCTTTGATTTATTGAGCTATTTTTCACCGTAGAAAAATAAAGTGGGTGTGAGCATACGTGGTAGGAAAATGGCCATCAAACATTTTGCTTGTTTTAGGAAATTTTGCTGAGCAAAACGTTTACCAGAAATGTATTCCTTTTGTAAATTGGATAGATATTGTAGTGAATCAAGCTAACGCATTTGTAATGCACTCACTTGCCTCCCATCCTCCTCTAATATATCACACATCCAACTTCCTGATTATACGGGTGCACTACTGAGATCTTTCTCATAATCATTTTAGCCTCTTTGCTCAACCCAGGCCGGTTTTATATCTTGATTTTCTGAGCTGATGTCCTTTCTCTCGGCTGCCTTCATCCCTTCTTTTATTCCAAGAGTTACCTCTTTCACTTTGTCCATTCCTTTCTCTTCTTATAAATGCCAAAATATTTCAGTTTCAACTTGGCCACCATACTTTTTGTTGTGGTTATCGGATTTCCCCAAATTATTTCAAATTGTCAATCATTTCAACTTCAATGCCGCGAATGCTGTGTGCATTAATATAAAGCATTGTCATTTCATTACCTTGAACTATTTTAAATTTTAAATTTAGATGGCAACAGGCCATTTTGGCCCAATTTACACCCAATTAACCTTCACCGCCCCCCCTCCCCCCCCCCCCCCCCCCCCCCCCCCCCGGTACGTTTTGAATGGTGGGTGGCAACCAGAACCCCCAGGGAAAACCCACACAGACACAGCACAGGGAGCACGTACAAACTCCTTACAGACAGTGGAGGATTCGTTTGCTGGCGCTGTAAAGGCGTGGTGCTAACCACTACGCCAGCCATGCTGTCCTATTGCCTTGAAGAAGGGCCAAAAGGTCGACTGCCTTTCCATTTCCATAGATGCCTCATGTCCCACTGAGTTTCTACAGCACGTTGTGCACTGCACCACTGTTCTGCCATTCGGCTTGAACTTTCTAAATTCTCCCTCTCCAGAACCTCATTTAAAGCCTCTTTGAAAACTGTGACTACATTTGTATTGCCATTCCCAGGGCCTTTTGTCCAGATTTTGCAGATGCCCTATGTTCTGAGTGGTTTTATATTTCAAGGAAAATCTATATCTCATTTAGAATCCCTTTCAGAGCAAAGGCAGAGAAGAGGTGACTAAAATGTGAGAAGGGTGGTTTTGCAAAGTTTAAACAATAGTCCACTTGTTACCAACTTTGGGTCATTCAGGAAACATCAACCACTGCACTGAGAAATTGACAAGATTTCTTAAATCACTGCCAATTAGTGCAGGCAAGGTATTTTACAAATCAATACCACACATTAGTGATGAGGTAATTAGGATGGCAGAGAGACTGTGAACAAACATCAGATGGGCTGTGAAGGGACCGAGAGATAACAACACTCATATTGGGTGTAACCAAGCAAGCATGCAGATGCTGGGGTTGAGTGCAATGCACAAAACTGCTGGAGAAACTCAGCAGGAGGCAGCAGCCATAAGAAGTAAAGGGAGATTAAGGGCCTGAGCCTTTCACCAAGGTACAAATAAAAAGCATGCAGGTGCTTGAATAAAAAGATGGGGGGTGGGAGGAGTGGAGAAGAGGAGCGGAGAGGGGAAGAGAGAGGAGCACAGTCTAACAAGTAACGGGTAGGACGGTAGAAAAGAAAAAACATGGAGGTGATGGGGAAGAGGTGGGTGCTGGAGGATAGGCGCCAGGGAGAGACTGTATAATTATTTGGCTGGTTGTACCTGTGGCCCCTCCCCACAGGCTCCTGTATAAAGGTGGCTATTCCACTGTAGCAAGCCACTCAGTGCAGGACAACCGATCAGTAATTCTTAAGTGAATTAAAGCCTATCGGTTTCTCCACAATAGTCTCCTGAGTGATTGATGGTGTATCAGAGGGTTTAACAGAAATTGGACAAATCTAGTTGGGAGAGAGCCCAGACTAAATATTAGGGTTTGTTCTTCCAATTTGCAGGTAGTTTGGCAGCGCTTGAGACCACGGAGAGACGTGCCGGTGTGGGAATGGAGTGTGGAATAAAATTAGTGGGACACCAGGACAGGTAGTAAAACCAGCATTAGAATTTGATTCATTTCTCATGCAAGGCTGGGAATGTATTTTCAAAGTCTTTCTCATGGTATAAGTTGAACTGATCACACCAGATAACTTGCATTATAGACTGCAATGTTAAAGTAGAATGGCATACTCTATAGATTGGAACGAAAATGGGAGAGGCGTTCAAAACTGCAGGAGTGCAAATGCTAAAAGAGTCACTGCCCAATGACCCTCTTGTTCCTGTAGGAACCTTTTCACCAGTGCACATCACTCAACATTCTTCATGTGCAAGTGCACGACAAGAATCTTGAAGGACTGACCGATGCTCCTAGATGTCAGCACTGAACTTCAGAAAGAAGTGGTGCAGAAAAGGGACCACTGCTGGAGTTGATTGGGTGGTTTAGAAGAGTGGCAGGAGGCTCCCGATATTCAACGGTGACTTTCAGACCATAGTGAATGCCAGCAAGTGGCACATTGCAAAATGCCCAACTCCCTGCTGAGCGATGGATTGAAGGCCAGCGCAACTGCCACAAAGGCTCTGAGGGGGTAGGACAGCCACCCAATGGAAATACCTTACAAATACTTCATTAAGGAAGAAACAAGTGTTGCTTTGAGCTTTTGTGGGAGACGGTGCTGAATTGTTGGCACAATGAATATAGAGAAGGATATGCCCCAATTGGATATATATTGGAGAGAAGAGAAGGAATCTCAGATCATATTAGCAAATGTTGACACTCAGAGAAAGGACCATATCATTAAGAGCCTGACAAAATAACTGCAAGGCTTCACCTGAATAACTGACAGCTTACTATGGTTGAGCAGACCACTTCACTGTGTTAAACTCCTCAGCAGGCATTCCCCTTTCTCACATGTGAGTTGCCCTGTTTGCAGTGTCAGTGAGGGTGCACCAAGATCAAAAATGGAGACCTGATATCATCCAGAGCTGCACACCCAGCACGATTTAAGCACAGGCACCTCACGTGCAACGAATGGGCAGCACAGTTGGCATAGCAGATAGTGCCACGCTGTTACAGCGCCAGCGATCGGGACCGGGGTTCAAATCCCGCGCTGTCTGTATGGAGTTTGTAAGTTCTCCCCATGTCTGCATGGCTTTTCCCTGGGGTGGGGGGAGGGGGGCTCCAGTTTCTTCCCATCATTCCAAACGTACCAGGGGTGTAGGTTAATTGGACGGCATGGGCTGAAATGGCAGGTTACCGTGCTGCATGTCTAAAAGAGAACAGCTGAATGGAAACTTTCCACATGTACCATGTGTGTTGTCAGGATTTGAGAACCCTTAGCTGTCAATTTCACCATGCTCATAAAATATGCGGCACATGGCTTTATTTGCCCTTTTATTCCTCCTTCGGAACGTTTAAGAGGATTATGCAAGGTAGAGAGAGCTCACCTCATTTTTATTGTTCTATTCCAGGGAGTTCCCTCTTTCACAAGACAGTGAAAGCCAAATCAGTTAAACAATTGGCAAACACCAATAGATCTAAGTGGATGGTAACAAACCTCTGCTCATTCTCAGAATGACATTTTACATAATTGGATTGATTTTCTTTGACACGTGGTATTAACAAGGTGAAGCTGGCCTCAGAGTTGTATTGATCCTTTTACAATGTGGCTATCAGCCACCGCGAGTGGAGGAAACACACTGAGTCGATTAGAGACTCAAATCAACTGATTTACTGATTCAAACTCGCACGTTTAAAAGGTCCGAGCAGGTCCTCGTCCGGAGCGGAAGTGACAACCCTGTCCGTTGTTTTGCCCCGCACTGAGAGCTCCTGAGTACGTCTGTGTGGTGGTACACCACCGGCCTACTGTAGGAGGAAACCTCTGTACTGGCAGGCGTGTAAGGGGACAACACCTGGCTGGCTGTCAATCAGTCGGCCTGAAGGGATCAAGCCCCACCCGGTCAGGTGTCAATCACCCTCCGGGATATAACCCTGCGCCGGCCTCCCGAGGCCTCACTCAGAGTTGCTGCAGCTACAGCCAGCCTGGCTCTGTGGAAGTCTTTGTGGATTAAAGCCTGTTGAACAGTCTTTACCTTGTGTGGGTCTGATTCTGTCTAACAGCGCACCACAGTCTATGACTGCGGACTCTACCGCGACTGCTGGCGCCAGTTCACCTGCCATGTGGGTGAGCCGCCACAACATTAGCTGAGTTGCTAATCGTGCCCTTGTCTGTTTCAGCTGGTAGACCTACAAAGCAAAAAGCCTTCATAGAAAAGCAAGGGGAGGGTCACTCAGTCCAGCAAGTCCACGCTGGATTAATTTGAGAGCCACACAACTTGTCCCCCTCTCTATCCATACCTTGCATTTACATCATGCCTTCCATTATCTCAGAACTTTACAGCTCATGTTACGATATTAAGCTGTGGTAATGTGGAGAAAAGTGCAGCCAAAGACTGCACGGCATCATCCAACAAACAGAAGCTAATCTGAGTGATGAAGACGGTGCACTTCAAAGAGCTCATTGGAATCCCAGAACCCTGCCACTGGAATCTGAAAATAGATGGGGCCCGTGTCATGTGTTGCTGTGGGTGACAGAGCTGATGTGGTGGAGGGCACTGTACAACTGGAGACACTCAACCTGCTCATCCCACTCCACCGCACCAGGATACCTTTCTGCACCTACCTCAGTGACAGCCTAACACTAGCTTATTCCAGGAAGCAGCGCAGGCACGTTTCTTTCCTTGGTCTTCTGTGGCTCATATACCCAAGGTCAACATGCCTGAGGTTTGTGGTCACCTCTTCAACAACCAGAGCCAAAAATCCTCCTGAATATCTTTTCACAATTGAGAGACTGGTTCCCTTCAGTCTTCCAAAAATTCAATTCACACTTCCAACAATCTTGTTTGCAGTTATTAAGATCTGCCAAATTAAACTGCTGGCTGCATTCTGAGTGGAGTCGTTTCTGAAGAGATAATGAGGGAATCAAGAGCTTAAATTGATTGATCAAAAGGGTGAAATCGGCCAGAATTTGAGACTGCCCACTGTTGGCGCGTCTTGCCTTGAGGCAGTGGTTAGTGGACATAACCCTGAACGAGGGACTCTCATCTGTGCTGTCTGGGGGTGTTTTTTACACAGGTTGCAATAGCACAACAAGGGTAGAATTGACAGCAGCATAACCACCATGCAGGGTTTACGTTTACTGCAGTTGAGATTGGATGGCAGATTCATTGAAGGGTATTTATTATTGATGCTCACAGGTTGTGTTCTGCAGCAGTATCTACAAATTGCAGCAAAATGGACAACAGTTACGTAACCGAGTTAAAAATCCCAACAGGGGCAGATAAAATCCAGACCACTTGACGGTTTATCGCACCTCCCTTCCAGCCAGTGGGGCTGGAAACGGATGCCAGATGTCAAGCCTTTCATACATACTTCCTGAGGAAGCTACTCATCCCACGCCCAAGGATCTTGATGGCAGGGTTATGAACGTCAAAAGTGGAACTGAAATCTTTTTTCTAGCAGATGGATATAAAACCAAAGATTTCTGTACAGACGATCATCTTCTCTGCTGATGGTTGTCACTGGGAAAAGAAGGGTGCAAAACAACAGCAATGCAAATACAAATAGCGAACCTTAATTCAGAACATGGGGCTCCGCTGCTGGGGGTGGGGGGGGGTGGGTTTAATGGGCTTGTGCAGAATGCATCTCCATGTGCACCATTTGAATCAAATCATCAACTTATCTGTTTCAAAATAACGTCTCCAGTGTTTACCAAGAACTTTGTAAGCCACAGCACAAATGACTCTGGAGTAAAAAGCTGGAGGTAAATAGGTCCATCAGAAATTAAATATGAAGGTTATTTACTGTGGATATGTAAATGTCAATCCATCTCTTGTGTCCTTGGTCAGTCTTGCTCTTCTACTTTTCGCTGCACTTTAGAACAGTTTGAATCCATCAACAACCCTCTAACCACAGGGTCTTGCAGGAGTTCCCAGAAGGGAAGTTTTGATAAGTAAGGAAGGGAAAAAAACATGTTACACTAAGGTTCCAAATTAATTGATGCGTATGTTCAAGGGAAGTGTAAGAGGAAAAATGGCAGCAGTTACAGTATGCAAGATGATTATTACAGTGGATCAAATTCAATGTACCATATATTTTGGTGTATAAGTCGACAGGCATATAAGTCGACCATGATTTTTCAGCCTAATTTTAATGGTTTTATGGTATATCCAGCATATGTCGACCCCCATATTTCACGCTATTCGGACCTCCCAGGAACAATCTAAAGTTTTTTTTTAAAAAAAGACCCCCCCCCAATTGCAAGTAAGACTGGAGCAGCAACATCGGGAGCGGGAGCCTCGGCCTACCAGGCAGCACGGCGACCTCAGGGTTCCAGGTAGGAGCAGTTATGGCGGTGCCCAGCGGTGTGGAGGTGTCAGGGAGCGGCAGTGCCGGCAGTGAGAAGGTGCCTCTAGTCTTGACTTATACACCAAATTGTCATCAATCTGGTTTATTCAGTGATTTTAAGGTTTCAAAAGTATATCTGGCGTATGTCAACCACCCCCCCCCCACCCCTTGAGAATTTTTTTAGGGGTTCACGATTCAACTTATACACAGAAATATATGGTTTTTAACAAAACATAGATTGTCATGGTTTCTGATTATGATTGTGGCAGCGGCCATGAAGATAGGAGAGTGGCATGTTTAGTGAGGCTGTTAGCACAACGCTATTACAGGGCCAGCGACCCGGGTTTGAATCTGCCACTGTCAGTTTGCACATTCTCCCCATGAACTGCATGGGTTTTCTCCAGGTGCTCTGGTTTCCTCCCACGTTCCAAAGATGTATGAGGTTAGTGGGTGAATTGGTCACATGGGTGTATTTGAGCAACGTGGTCTCTTGGGCCAGCAAGGCCTGTTTACCCTAAGTCATAAAAAGTGACAGGATGAAAGGAATTAAATGTGGCACAATAGGTTAAGTCAGAAAGAAACAAAGCAAAGGTTTCATAAATTTCTTAGTGAGAGAGGATTATCTTTCAGCTGCAACAAATATTCATGCGGGAGAAACTCAGCTCTCAGCTGGGTAATAACTCCAATGGCAATCTTATTCTGGCTCTCTGAATTGCTGGCCAAGTATAATTTGATTTAGGGTGATCGTGGTCTTCTAGTCTAGTGAAAAAGACGCAGTCAGGATTGTAGGACTTTGATAAATAACAATATTAATTTATTTATTGTATACATGAATAGTTGACTGTATATTTATTATTTTTTGCCTGTATGTGTGTTTTGTCTGGTTATGTGTTTGCGTGTTTTGCACCGAGGACCGGCGAATGCTGTTTCGTCAGGTTGTACTTGTGCAATCAGATGACAAAAAACTTGACTTGATATAACTAATTACCTGAGTCATAAATCAAATTCTTTGAACAATGTTTTGGAGACATTGTGGAAACCACTTCCCTGGGATTTGTGATGAATCAAGAGGTAAAACAGGAAAGTCTGCAGACACCGTGGTTGAAGTAAAAACATAATGCTGCAGAAAGTCAGCAGGTCAGTGTTCTTTATATCAAACCATAGAACATTTCAGTGCAAAAACAGGCCCCTTTGATCCTTCAAGTTTCCGCTGAATCTTTTTTTTTAACCTAGTCCCACTGACCTGCACCCGGTCTATAGTCCTTCACACCTGTCCCATCCATGTATCTGTCCAAATTCATCTTAAATGTTCAAACTGAGCCAGCATTCATCACCTCAGCTGCCAGCTCATTCCACACTCCCACCGTGAAGAATTCTCTCTAAACTTTTCCCCCTTTCACTCTCAACTCATGTTCTCTGGTTTATATCTCACCTACCTTCAGTGGAAAAAGCCAATTTACATTTATTCTGTTTATCCCCTCATAATTTTAAATATCTCTGTGATAGTACAGACCTATCACCAATGTATATAGTTACAGTATCGAGTATGTATGTAATGACTGTGCTAATAGCGATTGACTGAGAGCTTAGCCACGCCTACTGTCTGGGCCTTAAAGGGTTGTGTTCCTAGCCAGGTCGGATCTTTCCGGACTGGTCGGCCACCTGTGAAGAGCTCCTGTCTTTTGCTAATAGAAGCCTTGGTTTGGATCAACAAGTCTTTGGTTCTTTCGATGAGCTCTACAACCTCTATCAAATTTCCCCTCATTCTTCTATGCTCCAGGGAATAAATTCTTAACCTGCTTAACCTTTCCCTGTAACTCAGTTCCTGAAGACTGGGCAACATCCAAGTAATTCTTCTCTGCACTCTTTCAATCTTATTGATATCCTTCCTGTAGTTATGTGACTAAAACTGCACACAATACTCCAAATTTGGCCTCACCAACATCTTGTACAACATTTACCATAACAATCCAACTCCTATACTCAATACATTGTTTTATGAAGGCCAATATGCCAATAGCTCTCTTTACAACCCTATCCATCTATGATACCATTTTCAGGGAATTATGTATCTGTATTCCGAGCTGTTATACCCCACTCTTCAGTGCCCTACCATTTACCTTGTACGTCCTTTCTTGGTTTGTCCTTCCAAAATACAACACCTCACACTTGTCTGCATTAAATTCCATCTGCCATTTTTCAGCCCATTTTCCAGTTGGTCCAGATCCCTCTGCAAACTTTGAAAAGCTTCTTCACTGTCCACAGTGCCTCAACTCTTAGTGTCATCTGCAAACTTGCTGAGCAAATTTACCACATTATCATCCAGCTGATTGATACAGATGACAAACAACAATGGTCCCAGGACCGATCCCTGAGGCACACCACAAGTCACAGGGCTCCAGTCTGAGAAGCAATCTTCCATCACTACTCGCTGGCTTCTCCCGTCCAGCCATTGCCGAATCTAGTTCACTACTTCACCATGAATACCGAGTATCTGAACCTTCTTGACTAACTTTCCTGACTAACCTTGTCAAAGGCCTTACTAAAGTCCACGTAGATAACATCCACAGCCTTTCCTTTGCAAACTTTCCTGGTAACCTCCTTAAAAAACTCTAAGATTGGTTGAACATGACCTACCACTCACAAAGCCGTGTTGACTATCCCTAATCAGTTTTTGGCTATCCAAAAAATTGTATATTTGATTTCTTAGAAAATCTTGCAGTAATTTACCTATTACTGATGTCAGGCTCACCAGCCTATAATTTCCAGGATTACCTTTAGAGCAATTTTTAAACAACGGAACAACATTAGCTACTCTCCAATCCTCCGGCACCATATCTGTGGCTAAGGACATTTTAAATATTTCTTTCAGAGCCCCTGAAATTTCTAGATTAGCCTCCCTTAAGGCCCAAGGGAATATCTTGTCAGGCTCTGGGGATTTATTTGCTTTTCTCCTCCTGTTTAATCTGTGTAGGTTCCATGACCTCACTTCTTGTTTTCATTACTTCCCATGACTCTGCCTGTTTTATGAGTGACTACTGATGTAAGATCTCACCATCTCTTTTCACTCCATACGAAGCTGACCACTCTGATCTTCAAGGGGACAAATTTTATCCCTTACTATCCTTTTACTGTTAATATGCTGGTAGAAACCCAATACCTGTAATGTACCTCTCTCTTCCTCCAAACCAGAGCCCTAATTTCCCTCAAAAACAAAGGTTCCCTATGCCTGCTAACCCTGCCTTTGATCCTGACAGGAACATACAAACTCTGTACTCTCAAAATTTCACTTTTTAAGGTCCTCCAATTACCTCGCACATCCTTGTCCGTAAACAACTTATTCCAATCCACGCATTCTGGATCATTTCTCATTTCCTCAGAATTGGCCTTTCTCCAATTTTGAATCTCAGCCTGAAGCCCAGACCTCTCCTTCTCTATAATTAACTTGAAACTAATGGCATTATGATCACTGGACCCAAAAATTTTTCCCTACACATACCTCTGTCACCTGTCCTGTCTTGTTCTCTAAAAGGAGATCCAGTGTTGCACTCTCTCTAATTGGTACCTCTATTTATTAATTTAGAAAACTTTCCTGAACACATTTAACAAACTCCAAACCATCCAGCTCTTTTAGAGTATGGGAGTCTTCGTTAATATGTGGAAAATTAAAATCTCCTACTATCACAACCTTATGTTTCTTGCAGCTGTCTCTCTACAGATTTGTTCCTCCTCTCTTCCACCCATATAGCCCCAGTAGATGAGTCCTCTGGTCTGCCCTGCCTGAGCACAGCTGTGATATTTTCCCAGATGAGAATGCCACTCCTCCCCTTCTCATCGCTCCCTATTCTATCAAGTCTAAATCAACTGAAGCCCAGAACATTGAGCTGCCAATCCTGCCCCTCCTGCAACCAGGATTCACTAATGGCCACAATGTCATAATTCCACATGCCAATTCATGCTCTAAGCTCGTCTGCCTTTCCTACAATATTCCTTGCATTGAAATAGATGCACCGGAGGACATTTCCATCACGTACAACCTGTTGACTTCAAACAATGTATGCAATTTTTACATAATCTTTTCCCTCCTCCACTATCTGCTCTGGCCCTCTGTTTCCTAATCCCCTGCAAATCTAGTTTAAACCCACCGGAGCAGCACTAGCAAACCTTTCCGCAAGGGTATTAACCCCTTTCCAGTTCAGATGCAAACCGTCCCATTAGAACAGGTCTCACCTTCCCTGGAAGAGAGCCCAATGATCCAGAAACCTGAAGCCCTCCCTCCTGCACCATGTCTTTGGCCATGTGTTAAGCTGCATTATCCTCCTATCTCTAAACTCACGTGCACGTGGCACAAGTAGCAATTCTGAGATCACAACCTTTCCTGTCCTTCAGCCTAGCCCCTAACTCCCTGAACTCTCCGTGTGGGACGTCCTCACCCTTCCTACCCACGTCATTGGTCCCTACATGGACCACAACATCTGGCTGTTCATCCTCCCTCCTGAGAATGCCGTGAACTCAATCTGAGATATCTTGGACCCTGACACCAGGGAGGCAAAATACCATCCGGGATACTTGATCTCTTCCACAGAACCTCTTATTTGTCCCCTAACTATGGAATCCCCTATCACTCCAGTTCACCTCTTCTCCTCCCTTCCCTTCTTAACCACAGGAGCAGACTCCATGCCGGAGACCTCATCGCCTCTCCCCCATAAGTATACAAAACAGTAAACGTTATTGAAGGAAATGGCCACAGGAGTGCCCTGCACTGTTCCCTTTCCATCTCCTGACTGTCACCCTTCTACCTTCCTCCCAGGTGTGATAGAGTCCCTGTAACTCCCGTCTATCACCCCCTCTGCCTCCGGCATGATCCAACTTCAGCTCCAATTCCTTAACTCGGCTTGCCATGAGCTGCAGCTGGAAGCACGTTGCAGATGAAGTCATCAGGGATACTGTTGGCTTCCCTGATGACCCACATTCTGCAAGAGGAGCATTCCCCTGCCTTAGCTGCCATTCCCATGGTCTATGACTAGAGGAACAAAATATATGATATCTAAAACCTGCCCTTACCTGTGCCTACCTGCTGAATCCTTTCTGTTCCTGGAATAGGGAGGCCCTTTCTTACTTAAACTCATACTATCCCTCACCCCTTACCTATTCTCACTGAAGCCTGTTGAGCCAAAGCCTTTCCACTCTGACTCAGCCACCTCTGACGATGACTGCTCCCTCTGTGAGGGGGAAAGATGGTATTAACATTGATTTCCCCGCTTTCTCCCTTCCCTTCCCTTCCCCCTGTCCTCTTTCCCTCAGCTCTCCACCTTCTTCCCTCTCTATTCACCCAGCCATTGTTCCTCCCACTGCTGACTGCTGTGCCCTCCCTCCCTTCTCCACCTATCACGTCCTGACTTTGCGAGCGGGCTCCTCCCCAACACCTCCCACCCACACTTTTTTGTTCGGACACCTGCCAACATTTTTCCACACCTTGATGAAGGGCTCAAGCCCAAAACATCGGTTATGTATTTTTATGTTTACAATATAAAGGACACTGTTTTTTTGTTTTTACTTTGTGTTGAATCAGACAATTTATTCAAGAGAATAGGTACTGGAGAGGAATCAGCAATGGTGAAACAAAATATCACAGACCAACGTGGTCAGGGTTTCAAAGACAATCCTTGACTGGAGGTCCAACCAAACAAGGGGGAGAAAGATTCCAAATCGTGGATGAAGCTTCTTCAATACAGGCCTTTCACTCCTCTAGAGAGGTAAACACTTTCAAAATATTTGGCAAAAATTCATCTCAAAACATCAATGGAGCTTGATCGGATATGAGGCTGGTTTCAGTAGTTGTGTACAGATTTCAGGCAAGGATTACCAAACTGAAAGATGGTGAGAGAAAATGGATCACCTGACCTATGATGTCAGCAGGTACTGATTGCATTCCTCAATCAAGATTTCAAAAGTATCGGCTGAGTTGTGTGAATTGTACTGCCCCGAGAACTGCAGCACTGAAAACAGGCCATTTGGCCCTTATAATCTATACTGAAATACTATTCTGCTCATTCCATTGACTTGCTCCCAGTCCATAACCCTCCAGACATCTCCCACCCATGTATATATCCAATTTATTCTTGAAACTTGAGAGTGAGCCCGCATTTACCAGATCAGATGGCAGGTTGTTACACCACACCCCCACCCCTCTCTGAGTGAAGAAGTTCCCCCTAATGTTTCTCCTAAACCTTTCCCCTTTCACCCTACATCCATGTCCTTTCATATTTATCTCTCCTAATCTAAGTGGAAAGAGCCGACTCGCATATACTCTGTCTATACCCTTCATAATTTTGTAAACTTCTATCAAATCTCCCCTCATTCTTCTACATTCCAAGTAATAAAGACCTAACCTGTTTAATCTTTCCCTGAAACTCAACTCCTGAAGACCTGGCAACATCCAAGTAAATCTCCTCTGCACTCTTTCAATCTTACTAATATCCTTACTGTCGTTAGGTGACCAGAATTTCACCAAATAGTTCAAATTCTGCCTCACCAATGTCTTATACCACCTCACCACAACATCCCAACTCCTATATTCAATACTTTAATTTATGAAGGCCAAGATGCCAAAAGCTTCTTTACAACCCTATTTACCTGTCACACCACTTTCAGGGAATTATGTATCTATATTCCCAGATTCCTTTGTTCCTTCACAGTCCTCAGTGTCCTACCTTGGTTTGTCCTTCCAAAATGCAACACCTCACACTTGTCTACATTAAATTCCATCTGTCATTTTTCAGACCATTTTTCCAGCTGGACCAGATCCCTCTGTAAGCTTTGTAAACCTTCTTCGCTGCCCACAATTCCTCTCATATTAGTGTCAACAGCAAACCTGCTGATCCAATTTACCACATTATCATCCAGATCATTGATATAGATGACAAACAACACTGGTTCCAGCACAAATCCCTGAGGCACACCACTAGTCACAGGCCTCCAGTCTGAGAAGCAATCATCCACTACCTCTCTCTGTCTTCTCCCATTCAGCCAATTTTGAATCCAAATTACTCTCCATGGATACCATAGACAATAGATAATAGGTGCAGGAGTAGGCCATTCAGCCCTTTGAGTCAGCATTGCCATTCATTGTGATCAGGGCTGATCATCCACAATCAGTGCCCCGTTCCTGCCTTCTCCCCATATCCCTGGACTCTGCTATCTTGAAGAGCTCTAACTAACTCTTTCTTGAAAGCATCCAGAGAATTGGCCTCCACTGCCTTCTGAGGAAAAGCATTCCACAGATCCACAACTTTCTGAGTGAAAAAGTTTTTCCTCAACTCCGTTCTTAATGGGCAACCCCTTATTCTTAACCTGTGGCCTCTGGTTCTGGATTCCCCCAACATCAGGAACATGTCTCTATCGTGTCCAATCCCTTAATAATCTTATATGTTTCAATCAGATCTCCTCTCATCCTTCTAAATTCCAGTGGCTCCAATCTTTTAACATATGACACTCATGTCATCCTGGGAATTAACCTCATTTACCACACTCTCACTTAATAGCAAGAATGTCCTTTCTCAAATTTGTAGACCAAAACTACACACAGTACACCAGGTGTGGTCTCACCAGAGTCCTGTACAACTGCAGAAGGACCTCTTGGCTCCTATACTCAACTCCCCTTGTTATGAAGGCCAACATGCCATTAGCTTTCTTCACTGTCTGCTGTACCTACATGCTTACTTTCAGTGACTGATGAACAAGGATACCTAAATCTCATTGTACTTGCCCTTTTCCTAACTTGACACCATTCAGACAGTAATCTGCCTTCCTGGTCTTGTCACCAAAGTGGATAACCTCACATTTATTCACATTAAATGGCATCTGGCATGCATCCGCCCACTCACCCAACCTGTCCAAGTTATCCTGCATTCTCACAACATCCTCCTCACATTTGACACAGCTAACCAGCTTTGTGTCATCTGCAAATCTGCTAATGTTACTTTTAATTCCTTCATCTAAATCACTTGTGTATATTGTAAATAGCTGTGGTCTCAGCACCAAGCCTTGCGGTACCCCACTAGTCACTGCCTGCCATTCTGAAAGGGACCCATTTTAATCCCTACTCTTTGTTTCCTGTCTGCCAACCAATTTCCTATCCATGTCAGTACCCTACCCCCAATACCATGTGCTCTAATTTTGCCCACCAATTTCCTCTGTGGGACCCTATCAAAGGCTTTCTGAAAGTCCAGGTACACTACATCCACTGGCTCTCCCTTTTACATTTTCATAGTTACATACTCAAAAAATTCCAGAAGATTAGTCAAGCATGACTTCCCTTTCATAAATCCATGCTGATGCAAACTGATCCCGTTAAAGCTATCTAAATATGCCGCAATTTCATCTTTTATAATGGACTCCAGCATCATCCCCACCACTGATGTCAGGATAACTGGTCTATAATTCCCTGTTTTCTCTCTCCCTCCTTTCTTAAAAAGTGGGATAACATTAGTTACCTTCCTATCCACTGGAACTGATCTTGAATCTAGAGAACACTGGAAAATGATTACCAATGCGGCCACGATTTCTAGAACCACCTCAAGTACCCTGGGAGGCAGATGATCAGACCCTTGGGGATTATCAGCTTTCAGTCCCATCAGTTTACCCAACACCATTTTCTGCCTAATGTGAATTTCCCTCAGTTCCTCTGTTACCCTAAGTCCTCTGTCCACTATTACATCTGGGAGATTGTTTGTGTCTTCCCTAGTGAAGACAGATCCAAATTACCTGTTCAACTTGTCCGCCATTTCCTTGTTCCCCATAATAATTTCACCCATTTCTGTTTTCAAGGGCCCAACTTTGATCTTACCTCACTTTTTCCTCTTCACAAACCTAAAGAAGCTTTTACTATTCCCCTTCATATTCTTGGATCACTCACTTCATCATTTCTCCCTGTCTTGCCTTTTTAGTTCTCTTCTGTTCCTCTTTAAGTTTCCTGATCCTCTGGCTTTCTGCAATGTTTTACTTCACTTTTATTTTTCTACTGTCCTTGACTTCCCTTGTCAGCCACAGTCACCTCTTACTCCCGTTCTTCTTCTCTTTTGGACTGAGCTGATCCTGCACCTTCTGTATTACTCCCAGAAATATCTGCCATTGTTGTTTCACTGTCACCCCTGCTCGGGTATCTTTCCAGTCAACTTTGGCCAGCAACTCCCTCATGGCTCCATAGTCCCCTTTATTTAACTGTAAATACTGACACTTCTGATTTTCCCTTCTCCCTCTCATCTTGAAGATTAAGACATCATATTATGGTCACTACCTTCTACTGGCTCCTTTACATCGAGTTCCCTTATCAAATCCAGTTAATTATATAACATTAAATCTAGAATTGCCTTCTTCCTGGTAGGCTCTATTACAAGCTGCTCTAAAAATCCATCTCAGAGGCAATGTCTAAACCTTCTGAAATAACATCCATGAGGGACCTTGTCAAAGGCTTTACTAAAGTCCATTTGACAACATCCATCTACTTTCTTGGTAACCTCCTCGACCTACCACGCACAAAACCATGACTATCCTTAATCAGCCCTGGCTGTCCAAATACGTATACCCAATCTCTCAGAACACCTTCCAACAATACACCTCTGATATGTACCTGAATATCAATGAGCTGCGTGAAGATCGAGTTGATGAAAATTCTAAAATCTATCAAGAAATTTAATCTCATCTCTCGACACAAAGATCTCAACTCAATGTCAAAAGAAATGAACAGCGACAGCATGATCATTGAACTGGCTCAGTTGAAAGAGAAGTGGAAGTGAATTATTAATGAATTTGGAGCAAACCTTGGCACCGCTTGTCTAGAGGGATTAGTATTCAGGCCCAGTGAAGGAGATCAGGATGCAGTTGCTGATGTTCAGAACAAACCAACATTGGAATCGATTCTCTCCCATCGTTGACGCTGATGCACTACATTATCAGAAAATGATTTTAAAATCTACAAAACTTGCGTGAGAAAAGTTTGAATGTAAAGCTTTGGCTAATTTTTATTCCCTTCTTATAATTTTTTATAAATGAATGCATTTATAATTTTTTTAAATTTAGACATACAGCACGGTAACAGGCCATTTCGGCCCATGAGCCCGTGCCGCTCAATTAACCTACAACCCCTGGTATGTTTCAGATGGTGGGAGGAAACTGGAGCCCCTGGGGAAAACAGTTGCAGATTCGGGGAGAGCGCAACAAACTCCTTACAGACAGCAGGGGATTTGAACCCTGGTCCTGATCGTTGGCACTGTAAAGACATTGCACTAACTGCTTTGCCAACTGCGCCGCCATAAAAGAAGAATTAATATTGCTCCACTCATTTTACAATGAAAATACAGATCAAAATACAGCTTGCCCACAAAGTAAGGTGCGTGAAGTCAGAGAGGAGTAAGATACAAAAGTCTGCAGAAGCTGTGATTGAAGTAAAAACACAGTGCTGGAGAAACTCAGTAGGTCAAGCAGTTTATATAGCAAAGCTACACAACCAACACTTGGTACTTGAGCCCTTCATCGAGGTATGAGCAAAATATGCGCAAGATCCTGAATAAAATTGGTGATGGGGGGGAGGAACACCGGCCCACAGCCAAGAGGTTATAGGTGCATAAGGGAGGGGGGTGAAGCTCTATGAATGGAGAAGAAAGGGGGTGGAGAGCTAGAGGAAAGCAGACAGAGGGATAGGAAAGAGAGAGTGAGAGAATGGGGAGTGGTCTCGTAGAAACCAGACAAGTCAAAGTTAATGCCATCCGGCTGAAGAGTGTCAAGACGAGATGTTAGGTGTGGCTCCTCCATTTTAAGGGTGGCCTTGGTTTGGCAGCACATGAGGCCATGGACTGACATGTCAGCTCAGGAGTGAGGAACGAATCTGAAATGGTTGGCCAAAATCAACCCTGGCAACTGAGTGGTACACAATCCTGAACTGTGGGAAGCCACACAAAGGTAACAGTGGTAGGGAGGGAACACCTATAGTTAAATGCTACTGGGAAATAAATTAATGTTACTAAATGACAGCCATAATCACGACAAATTTTCTTTGACAAACTTGATTGAGGACTTCAATGAAAGAAAGGAAAGCCATGCATATGGATATGTGGTCTGCCTAAAGACATTCAAGGACATGACTGCTTTAATAGCTGGCAAAGCCACGAGCGTCACACATTAACAGGGTGGTGGTAGTGTGGGCCCTTCGTTATGGAATAAGCAGAAACCGGGTGGTGCCAGAATTTTAAAAAAGGTGAAGGGAGGTGAGAGAAGGGAGGAAGGGGCAGAGGGGTACAGGCTAGCAGGTGGATACATGGGAAGGCAGAGAAGCTGAAAAGTGATAGGGGGAGTGGGTAGCGCTCTGATAGGAGAACGAAGAGGAGTTGGAGAAAAGGACAGAGAGGGCTAAGGAAAGAGAGGGGGAGGGGTAAACAGAAATTGGAGGTGAAAAAGCAGTGGTAAATGCCAGAATGTAATGAAGTCCAACCATGGGAAGGGGACAGAGCAATGGGAATAACTGAGTGATGCTGCGAAAAACTAATGACCACTGTGGCCCATGACAGAATGATTCAGAATAATGATCTGAAGCAACCTTTAATTCAGTATTCAGACAGAAATCTGCCCAGAAGGAGTACTGAGATGTAACACAGGCCACAAGACCCTAAGATGAACGAACAGAATTAGGCCATTCAAATTATGGATGATATGATTTTTCCTCCCAATACCTTTGACAACCTCACTAATCAAGAACCTCTCAGCCTCTCCTTTAAATGTACGGACAGACTTGGCCTTCACACCTGTCTGTGGCATATCTGTTCAAAAGGGAAATCCTTTTATTATGAGGCTGTGCCCTCTGGTTCTGGATTCTCCAACTACTGGAAATATCTGGAAGTATGCCCTTTCAATATTTGTTGGTTTCAATCAGATCCCCCCCTCATCCTTCTAAACTCCAGTGAGTGCATTCCCAGAGCCATCAAACATTCCTCGTACAGTAACGCTCTCATCCCCAGGATCATTCTCATAAACCTCCTCTGGACCCTCTCCAATGGCAGGACGTCCTTTCCATGATATTGGACCCAGAACTGCTCACAGTACTTCAAATTTGGTCTAGAATCTTGTAGAGACTTAGGATTAAATCCTTGCTTTTAGACCTCACAAAATGAGTTTTTTGATCATTTGTGGAAGTCACAAATAAGTTTATAAACTCCTACTAGTGGATCCTAAATAAAAATCTTGTCAATAAACACAGAGATGTTTTGAAATGATTGTTTTAAGTACACTGTGTGGTCTTTTGAAAGATTCTATTCTGTTTCAAAAAGAATTTCTCTCCCTCTCTCTCTCCCTCCCTCTTACCCTCCCTGAACAAGGGGAAAGGGAGGTCCAGAGTGACTCAAGTCTCCGTAGCTTATTTACTTCAATAGTTAGAACCAACTCCGTCACACACTTAAACAAATGATGCTGCATATTAAGAGGATAAATTCAAAACCCCTGGTGTTCCATGGCATAGGACAATGTGTTGATGGCTTTATCTGATTGAAAAAAAAAGATTGCAATTAAATAATGAGAAGAAATTCTTAAAGATAATGTAACTGAAAATTTGTGCCTGAGTAGGTAAGCTTGGGCCACTAGACTTGACAGCAGGCACTTTTAAGCTTCAGCACTTGCGTAGCCCACCTGGGACCCAGGTGCAATTACTGGGGTAAATGTGCTTCCAGCACCTTTTAAATTACAGGGCATCAACCCATTAAATCGGCAACCCAGCGATTTAAGGGCGATTCTGCCCCTGCGATGAAATAGTAAGTGATGCGTCAGGCATTCAGGGAAACTATCAGTAAGTCTGCCCCCCCCCCCCATCGGCTGTCAGTCGCCCCCAACCCCTCTCCTCTCCCCCCTGTGGCAGTGTCCCCTCTCCTCGCCCCCGCGACCCCTTTCTGCACCCCGTGACAGCAACCACTCCCCTCGCAGCAGCGACCCCTCTCCTCCCCCCCATGGCAGTGACCCATCTCTCCCCACGGGGCAGTGATCCCTCTCCTCCCCCCGCAGCAGTAACCTCTCTTCACTTCCCCAACGGCACTGACCCCTCTCCCCTTCCCTCTTTGTGGCATTCCCCCCCCGCCACTTCGACCTCTCCCGCCGTGACTCCTCCTGATTGTGGCCCCCCTCTCTCTCACTTGCGGCAGCCACCTTCACCGCACCCCACCACGGGTCCCACAGCAGCGACCTCCCCCGCCCCTGATGGCAGCAGGCACTTCACCCAGGGGTTTCCCTGTGACGCCGGATTGGCCATTTTGCTGTTCAAGCCGCTGGAGGATGCGTCCTGGTAAAGTTTAACTGGGTTCCATGACTACCTCCAGGGACCCGGTTGGATTTGGACCATGCTGACTGGGTCGGACCCTTTCAAACTGCTGCGTGAGTGGGCTGCTAACCGGGCAAATTGCCCAGTTAACCCCAGCTTGAAAGGGCCTCAAGAAGGTCTCAAACCTAGTTTCTGTCTGGCTTGGGATGGACCGCATTGTTCACAGCCTCCAATGCACACTTGAAATTCGGGTGTAATATCAGGAGCACGACCAGGAACACTTGGCACTTTGTTTGACACAGGTGGACATGTGTTGCCCCACTGCGTGGAATGCACAGTTTTCACACAACCCAGGGACAAATTTCCAGATGGATGAATTTCTCAGTCAGGATTTTTTTTGTTATGACTATGCATCGGGAAAGTAGAACAGATCTACATGAGTGGGTCTTCATCTTATTATTTAATCTTATTATTCAAGGCTCCCACACAGAAACTAAAAGTTTTTAACCATGTGTTTAGCAATAATCTCCTATCGATTGATCCTGGAAAGTAACTGCAGATTTGAAAGCAATCTTTCTACTGATTTGTGTCAGGAGCTTTATCTTTTTCCTAGAGATCCTCGCGGTTCTGCAACATTCCTTCAACTGCGTCAAATTGAATGGGAAATTTCAGGAGGGAATTGGAGTATTTCCTTTCATTTCCCTGCGGACACGCAGAACTTAGTCACACCCAGCCCACAACAGACATTGCTGCACAGTCGGAGGATCATTTTAAATTTACTGATGTTGCCCGACTTAGGACACCATGATATTGGACAAAGGAGATAAACAGGAAGTGTAGCTGTTACCTGTTTGGGGATTATCACTT
Source organism: Narcine bancroftii (assembly GCF_036971445.1). Lineage (NCBI taxonomy): Eukaryota > Metazoa > Chordata > Chondrichthyes > Torpediniformes > Narcinidae > Narcine > Narcine bancroftii. The sequence continues at coordinate 87,932,414 of NC_091470.1, read as the reverse complement.
CACGGAATTATTTCAGCCTACCTGACTAGATGCTAGTTAAAAAAAATCTGCCAAAACATTGCTGGAAACGTTGTGCTTCCCAAGGAGGCTGCATTTGTGTATCTGACTAGACTAGTTGTGTGGTGAGTTGATTGGATTGGACAGGGAACTGAAGGTGGAATTCCAGCTCACTTCCCTGAATTGGAAAAGCTCGCCAACATCCAGAAGTATAGTTATAGGGGGCTGGCACAATTAGCATCGGAGTTAGCGTAATGCTCTGACAGCACCAGTCACCCGGGTTCCGTCAATCAGGAGGTTATTCATTCTCCCCATGTCCGCCTGGGTTTCCTCCCACCTTCCAGTGATGGACAGGATGAGTAGGTTAATTGGTCACATGGGTGTATTGGAGGAACGTGGACTTGTGAGCCGGAAAGGCCTATTACCATGGTGCATCTCTAAATTAAAATTAATTACAAGTACAAACCATAATGTCAGTTTCTAAATGGGCAATATGCTTCCCACAATCAATAAGCAGCAACTTCTCTGAGCCATTGGGGCAGCACGGTTGGCATAGTGGTCAGCGCAATGCTGTTACAGTGCCAGCGATTGGGACTGGGGTTTGAAAACCCCGTGAAGAATTTGTACGTTCTCCCCGTGTCTGCATGGGTGTTCCATGGGGGCTCCGGTTTCCTCCCACCTTTCAAAACGTTACCGGGGTGTAGGTTAATTGGGTGTAAATTGGGCAGCACGGATTTGTGGGGCAAAATGGCCTGTTACCACGCTTTACATCTAAATTTAAATTTAATTTAAAAAAAAAATTTTAGCACACAAAGCCAAGGCACAACTAATTAAACCAATTCAGTCTCAACTTTCAATAGCAGTGTTGTGAATAACGCGGGAAGAACCTGAGCAAGGAACGGGGCGTTCGAGCTCTTCCACAGCCTGAGTTGCCCTCAGCACAAGTGCAAACTAAGACACAAAAATGAGAGGCCATTCATGGTCTCTTGTTAATGGAACAAACTGGCCAATATGGCCTAAATGTAAACTGAGGAACCACACATCATAATACTCCTGGACAATCCTAAGGATGAACATCAATTTTCCTGATTTGATGTTACCCCCCTCCCCTGTCTGGTTCCATTTCCATCTCTTCCTCATTTACTCCTGTACTTGTTTTTTCTTTCCTCTCTCTAACTCCCCCCCTCCCCACCCCACCCAAGTAAACTGTCCCTCTTCTTGACTCTCCACCTCTCATACCTTCTCTGTACTCTACCATCCCTAGGTTCCCTCTCTCCTTCCTTTATAGATGCCCTTTCATCTTCTCTATCAATCTCAATAAAGGGCCCAGGCCTAAAGTACTGACTGACCATTTCTAGCCATGGATGCTGTCTGACCCACTGAATTCCTCCAGCAATCTGATGTTTGGTTACTATGAATCTTCCATGAGATCAGAAAACTCATTATGCCAAATATTGTCCCAAAACATCTTCCAGCATGATCAGGCATTTTTTGTGTTTCTCTGCCCTCCACTAAGCAGACAAGGAATTACAGAACCCCTCTGGGCCAGAATAGAGAGCACTTTACAAATCAATTTTGAAAAATAGTGGTGTTACTAATTGACAAAGCAAATTGACAATTATTAAAGTTAAAAGGAGAAAAAGGGGTGAATGATATATATAGAAAAATCAAATGTCTAACATTAAATACTTTGCAATAACTTTTGAGGATCCATATGTGGGTAAAAAGTGAGTTCTTGAAAATGCCTCCTCTAGACAGCAAGGTTAATGTAGTGGTTAGCGCAACTCAGTTACAGCGCCAGCAATCGGGACCAGAGTTTGAATCCTACACTATCTGTAAGGAGTTTGTACATTTTCTCCATGTCGGCATGGGTTTTCCCCAGGGGCTCCAGTTTCCTCCCACCATTCGAAATGTGACGAGGGGGGTTGAAGGTTAATTGGGTGTAATTGGGCGGTGCGGGCTTATGGGATGAAATGGCCTGTTGTCGTGTTGTACGTCTAAATTTAATTTAAATTTAAAAACTTTGCAAGAGACTACTTCAGGTGACCAAAAGGATAATGTTACAAGCCCAGAGGACCCCAAAACTCGGCAGCAAGACCAAGACAAGTGTTTTCTTAAACAAAAGTTGCTTTTAATGATCTTTAATCATGAAAACAGAATCGCACTTTAACTTATCACTATTGACTTAACTAACCTAACTTAACCCCATTCTAATTCTAAGCACACATGTATGTAATGTGTGTGTAAGTTCAGAAAAGTTATTTGATTCACAGTCCAATCTCATTTCTCATTCCTCCCAGTTCACTGGTTGCAGGCAATTCTTATACTGTGCACAAAATGTAACATTTATAAAGTTCACCAGGCTTTGGTGCTTGAAAGGTAAATGGTTACCGCTCAGTAAGGTTCTGGTTGGTTTTCAGAGAGAGATACCTTTTTAATCAGCCACTTCAGTGTCTTGCTGAAGAAACTTGCCCCCTCAGGGTTCTCCAGATGATAACCTCTTTCTTTCAGGTCACCACAGAGTTCCTTCTTGTTTCTTTTATTTCAAATGAAACATTAGGCGTAAATCTGCCAAAACAGTGCTTTGATTCACAGTCCAATCTCATTTCTCATTCCTCCAAGTTCACTGGTTGCAGGTAATTCTTATACTGTGCATGAACCACAAGGACTTTGACCATGCTGAACTAACTAAGCATTACAACCCGGCTTCCCAATAGGGTTTTCCACAAGCTTGCCAGCTTGTCCTGTTCCAGTCCCAGCTGCTGCTGCTGACTTTAAAGCTGTAGAACTGTTTTCTCTCTCTCTCTCTCTCTCTCTCTCTCCCCCTCCCCCCCCCCCATCACTGAGAGAAAGCCTGTTTGACTCACTCTGTTCACAAAACCACATGACCCTCTTAGAACAGCAAGTTCCCTCCGGACAATCTGTGGCTCTGACAAGCTCTTTCATCTGTTGCCTTTTTGTAAACAACAATCCATTAGTGAAGTCTCTTGGGCACTCTCCAAAGCTTTTGCAAAGGATGTTGGCCCCGACATGTCTAGCATGAGCTGAGCTCCAGTATTTTAAATAGGATATGTTTTAAAGTGTTTGTATGTGACCTACACTGAAAAACCTGCCCCAATTTATCTCCCAAAAACATATCTATATTCTGTTACAATAAGACAAAAAGATTATCCATTAAAAGCACCCACAAATAAGTTTAATTTAAATGCCGATGACTCAATATAACAAATGAAAAAGAGTTCAGGGGCTAAGGCCAGTTTTTTTTTATTTCTTAGTGTAAGAACTTGTGAAAATATGACAAGAAAATATTAATTGCACCAAACATTCAAATGTCAATTAATTTGTCTTGTTATTCTTATCAGAACTGCAGGTACTGGAGTACTGTGAGCAGTGTTGAGCTTCTTATTTAAGAAAGGATGTGCTGACATTGGAGAGGGTTCAGAGGAGGTTCATAAGAATGATTCTGGGAATTAAAGATTCATCATGAGGAGTGTTTGACAGCTCTTGCCCTGTGCTCATTGGAATTTAGGAAAATGAGGGGTCATCTCATTGAAACATTTTGAGGATTGAAGGGCATCTGGTTAGAACAGAGATGAGGAGGAATTTCTTGAGCCAGAGGGTAATGAGTCTATGGAATTTGTTGCCACAGGCAGAAGTGGAAACCAAGTCATTGGATTCCATTAAGGCAGAGATCAATTGGTTCTTAATTAGCCAGGACATAAAAGATTATGGAGAGATGGACAGGCAATGTGATTGAGTGGGAGAAGGGATCAGCTCATGATTAAATGGTAGGGAAGACTTGATGGCTGAATGGCCTATTTATGCTCCTATGACTTATGGTCTTAATGGAAATATTTAATAAAATATTGGGTCAGATTGTCCACAACTGTCATGTTCTATGTGACCTGCAGATGAACTTTTAATCATAAACCTGATTCAAGATTAAGCACTGGAGGAACAGCACCTTATATTCTGATCTGGAAGTATCCAACCAGACTGCATTAATATCGACCCCCAGTTCCTGTCCTCGATGCTCCCTATCTGCCTATTACCCACACCTCACATTTCCTTCCTCCAGGCCACCCCCCCCCCCCCACCCACTTCCCTTCCTTCCCCCAAATCAGCCCACTGCCCCTTCCCCTGATCACTTCTCAGCTCCTTCCATTTTTTCGCCCATCATCCTGTGTTCCTCCCTCTCTCCACCCTCTGCATTTTATCCAGCACATCCTCCTTGGTTTTTGCTATTCCTGATGAAGGTTGACAGTCCATCGCCTTCTACAGATGCTGCCTGCCCTCCTGAGTTCCTCCAGCTCACCGTGTATTGCTCCAGAACAAAGGTGGCTTATTTCCACCCCTGTAATCTGGCCAAATTTCTCCAATACTCTAGTCCATCTCCTCTATGTCGGGCACTATTAGATCGACTCTTTCAGCACCCACTTGGCTGGTCTCTCCCCCACTCCCTGTCAATTTGATCTTATCCAAACTCTGTTTCCTCCATGCAGATACCATTCACCATCTCCCCTTTACTGCCACTTGACCAACCCCTCAGTTTTGAAGTTCTTATACTTTTCCCAAGTCCCTCCATAATCATTTAGGGTGGCATACTTAGCATAGCAGTTAGCGCAACGCTGTTACAGCGCCAGTGATCAGTATCGGGGTTCAAATCCCACGCTGTCTGTAAAGAGTTTGTACATTCTCCCTGTGTCTGCATGGGTTTCCCCAGGGGAATCTGGTTCCCTCCCACCCTTCAAAACGTAAGTTGTAGGTAAATTGAATGTAATTGGGCAGCACAGACTCGTGGGCCGAAAGGGCTTGTTACCGTGCTGTATCTCTAAATTTAAATTCAATTAAAATTGATCTCTCAGTACTCTTGGTAAGCTCTTCCATCCCACAACCATGTCAGGTCTCTCCGCCTCTGGGTCATCACCACTTTCAAGTGCTCTGTCATTGGAAGCCATATCACTATTCAACAGTGTCACATACTCCAGAAACTTTATCTCTCTAAAATGTTTCTCCAATCACGCTCCTTTGGTTCAGCTTTTAATTATCTGCCTTATCCATCTAATGTTACTCAGCATTAGTACTTGTTTCATACAGCAGTACATATCCTGCAGCCCACGAATTTAAGCCCTGCTTAAGCATTGGAAGGATTGGCCAACCCCAACTATCCTGCCTATCTGGGAGCTGTGATAACACGAATATCTGGAAACAAGTGGCTGGCAAGGACAGCCAATTCCAATGGGGTGTAATACACGTCGAAAGAACCAAAGACTTGTTGATCCAAACCAAGGCTTTTATTAACTAAAAGACTGGAGCATATCACAAGTAGGTCGACCAGTCCAGAATGACCTGGTCTGTCTAGGAGCAATCCTTTAAGACCTGCCAGTAGGTGCGGCTACACTCTTCGCCAATCATAGTCATCGTACACTACCATCTGTACATATACACATTGGTGATAGAATCTGTACATTGCGTGTCCCTGGTCAGTGGCAGCTGCGGGCATTGAGGTCGGGGCTGGGGCCTGGTCGGACGTTAGGGTGAACGTCATTGCGGCGAAGGTGGGTTGTACCTTGCGCGCTCGGCATCTGCCCCGTGATGTCAGGCGCTGCCACGCGGTGGAGTCCTCACTCTCATTGGACGAGAGCTCTGAGGAAGAAGTGTTTGAAATGGGCTACACATGAGGCACTGTGTTTTTTGGAGCGACAGACTGCAGCAAAGTGGCCGTTTTTCAGGCACTTCTGGCACCTGGCTTTTCTCACCGGGCACTGGGACCTGCTGTGCTCATTCTTCCCACAGAAATAACACTTTGGGGTTTCATCGGGCAGCGTAGTGGCAGTAGTAGGGAAGTGAGAGGGCATCCTACACACACCAGACTGTGGGGTCCAGCCCGAAGAGCACATGTCCATACTTAAGACCACAGCCTCCATCGTCTCTGCAATCTGGATCACATCCTCTAGGTTTTCTCCCCCGTGCTCTAGCAGGCGCTGCCTCACCTCATTCGATCGAACCCTGGCCACATAGGCATCCCGAATGAGATCGTCTGTGGTCTCCGCAGCAGTTCTGTCTGTGCAGGCACAGTCCCTGCCCATTGCCCTTAGTGCCTGAATATAAGCTCTACAGGACTCACCGGGCTGTTGCCTCCTTGTAGCAAGTTTGTACCGAGCATAGACCCTATTCACCGGTCACTCGTAGAGCCCTTTCAGCACCTTCATGGGTGCGGCGCAAGTGGTCGAGTCCTGGACACTCTGGTAAACTCTCGGGGACACCATAGCCATCAATATTAGTAATCGATGGCTGTCCTCTATCACGGCAGGATCAGAGCTGAAAGTATGTTTCGAAGCACCTCACCCAGTGCTTAAAGTCATTCGAGGCTGTAGCTGACTGTGGGTCGATGTTGAGGCGTTCCAGCCGTAGTATACGCTCCATCCCTTCAAAGTTTATTTTTAGTTAATAAAATTGTAATGCGTGTCGAAAGAACCAAAGACTTGTTGATTCAAACCAAGGCTTTTATTAACTAAAAGACTGGAGCATATCACAAGTAGGTCGACCAGTCCAGAATGATCAGGTCTGGCTAGGAGCAATCCTTTAAGACTTGTGTGGCTAGACTCTCAGCCAATCACAGTCATCCTACACTACCACCTGTACATATACACATTGGTGATAGAATCTGACCTATCACATGGGGTCATCACCCAGATAAATGGTTATCACAGCCAGCACTCTACCTCGTCTGCACATTGGAGAAAGAGGGGGGATTTGATAAAGTTAGACAAAATTATGAGGGGGATAGATAAAATATATGAAAGCAGGCTTTCCATTCAGGTTGGGCGAGACAAGAACTAGTGGACATGGGTGGAGAGAATGTTCAAACAGAACTTTAGGGGGAACCTAGCAGATAGTGTGGAACAAGCTGCCAACTGACAGGCTTAACTTTGACATTTAAGAAGGTAGGTGGATGGGAGGGGTATGGAGGCCAAGGTCTGGGCACAGATCAATGGGACTAGGCAGAATAACTATTCAGCAGTCCAGATAAGATGAAAGGCCTGTGTTGTGGCGTTCTATGGTACCACACCTATAACCCTCTATTTTCCTGACATCTATGTGCTTATCAAAGAGTCTTTTGAATGTCCTTATTGTACGAGCAATATATTGCAGGCACCCACCACTCTCTGTGCAAGAAGATTACTAAAGTTCAAAGTTCAGATTTATTGTCAGACTACATACATGACATTACCTACAACCCTGAGATTCTTTTTCCTGTGGGCCAAGCAGAATGTCTACTTACTGGTAGTGTAAACTGCCCTCAAGAAGACAGATATATATGCAAAACAGAGAAATGACTGTGCAATTAAAAAAATTAGTAATAAATAATGTGCTAAGTGTGTGAAATGACCTTAATTGAATCTCTGATTGAGTCTTTTAGGAGTCTGATGGTGGAGGGGTCTCAACTGTTCCTGAACCTGGAGGTTCGACTGGCACCTATATCTCTTTGCTGATGGCAGCAGCGAGAAGAGAACATGTCCTGGGAGTGTGGATCCTTCATAATTGCTGCTGCTCTCTGACTGCAGTGTTTCATGTAGATTTTCTCAATGGTGGGGAGAGATGTACCTTTGATGTACTGGGCTATGTCCACTACTTTTTGCAGAGGTATTGGTGCCCCCATATGAGACCATGATGCAGCCGGTCAGTACACTTTCCACTACAACCTTTATAGAAGTTTTCAAAAGTTTCCGATGTCATATCAAACCTTCGCAAACTCATGAGAAAATAGAGGCACTGACGTGCTTTCTTCACGATGACATTAGTGTGTTGCATCCAGATACTCTGAGATTGTGACTCCCAAGAACTTAAATTTGCACACCCTCTCCATCTCTAATCCCCCAATGATCACTGGATCATACACCTCTGGTTTTCCTTTCCTAAAGTCTGCAATCAGCTACTTGGTCTTGGTAACATTGAGTGCAAGGCTGTTGAAAGTACACCATTCAGCCAAATTTTCAATCTCTATCTTCAATATACCTCCCACCACTCATCTTAAAAAGACATTCTCTGGTATTTGCTATCGTCGCCTTGGGAAAAATATGTTGCCTGTCAACCCTATCAAAGCCCCTCACAATTTTATGTCCTCTATTAATTCACCTCTCATCCTTAGTCACTCCAAAGAGAAAAGCTCTACCTCTGTCCAACTTGCTTCTCCAATCTTCGCAAATCTCTGCACCCTCTCCAAACCCACATCCCACCTTAAGCAATCCCTTACTAATCACAGAGCTCCAATGGCATAGGGATTACTTAAGGTGGTGTGTGAGTGGAAAGAAAAAGGCTGAGAACCACTGACCTACCTCATTCCTGGCACTAAAGTATTTGGTATTTTAGATATTTAAGATTGCAGCAGGAAATGATCGGTTGGGCAGGTCAGCAGAGGAATTTAATGCAGAGGCGCTGCATTTTGGGAGGTCCAACACTGTGAATGGTAGGGATATGGAGAGTGTTGCAGTGCAGAAGGATCCAGGAGCACCTACCACCTTGAAAGAAGTGTTATAGGTAGATAGGGTGCTCTGAAAGTCTTTTGGCACATTAGCTTTTATCAGTCAGAGGAATGAGTATAGAATTCAGGAGGTCAAGTTGTCATGGTATAAGATGTTGGTGAGGCTCGACATGGAGTATTGCGTTCCATTCTGGTCACCAAGCTGCAGGAAAGTTGTCAAGCTGGAATGGATGCAGAAAAGGAGGTGGCGAGGACTCGGGGAGTGGTTCAGAAAGCTGGGGCTTTATTGCTGGAGCATAGGAGAATAGAGGTGATTTATTTAAGGTGTATAATATCATGAGAGGGATAGATTAGGTAAACAGAGAATATCTTTTGCCCAGAGTAGGGGAATGAAGAACCAGAGGATAGTTAATAGAAACCTGAGTGATAACTTTTTTTTAAACACAGGGGGTGGTGGGTGAAGGGAACAAATCACTAGATGAGGCAGTTGAGGCAGGTACCATTGCAATGTTTAAGACACACTTGGATGAATACATGGATAGCACAGGTTTAGAGGGACTAGTGTGGGTGGGACATTTTGGTAGGAACACACTGTACGACTCTGTGACTCCATGACATCTCTGTGAAGTTCCTTCTGATACTCTGCTAGGCCAAGTGTGCTACACAAACACCGGCCACTGTTGTATGGGAGAACAGGAGTGAGATGCCTGGAGATACAGGTCAGAGTTTTTGAATTACAGTTAAACTACTTGAGACTGTGATAAGATCTGATTGAAACCTGGATCAGGCTCAAAGCCATGGATATTCCACTTCTATTCCTACTTCTACCAGAAGCTGCACACTCACTGCCAAGCATCAGGGACCAGGAAGGCATTTGGGCTTTGCTATTGGTGCATGGTGACGACAATGTTCATTGTCATGTACTTTGCACTATGTACATATGCAACAAAATTCTTTCCCACTGCAGTCAAACCAATTTTTGTGTAAAAAAAAACAATTCAATCAAAAATAGGAATGCATACATTGGGATATATAATAAATATTCAAAGTAATCCTAGCGAAAAAAAATAGTGGAGACAGTCCTTTGTGTAGTTGGAACAGTTGTTGATTAGTGTAACAAGGGGATGTTCAAGACCCTGATCGCTGTCTGCCGCAATAGCATGGATCTCCCAGTGGCCACTCGTTTCAATTCTCCATGGGGTCTCATGCACTGCCAGACTGAGGCACCTGTAAATTTGAGGATCAACACCTCATCTTCTTACTGGACACCCTCCAACTGGATGGCATTAATATCGACTTATCTGGCTTTTGTTAAACCCACCCCCCCCCCCCTTTCTTCCCCCATCTTCTCTCCATTCCCTGTCTCCTTTCGCATCGACATGATGAATTCTACCTCGTTCCTTATCACATCCAATTAACACCTTTTTTGGTCTGGAGTCCTCTCCCATTGTTTGAATTCTGAGACTTTCTGATATATCCTCCTTCTGCCTTTTCTGATTTTCCCTTGAAGAAGGGGGCTCAGACCCGAAATGTCGGCAATATACCCTTGTCTCCTCTAGGTGCTGAAAAGACCACCTGAGTTCCTCCAGCATTTCAGTGTGTTTCCTTGAAACTTGAGATGTTGGTCAGGGTTCTGAACCTTCTGCTCAAAAATAACAGTGAGAAGAGGTTGTGACCAGGGTGATGGTGTTGACTGCTTTCTTGAGGCATGGATGTCTGCAATGGATGGGTGGCCGGAGCCTGTGTTGGGCCTGGCTAGGTTTGCTACGTTCTGTAGCCTTCTGTGTTCCTAGGGACACCAATTCCCAAACCGGGCTGTGACGCAACCAATCAGTACACTTTCTGCGGTAAGAGTTTGATAGAGTATTTAACGATATGCCAAATCTCCTCAGATGCCTGAGAGGCATTGGTGTGCCCAGTTCACAGCTGCAAGGGAGCAGAGATAAAATGTAACAAGCAGAAAATCAAAGTACATGTATTAACTTTTATTTCTCTGATGGCCAGGTGGGCGGTGTTGCTCAGATGGAGGGATGTTACCTCATCTCATCAAGCTCAACGGCTATGTGACATCATGTCGTGTTTAAACGTAGAGAAGATTAGATGCTCGTTTTCTGATTTGAATGTAAATTTTCAAATACTGTGGAGACCCTGTTTGAATTACTTTTATTGATTTGTTGTGAAGGTAGAAATGTTGACTGATGAGGTCATTTATCACTCTGAGAAGAATTCTGTCTTTTTTTTCTAGTCAAACAGCTTCTTTCTTGGCAGTGGGTTTAGATTTTCCTTTTCTATAATAAAATAATAAAATATCAATGCAATATAATCTGTTTGTAATGATGTAATGGTAAGATTTGTGTAATGGATATTTTTGAATTTTAACATATGCGTCTGTACTCTATATTTGGATGTGAAATTTCAATATTAATACAATTATTGAAAAAGAAAGTACTTTACAACACTCCATTTTGGAAAAGGAAAGGGTGTAGCCATGCGCTAATCGAAGTAAGACTCATACACGTAGTGTTAATCAGGTTAAGCTCTGTGTTTTATTAGGGGCTCAGACCCAACTTTTATACTCACTGTGTTCCCACTGTTTCCCCCCTTTTACTGACGTCATGGCCCACATAACAAAAGCAGGTTTCCCGCATGTGGGCACCTTCTTGCATAACAATCCTTTCTTCCCCACATGCTGTCCCTGAATGTTGGCTGCGTAGCAAGGCCAGTGCCATTTTGCCATCCGCCTGCCGCTCCACTTGTTGGGGCTAGTGCCGCTGCACAGGCTGCTGACCTTTAGTTGCCTTCACCACCCGGAGTGCTGGCTTGATCACCATGGGGGCCCTCTTATCTCAGGCAGCAGAGTGGGCACAGAAACTGATTGATGCAAAAGCAAAATACTGCAAATGCTGGATATCTGAAATTACAACAGACAATGCTGAAAACACTCAGTAGGTCAGGCAACATCTGTAGATTGAAAGATTCTCAATCTGAAGCATTCAATTGTACAGATATTGCCTGACCTGCTGAGTGGTTCTTTCATTTTGTGCTTGATTTGAATTTTGGAATGAGTTAGTGCTGGCTTTGGAGAGACGTTGGAGTTGTGGGGATTTGCCACAAAGGAACTATTTGTGACAGCCAGACACAGCTTATTTATTTATTTAGACAAACAGCACAGATCACGAGTCCATACCACCCAATTTACACCTGGTACATTTTGAATGGTGGGAGGAAACCGGAGTCCCGGGGAAAACCCACACAGACATGGCGAAAGCGTACAAACTCCTTACAGACAATGCGGGTTTCGAACCCCAGCCCCGCTCACTGGCGCTGTAAATGTGTGGCGCTAACTGCTACCCCAACTGTGCTGATCCACAAAAAGGTGCACAGTACGTGAATTTATAAACAAAGCATCTCGAGCAATGCCTCAGTGCCAAGAGAAAGAGAACACAACATATTCTTGTTAACCCATCTAAAAAAAAACAAAGAAACCCATAGAGTGCATTACATCAAAGCCAGGCACCAAGGTCACCAACTTTAATTTATTCTCTAATATACACAGGAACAAAGAGCTCTCACCACACAAATGCAACCTGAGACAAGGATCACAATAGCCAACATTATTATTTTACTTAAAGCATCTGATTCAAAGATCAAGTCCATCCAACGCTGGCAATTGCTTTTCATATTCATAACAATACTTTGATAAATGTTCTGATGCAGGGTCTCAACCAGAAATTTTAACCATCCTTCCCCACCCCTTCCCACCCCCACAGATGCTGTGTGACCCACTGAGTTCCTCATTTTTGTCCCTTTGACAAGTGTAATAGCTCATTAAGGATCTTTTAGAAGTTTAATTTAAATTTAAAATTTCACCGGTATTTTTATTGGGTTATATTAAGAAATTGAATTTAGAATTAAAATTAGATAAGTTTCAAATGGCTTCTTTGAGACTGGCAAGAAAATGTTTGGCAAAATGAGACTGATTTGAGTATTCAACGGTGGTATTCGGAAATGAGGTCTTGTATTCCATTGGAGAAAAATAACCTACAATTTATGTTACAATTATCCCTTCTTTGTTAAAGTTTGGAGCCCATACATGAGATATATGGGTTTGATTTTGTAATAGTTTTTTTTCCCCACGGTTGGTGGAGTTGCACCAAACCATGGCAATAGTTGAAGGTTGTTATGTAAGTCGATCTTCTCTTCTATTCTTTTTCTTTCTTTCTTTTGGGGTAGATTAGAGGGGGGGGGGGGTGGGGATTATATGGGATAAATATTATGTATTTACTTGTATTTTGATTGTATGACTTATTTTGATTAATAAATAAAATTTGGAGAGATGCTTTCCTGATGCAGCAACATTGTCGCATCTGTTGAATGATCACTTGTTGCTCATTTCTGACAATTATGCTGGAATAAGGGGAGCAGAAGGTGGAGAGAGGAGTAGAAGGGAAGGTGCATCTGGTTTCCCTTCTCCCACTATCAATGGTGCTCAACCACATATCCTCCATTACCTGCACCTCTGCCCTGGCCCCTTCCACCTCCATGTGCAACAAGGACAGGATGTCCTCACCTACTACCCCACCAGCCTCCACCTCCAACATTTCCGTCTCCATCCTTTCAGCTACATTCTACATCATCCCACAACCTGACACATCTTCCCTTCTCCTCCTCTCTCTGCCCTTCGCAGGGATCACTCCTTCGGTCACTCCTCCTTTCCCACTAATCGCCCCCTTGGCACCTACCACTGTGGCCGCAGGAGGTGCTCCACTTGCACCCAAACCTCCTCCTTCCTCACTACCATTTGGGGCCCCAAACAGCCCTTCTAAGTGAAGCAACACTTAATGTGAATCTCCAGGGGTCATCGACTGCATCCGGTGCTCCCAGTGAGGTCTTCTCTACGTCGGAGAGATTGGATGCAGACTGGGAGACTGCTTCAATGAGTACTTTGGCTCTGTCAACCGCAGAAGTGTGGATCTGCCAGTGGTCACTCATTTCAATTCCCACCCTATTCCCTTGCCAACTTATCTGTCCATCATCTCATGCACTGAGACCAGTGCCGCCTGGAAGAATGACACCTCATATTCGGACTGGGCACACTCCATCTGGATGGCATTAACATTGACTTCTCCTGTTTCTGTTAATCATTCCCCATCCCATCTTTCCCTCTGGCTCCTTTCCTCCAGCCTCCCAACAGACTGGGGTCCCCTTTGAGCTCCAGGTCTCAGCCACCACCACAATGGCTGAGTGAAGCCTCTGGCAGAAAATTAATGGCTGCAGAGTTCCACTCAGCTTCTGGACAAAGATCCTCGCCAAGTCCGCCTCCTGCTACATCCCTTTCGAACACCAGTTCCTGAGCACCAACCCAGCAATGCGAAGGTTATACTCCGGCCACATCTGCCCATTATGCGGTGGATTAAATCCTCCGATGCCACCCGCAAGGAGGGATGCACGCAGCTTTTCCCTATTGTTGAGTGGCGGTGGTATATTGCCAACCGGGTAGAGGCAGGGCTAGAAGGAGTTAGCAGGCTGCACGAGAAAATCATATCCTTCCCTGAGAGTCACGATCCCCTTCCCGAAGTCCCTGCTGTTAATCCTTCCCCCATATCCTGGGGTCAGCCATTTAGCTCCCTCACCAAAGAGGAACAGCAGCAGGCGTGGTTCATGGATGGCTCCAGTTAATGGAAAAGTGGCGAGCGGCAGCACTACAGTCAGGCAGCAGCATGACCTTAACTCAGGAAGGGATGGGGGGTGGGGAAATCTAGCCAATTTGCAGAGCTGGTTGCTGTAACGCTCAGGATTAAATAAACAATGGGTCTGCTATATAACTCATAGGCAGTGGTGTACAGGATGGCAGTGTGGATGCCTATTTGGCATGACATGGGGTGGGAGATCACCCACCGTGGCTCAGCAGCACTGGAGGTACGTCTGAGAGCAGGCTGGGCAGAGGGCACTCACATTCTACCAGGTGGATACCCAACAGGGCTACAGCGGAAGCCCTTCACAATCCCACCGTGGACCGTGCAATACAAATCAGCACAGCCTCCTTCTGGTCCGATGTGGCCCTGGCCACATGACCCCACAGGAAGAGCGGTAACATAGGGTCTGACAAAATACGATGGTGGACAGAGGGCTTAGGGGTGGCATTAACCCAAGATCAGGCATGGACAGCAGTACATAATTGTTGGACGTGCCAACAGGTTAAACTGCGGGGGTGACTGATGGGTACACCATCAGTGTGGCACCAGAGCGGACCAAGTCTGGCAAATAGACTATGTCAGCCCTCTCCCATGCCAAAAGAAAAGGGCCTTCATACTGACGATGGTGGATACCTGCTCTGGTGTCCTGGTGGTGGTGTCCTGCGAGTGGGCTGACCAGGACTACACCATTCGGGGACTGAAATGCCTCTCCTCCATTTATGGAACCCCATGGGAGGTATAGTCCAATCAGGACTCACACTTTACGGGCAACAGAGGCTGGTATCTCGTGACTGTTGCACATCCCCTACCACCCAAAAGCATCAGGTCTAATTGAAAGAATGAACAATCTCCTCAAGCAAAAGCTGTGTATGCTGACACCCAACAACACACTCAAAGGGTGGCTCAGCATGGACCATCTCAATTCCCGCCCCACTACGCAGAGTGGGTGTCCCCACTTTCTAGACATTTGGCCACATTGACACAGCAAAAGGTAGATGAAGTTAACACTGAGGAGTCTAGTAGGGTATAGGTTGAGGCTGAGGATGATGGCCTTCGCTTTGTTAATTCACTGAGGAAAGATGTCTGTCCATGTATTTGTTTAACATGTTCTTGATGTTGGACTCCAAGAAGCAGCTGATACTTCACAAACCAACCACCTAATTCCAATGGCATGAAAACCATGACGGTTGGAGCTGATGGATTTGTTGCAGCCTTCATCTGCCTTCACAGCTGTTGAGTTCAGAGTAACTTCGCCTGCCTGTTCCACCATTGAGGACTTCGTTGGTTTGTTCTTTGTCAGGGACCTCACCCTCGACCTTACCACCATGGGTGACTGTATCAGGAGCACAGATCTAGGCGGCATCACTCTCAGGATCATGGGACCACACAAGCTCTCTACCACAACAAGGTGGCAATCCACGGAGGATATGAGTGCAGCAGCTACAAGGACCTCCAAGAAACGGGAAGTAGTTGCTTGGGGACCAGGAAGCACTCATTGGTTGTATTCCCTGGAAAAATGTCGTTATCACGTTTCCACAATAACAAACTCTCTAAGAGAGAGTGAATAAAATTCCCATCCACCCACCTTGCAGGGCAAAGACAAGTCAATGTAATGGAAGACCACCCTGCAGGACAAAGTCCAATTTAACATAACAGACAGCTTTGATACCCCTCACTGATTTTCATAGTCTTCCAGCCATCAGCATCAGCTCATTTTAATAGCAGGAGCTTTCATCATGAACTATGCAGAAAGCTTTTAGCAGACTTTTATCACAGGAAATTCCATCTTAACAACCTCCACAACCTTTTGCATGCACCTTTCAAGTACAGCCTTTGTAATGGACCTTTTTGATTGCACCCTGAACTGTGGTATACTCTTCACTAACGTCTCTCAGCATACTCTTGGAAAAATTCTAGTTTCAGATTTAAATTAGAATGTGGCAGATCATCCATTAGCAGGAAATATTGTATATATTAACCACTCAGTAATGACAGCATTCCTCCAGTCCTCCCCAATGATAGAAATCTATTCCTCATAGGGTAGGTGTTTCACGACCTTTTATTTAATTTGGCCAACTTTCAGTCCTGACTCCCCCTGGCTATCATTAAATAAATCCAACACAGGCATACGTGGCACCAGTTTAAAGGGAACAGGAGCAGGAACGGCATCCTATTGTCAGACGACTGCCCAGAAAACGGTGCACTCCCACGAAAATAAGGGTACACCCTGGATCCACAACTGCTGGCCTATCCCCTGCTTCACCACAGGACAACACGGTGCCAGGCATCTGGGCTCTGTGCGAGGGAGCATCCAAATGTGAAGCCGAGGCACTGGATGTGTGAGCCAAGAGAAGGCTCTTGCACCTCATGGATCACTCTGCCCTGCCTGCTCACAGATGTTGGTGGTAAAGGTGCCCACACATGCGAGTCAATAAAGAAACTATTTTCTTTCTCTTCCCCCTACACTGGGGAGCAGTTCCCACAACACCCTTCTCCATCAGGAACACAACAACCCTGTTTGGTGGTGAAGGGGGTGGAGTGTTGTCATTGAGTTTGATAATGTGCCTTGTCCATCCTACTGAAGACACTAGTTTATGACACGTTTTTGTCTTTGTAGTGATTGGCGAGCAACGTGACTTCCGAGGGGTGGAATGTTATATGTGGATTGTGGCCTCTCTCCCTGTATGGAACGTTGTGGATTGCAGATAGTCATGTGTCGTTCCCCCCCCACCCCCCAACCCCGCGCCCTATGTTTGAAACTTGTTCGGAAATGACATCACCTGCCAATCAAGGCTGGACTCCAGCCACCCATTAGTGCACACCTTACCATTGGCTGACTCAGTGACATCATTGGTCAGATGCCCAGCTCAGAACAGTATAAAACATTGATGTACACCACATTTCTCTCTCTCTCTCTCCGCCTCTTGGCCCAAGTCCTGGACATTGCTCCATGCCAGGTTGCTACTGTGGACATTGCTGGAGGAGTAGGCACTAAAATGAAGTTGAGCTATAGTACTGTGATAGATCAGTGCTTGGAGCGAGCTGTATCCTCATTGGTACAGGGAATCGGGGAGTGTGTACACATGCGTGAGCATGTAGCAGATTGGCAGCCACTGGTATCGTAGTCCAACCTTGGTCTGATGTGAATGTCTATATAGTTGTTTAGTAGTAGAGTTTGGTGCCTTCCTTTGTTTGTCTCCCTGTTTGATTGTAACACTGTTTCCAGACCCACTGAACCTGATACTTCCCACACACAGCAATCACCCTGTCAGCTTTACCCTGTACTCAGAAAGTGTGGATGTTTTAGAAGTGACACCCAGAATTATACCCAGTTGCTCATTGTGAGTCTTGATCATAAGTCACCAAATATTCAACCACCCGACATCATTATCACTCTAAAGTTCTAACAACTGTAGTGGGCTTTACTGGAATGAAAAGAGAATCTGCATTTTGCTCTCCACAACATAAAGATGTTGAGGTTTAACTGAAACATCATCACTACTTGAGATTAGCACCAATTTGACACTCCCTGATCTGTACTTCTTAGATCCTCATGGATTAATTTGCTGGCCTACCAGAGGTTCTTGAGCTTCATCGATGTTGTTTCATTAATGGGAGGAGTCACTAGCCCCTTTCACACTTGCCAGTGATCCCAGGAATCGAATTGACCTTTAAAGTGGCAAGTGTGAAAGCAAAATCTGCTCAACGCCGGTGTCAGATGACGTCATCTCACGCAGGGGATTGCCAACCTCGACCCCAAGTACAATCCCCGGCATCTGCAGATGCTGGTGTTGAGATCAGGCAAGGGTGAAATAGGCAATTGCATTGCTGGCACTTCCAATTAAGGGTAGAACAGACCAAACGCCAGGGAGAAACCCTTGCAAGGGTGAAAGCGTTCAATATCCCAGTTAGGAGAGATCTAGTGTGAAAGGCCAAAACCCGTTCCTATCCCAGGACACTGAATGGCTGATTTACTGGGATGCAAGTGTGAAAGGGGCTACTGACTTCAACAAAATCACTTTGGGAACTACTTCATTAGGCTAATATGATCAGTGTAATCTCAGCATATCAATTCCCTCACAATGAAGTGCCCAGACGGAGATAAACTTTTACCAACTCACCAAATCTGTATTCGGACCTTGATTCCATCCACATCTATTGTCTTCATTTTGAAATCAACTCCTATAAATCAGACAATAAGTAGAAAAATTCGATTAAGTGCAGGGAACACATTGGAAGATCAATATGACAAGTTCACACAGACTCGTTGTTTGTCTTTGGTTTGATAAAGCACATCTCTCTCATTTCTCATTCATCTAATTTCCTGTCAGTTCCTCTCTCACGTTATCTAACTGTAATAAAGTTTTTCCTTGTTCGGCAGTTATATTTACCTTCCTATTAAAATTAAGATTTGCTCATTTGTAGCTTGAAATGCGGTAAATGCAAATCAAAATTGAATCCTCTTTCTCCCCACCTGTAATTATCTACCATTACCATTTTAATTATTTCCAAGAACTATAATTTATCATTGCCTTTTTGATACTATCTGGTGCCAATGTTCCTTCAGAGAGATGAAGTGAACTCAAGGACTGGATACATATTTCCCAAACTCGTTTAATTTCAGATGGATCAATGTTTCTTTGTCTGACATCAATGTAGAAGCACCTCTGGCCTATTGTCCTGAATCCTTCCTTCAGCTGCCTCATCAACGGCCATTTATCACATGTTCATCAAACGATGCCCGGTGCTCAGTTTCATTTGCCTCTTCTCAGCACATGAGGCTGCCCATGCCTTTATCCATTCAGGACCTGGACCATGGCCAGATAAGTGGTAAGCAACATCCGCACACCAAAACTACCGGGGACTTTTGAGTAAGTGCTCAAGACACTGTTGTTGGAGATTATCATCAAGTGGTGAGAGTCTTCAAGTTCAAGTTTATTATCATCTAACTATGTATATAACTAGATGATACAGCATTACTCTGGACCACGGAACACACACAATATCTTTGGCTTGGCTTCGCGGACGAAGATTTATGGAGGGGGTAAAAAGTCCACGTCAGCTGCAGGCTCGTTTGTGGCTGACCAGTCCGATGCGGGACAGGCAGACACGATTGCAGCGGTTGCAAGGGAAAATTGGTTGGTTGGGGTTGGGTATTGGGTTTTTCCTCCTTTGCCTTTTGTCAGTGAGGTGGGCTCTGCGGTCTTCTTCAAAGGAGGCTGCTGCCCGCCAAACTGTGAGGCGCCAAGATGCACGGTTTGAGGCGTTATCAGCCCACTGGCGGTGGTCAATGTGGCAGGCACCAAGAGATTTCTTTAGGCAGTCCTTGTACCTTTTCTTTGGTGCACCTCTGTCACAGTGGCCAGTGGAGAGCTCGCCATATAATACGATCTTGGGAAGGCGATGGTCCTCCATTCTGGAGACGTGACCCATCCAGCGCAGCTGGATCTTCAGCAGCGTGGACTCGATGCTGTCGACCTCTGCCATCTCGAGTACCTCGACGTTAGGGGTGTGAGCGCTCCAATGGATGTTGAGGATGGAGCGGAGACAACGCTGGTGGAAGCGTTCTAGGAGCCGTAGGTGGTGCCGGTAGAGGACCCATGATTCGGAGCCGAACAGGAGTGTGGGTATGACAACGGCTCTGTATACGCTTATCTTTGTGAGGTTTTTCAGTTGGTTGTTTTTCCAGTCTCTTTTGTGTAGTCTTCCAAAGGCGCTATTTGCCTTGGCGAGTCTGTTGTCTATCTCATTGTCGATCCTTGCATCTGATGAAATGGTGCAGCCGAGATAGGTAAACTGGTTGACCGTTTTGAGTTTTGTGTGCCCGATGGAGATGTGGGGGGGCTGGTAGTCATGGTGGGGAGCTGGCTGATGGAGGACCTCAGTTTTCTTCAGGCTGACTTCCAGGCCAAACATTTTGGCAGTTTCCGCAAAGCAGGACGTCAAGCGCTGAAGAGCTGGCTCTGAATGGGCAACTAAAGCGGCATCGTCTGCAAAGAGTAGTTCACGGACAAGTTTCTCTTGTGTCTTGGTGTGAGCTTGCAGGCGCCTCAGATTGAAGAGACTGCCATCCGTGCGGTACCGGATGTAAACAGCGTCTTCATTGTTGGGGTCTTTCATGGCTTGGTTCAGCATCATGCTGAAGAAGATTGAAAAGAGGGTTGGTGCGAGAACACAGCCTTGCTTCACGCCATTGTTAATGGAGAAGGGTTCAGAGAGCTCATTGCTGTATCTGACCCGACCTTGTTGGTTTTCGTGCAGTTGGATAATCATGTTGAGGAACTTTGGGGGACATCCGATGCGCTCTAGTATTTGCCAAAGCCCTTTCCTGCTCACGGTGTCGAAGGCTTTGGTGAGGTCAACAAAGGTGATGTAGAGTCCTTTGTTTTGTTCTCTACACTTTTCTTGGAGCTGTCTGAGGGCAAAGACCATGTCAGTGGTTCCTCTGTTAGCGCGAAAGCCGCACTGTGATTCTGGGAGAATATTCTCAGCGACACTAGGTATTATTCTATTTAGTAGAATCCTAGCGAAGATTTTGCCTGCAATGGAGAGCAACGTGATTCCCCTGTAGTTTGAGCAGTCTGATTTCTCGCCTTTGTTTTTGTACAGGGTGATGATGGTGGCATCACGAAGATCCTGAGGCAGTTTACCTTGGTCCCAACAAAGCTTGAAAAACTCATGCAGTTTGGCATGCAGAGTTTTGCCGCCAGCCTTCCAGACTTCTGGGGGGATTCCATCCATACCTGCTGCTTTGCCACTTTTCAGTATACATCACATAGTAACCACGTACATAAAGAGACAACATGAAATAAATATATATAAACATTTTGGGATGATTTACTCAGTTACAGGATACTGTTCATCAATCTCACAGCCTGTGGAAAGAGGCTATTTCCCAGCCTGTCAGTCCTGATTTTGATCCTCCTGTATCTTATCCCTGATAGTAATAGGTCAAAATTACTGTGTGTTGAATGCAAAGGGTCTTCTATAATTCTTTGAACCATCCCAGTAAATGCCAAAAAAGGAAAGGGAGATCCCAGTGATCTTCTTGTCCATTTTGATGATCCTCTAAATGAGTGGTTCTCAACCTTTTTCTTCCCACTCACATCCCACTTTAAATAATCCCCATGCTGTCGGTGCTCTGTGGTTAGTAAGGGATGGCTTACGGTGGGGTGTGAATGGGAAGGGAAGTTTGAGAACCATTGCTCTAGACCCAATTATTACTGAAATATTTTGCTTGAGAAAAATTGTCATTGGCCCATTTCCTTTGGAGTTCTGAAACCGTGCACAGAACGACTCAATGAGGAATGATTAGAACAGTGGTTTTCAAACTTTTTCTTCCCACCCACATCCCACCTTAAGCAATCCCTTACTAATCACAGAGCACCGATGGCAGAGGGAATACTTAAAGTGGGATGTGAGAGGAAAGAAAAAGGTTGAGAACCACTGCTCTAAACTGATTTCCATTCTGATACTTCACAGCTACCATACCAATGATGCAGCCAGACAGGACACTCTCAGTTGTGTTCCTGTAAAAGGTTGTCAAGGTGTGGAGGGGAAAGGGGGCGGTAGCACCTCCTTAGGAAGTGCAGGTACTGCCTCCAAAAGGAGGTGTTGTGAGTCCAGGTTAGGTTGTTCTTTATATGCCCTCCAAGGAACTTTGTGCTCTCCACTCACTCCGTGACAGTGGTGTTGATGTGGGCATGGAGAGTGATCGATCCTCATCCTTACTTGCGACATTCAACAGCGCTACCATCACCAAGTAGCTCAACATCAACATCAGATGGCAATCATTGACCAGAAAAATCGGCTGGACCTGATATCACAAAGGTGGAAAGGAAAAGTGTTGGAATAATCGCCGACTTGCCTGGATGAGTGCTATTCCAAAATTCTCAGTTGATGAAGCAGCCTGCTTGACTGACACCTCATTCATCACTCTACACATTCATTCCCTGCTGCAATCCTCAAATTGTCTGCAGTATTCGTCACTCCACCAGTCTCTTATGGCTTGGAACGTAGAATGAGGGGAGATTTGATAGAGGTATTTAAAATTATGAGGGGTCTAGTTAGAGTAAATGTAGAACAGCTTTTTCCACTGAGGGTGGGTGAGATGCAAACCAAAGCACATGGGTTAAAGGTAAAAAGGGAAAAGTTGAGGGGGAACTTCACACGGGGAGTGGTGGCACTGTGGAACAAGCTGCCAGCTGAAGTGGTGAATGCGGGCTCAATTTTAATTTTTGGACAAGTCCATGGATGGTAGAGGTATGGAGGGCTATGGTTGGGTGCAGGTCAGCAGGACTAGGTAGAATAATAGTTTGGCATGGACTAAAAGTGCCAAAGGGCCTGTTTCAGTGCTATGTTGATCTGTGGTTGTATTCCCACAGCATCTCCCAAACTGATAACCTAGAGGTGGATGTGATTACCACTAACTGCTGGTTCCCTTCCAAGATACTGAATTAGAAATATATTGCCAACACGTCACTGTCGTTGGATCTGATTCCTGGAGCCTCTGAACCAGCATGTAAATATGTTCTTGTGAACATCGATACTAGTTCACTCGTTTGTGCTCAAGGGCAATTGTGTTTGACCAACAATTTATTGATCTTGCCAGCAACATCCAGATTTCAAGAAATAATGAAATATTTATATAAAAAAACAAGTGATACTGTAACTGCTGCCACTTGGTAGAAAATACAATCATGGTTTAAGGGGCCACACCAGAAATGATGGTGATCAGAATAGAAAATCGGTAGTAAATTGGCACTTGCACTCACTCATGACTGATGCCAGAAACGGAGAAAGCCATATATGTGCAGAAGTAGTGGTTCTGTTCCAAGGGACTGAGTTGTAAGGGAACATAGAGTGGCATGGATAGTGTAGAGTTTAGTGCAAGGCTGTTACAGCGCCAGCGACGCGGATTCGAATCTAGCGCTGTCCATCTGTGAGTTGTTTGTACATTCTCTCTGTGTCGGCGTGGGTTTCCTCCCCCCTTTCAAAATGTACAGGTTGTAAGTTAATTGGGGTATTTGGGTGGCACAGACCCAGGGGTTAGAAAGGAGTGTTGTCGCGCTGTATGTCTAAATTTAAAAAATATAAAGGAGTGACTTCTTTCTGGTCCACATTGTTGTACTGATACATAATAAATTTGCTCTATGATTCATCTAACCGTCCCCTCCCTCTCAGTCCATAAACCTTGATATTTTCATCCACGTGCCTATCTAAGTCTTTTAAATGTCCCTATTCCATCACCTTCTACCATCACACTCAGCAATGCATTCCAGGTTCCCACCGCTCTCTGTGTGATATCTTCCCCAAACTTTCTGCCTTTCACCTTAACGGATGTCCTTTGATATTGGCCAGCTGGAGTTACTGAATAAGTTAATACAGTTATGGAATAAAATATATCTTAAGGGGTAAGATTAGATCGTGGGGGTTTAGGTATTAGTTTACATTCCACAACAGACATTAACATTTCACAAAAGCCATCTCATTTAAAATGTAAGTGTGGACTCCAAGTCTATAGTGACTTTACAGAAACTATGAAGAGTGCCTGTGGCTTCACAAGTGGGTGTTAATTGGACTGATGTTGTAGAATTGAAATGGACTATTGTCTTTAAAGCAATAACATGTTTGAAAAGATGCCCAGGCTCAAAAACTGATAATCCTTTGCTACTAAGATGGGTGCCAGAAGTTAAAAATTGCTGGTTGAAGGTTGCTGTTCCAAGAGGGGTCATATGGTTTTGCAAAAAGAGAGAAAACATTGATTCTTTGGGGAGAGAGAGAGAGTCAGTTGAGTGCAGCAGGTTTGTGGTGAAGGCTGCAAAATTGGGACCCCATTTAAGTTCCAAGTTCAATCTATTCTAATCCCTTGTAGTCAATGACAAGAGGAATGTGGCTGGTTAATGTGTTTCTCCTGAATTAGGGGAAAAAGAAGAACTCTCTGTGGTAATCTGGAAGAAGAGGTTATCTTTTGGAAAAACCACGAGGGGGAGTGTTTCTTCGGCAAGATACTGAAGTGACTGATTGAAGGAGATCAGTTTGTATGTGTGTCCAACGAACAATGAACAGCTCTCTCTCTAAAACCAACAAAGACTTTCCTTTGCGGAAACAATTTAAGTTAAAGCACCATACTGTACACAGTATGGAAGATTGCCTGATATCAGTGAACTTGGAGAAGTGAAAAAATGAGTGGACAGTGAAACAAAAAACTTCCCTGAACAAATACACATTACTTACACGTGCGCTTAGAATTAGAAAGGGGTTAAGTTAGGTTAAATTTAGTAATGTTAATTTTTTTTAATTTATAGATGCCATGTAATCAATTGCATTATGACATTTCATTCACAATTAATCATACATGGCTTTCATAAGTTTAAAAAGAAAAAGAAGAAAAAGCCCCCCAACCCATCCAGTCCCCCAGAAACCCCAAGAAAAAAGACCTAAGCCCACCCAAAAAATGGAAAAACTTAAAAAAGAAAAAATGGAATGGATATTTTTTTTAAAGTTCAAGAAATATTACTTAAACCAACATGTTGTAGCAAATTCAAATATGCAAATCTTATGTTTTAAAACAATTCTAAATATTAAATTCCACTATATCCAATATTCTTCCTAATGAATCATGTATCCATGAAGAATCTCATATCTCTTCCATCATCCAATTTAAAATTCCATGTTGAATCAATTCTCTAAAGTAAAACATCAATATAATCAATATAACTCCATTCATAGATATATATTAATAGAAGATTAAATTAATAGTAATAAGTTAAATATTGATCTTATTATTAAGTATGAAGAAATTTTTAAAAGTTGTTTCTTTAAGTAACCATTGACTTGGTGAATTTCTATTGATGCTGGTGTTTGGAGTCCTCCGGGCTCGTAACACTGGGAAAAATGTAGTGGCTGTCCACCCTAGCTGTGTCCTTCATAATCTAAAGCACCTCAATTAAGTCACCTCTCATTCTCTGTCACTCCAAAGAGAAATGGCCTGACTCGCTCAACCTTTCCTCATACAACATTCCCCTGTACAGTACAATGTGGGACCAACTCAGCAAGAAAATCAGAAATAAAAGGCAGTCAATGTTTTGGGCCTTGGCCCCTTTGTCAAGCATCAGGAAAAAACAGGCAGATGCCTGAATAAAAAGACGAGGAGAGGGGTAAGAGAGGAGAGGAGGAGGAAGAGGGAGGAGCACAGGCTAACAGGTAAGCAGTGGATACAGGTTGGAGGGTAGAAAAACTGAGAAGTGATGGGGAAGAGGGGTAGCTCTTTGATAGGAGAAGTAAGTGGCTGGGGAGCTAGAAAAGGGATGGATGAGGGAAAGAGAGTCACAGGGAGGGCTTAATGGAAAGAGAGGGTCACAGGGAGGGGGAGGGGGTTGATGGAAACTGGAGGTGAATATTGATGCAATGTGGTTAGAGACTGCCCAGATGAAGATAAGGCGTTCCTCTAATTTACGGGTGGCCTTGGTTTGGCAGTACATAAAGGCATAGTCAGACTATGATGGTGTGGCAATGGGGAGCGAGATTGAAATCGTTGGCCACTGGGAGGTTCTTTCTCTTGCAGGGACAGAGCAAAGGTGCCCAATGAAATTATCTTCCATAAAACCATATAACAATTACAGCACAGAAATGGGCCAGTTCGGCCCTTTTAGTCCATGCTGAACACCTTCTCCCACCTAGTCCCATTGACCCGCACTTAGCCCATAATCTTACATACCTCTTTTGCTCAATTACCTATCCAACTTTTCCTTAAATATTAAAATCGAGCCTGCATCTACCGCTTTGGCTAGAAGCTCATTCCACACTCCCATGTGTTTCCCCTAAACTGTTCCCTCTTCAATCTCAATCCATACCCTCTTGTTTGAATCTCCCCCACTCTCAATGGAAAAAGCCTGTTCACATTGACTCTATCTGTCCCACTCATAATTTTAAATACCTCTATCAAATCTTCTATGCTCCAAGGAATAAAGTCTTAGCTTGTTTAACCTTTCCCTGTGACTCAAACCCTGAAACCCAGGCAACATTCTTGTAAATCTTCTCTGCTCTCTCTCCATGTTGTTCATATTCTCCCAGTCTGCACCCAGTCTCCCCAATGTAGACCGAGCACCAGATGCATTAAACGCCTCTGCCGATTCACAGGTGAAGTGTGGCTTTCATTGGAAGGACCGTTTGGGGTGAGGGAGGTCATGTAGGTGGAGGAGTACACAAGGGTAGGTACTGAAGGAGCGTTGGTGGGAAAGGATGAGTGGAGGGAGTTGCCAAGGAAGTGATCCCTGTGGAAACTGAAAAGGGGAGGGGAAGACATGTCTGGTGCAGGGATCTAGTTGTTGTAAGTGGCGGAAATTGCAGATTTGTTGAATGTGGAGGCTGGTGAAGTGGTAGGCAAGGACATAGGGAATCCTGTCCTTAATACTTCTTGGGGGAGGGGTGGGTGATAGACCTAAAAGGTGGATTGCTTTTAGATTCCAATAGATGGTGCGTGACCTGCTGAATGCCTCAAGTATGTTTGTATATTGCAATCGACACCAGCATCTGCAGACTTGTTTAACCTCTCTAGTACATGCCGCATTCTGGTAAATCTCATCTCCAGCCTTTCTAAAGCTTCCTCTGCCTTCCAATAATGAACTCAGGGAACCATTATATTGTATTAAAACTGGATAGACGTCATGCATAAATTGGACTGACTAACCATAGCCCAAAATGTTCTGTTCCATTATACTGACATTCCTCAGATTTTTGACATTGCTCCATTTCCTTTTTTAAATCGATTTTTTTTTTAAAAAAACAGGGCAGCTATTTGAGATCTCATTAAAGAGCTACCAAAAGAGCTGTGCTTTTCAGAAAGGCAGAGATACTTTGTGCAACAAAACATTCACGTCACTGTTTCTTTTTCCTGGGAATAAATTATGGTGGAGCAAAGGATTATTAGAGAACAGTCTGCTGGGTAAACAAACCTTCCAGTAATATATTCCCCAGAGAAATAACATAAACATTTCCATGATGCAGTGTCAAATCAGTTGCCTCTGACTATTCAGCTTTTCTAAGATGCCATGAATGTTTTAATGCCTGATTCACTAAGCCCTTTCAAACTGCTGTGTAAAATAGGGTTAACCGGGAAATTTGCCTGGTTAGTGCCTACTGCAGGGGGCAACCTCTGTACCTGCAGGAGTGTAAGGGGACAGGACAACATCTGGCCGGCTGTCAATCAGTCGGCCTGAAGGGATCAAGTCCCACCCGGTCGGGTGTCAATTACCCTCCGGGATATAAGCCTGCGCCGGCCTCACTCAGAGTTGCTGCAGCCACAGCCAGCCTGGCTCTGTGGAAGTCTTTGTGGATTAAAGCCTGTTGTACAGTCTTTACCTTGTGTGTGTCTGATTCTGGCTAACAGCGCACCACAGTGCCCCAGTTACGCGGCAGTTAGAAAAGGTCCGGCCCAGTCAATCCCGTCAGAATCCAACTAGGTCCATGACCTACCTCAGAGGTAAGTCAGGGAACCCAGTTAAACTTACCCAGCTTGATTTGAACAGGAAAATGGCCGACCCCGCTTATTCCAATGATGTCGGCACTTGCGTGCGTACGTCACCAGGCAGCCAGCATCTGAACATCCAGCAGTACTTCCGGTGAATATGTGACACATCATTGCGGGGGCATGATCCCCCTTAAATTAATGGGTCAATCCCCCTGCAATTTAAAAGGTGCTCCCCAGTAATCGCACTTGGGTCCCAGGAGGGCAACCCAGGTGCTGCAGTTTAAAAGGGGCTACTGATGGGTTGAAGTCTAAAAGCTCACAGGGTTCATCAGTTTCATGGCCAGCAATACTCTTCTACAAAAAGATGCAAGATACAAGCAGCCCCTCATTAGCTTGAGCTTTCTGCTTGGAAGAAATACACATTAACTTTGATAAACTCAATCTGCCTGCTCTCGGGTTAATGAATGTGTAATGAAGAGTACGCCGTGATCAGAGATGAGTAGATTTTTGTTAAATTTGCAATTTACAATTTCCAAACATGAAATGATTAATTTTATAAGATATTTAACTCTGAAGTGAAAGAGAAAGCAACTTGATTGAATCGAGTTTGAGGACTTGGTGCTGGCATGTTTTCTTGATGAGCTCTTACTAACTATACTTGAACTTCACAATCACTTTGCTGAAAAACAAGGTCACAGAGTACAGATGGCCCTCTGGCCCACCACCACCCCCATTCAATATTATCAGCCTGTTGTAACCAATTTGATTTGATTCTCAAGACCTGCTGATTTTACAAGCTAAACTGCACTTAGAATGCAACAGAACATCAGCTTGAATGATTGAATTCCAAACTGATTATATATATTTCACAAAAAGTTTTAAAGCAATCAGAATCTCAACTCAAGAAACGTCGCCAGAGAAACACAAAAGCTGCAGACGCTGGGATCTTGAGCAGACCAAGAATTGCTGGAGGACCTCAGCAGGACAGACAGCATCCATGGGTAGAAATAGTCAGTCAATGTTTCAGGTGTGAAGCCTTTAAAAAGTCCTAGAATAGGTGAAATTACATGTATAAAAGGGGAAGAAGCTGGGAGAGGAGTCCAGAGCAATTGGATGAGGATGGGGTGGGGAGGCAGAGAAATCAATCTAAAATTAGAGAAATCAATGTTCTTGCTGTTCAGTGTCAGGCTGTCCAGGATTATTATTATTATATTTGGCCTCAGGATCATATTTTGGCCTCATTCTGACAATGGATGAGGCTGAGGACAGACATGTCACTAATGGTATAGTTGGGGAATAGATATCACCAGCTATCATAAAAATAAATCGAAGTGCTTAGAGGAGCAGGCAACACTGTGGAGGGAGAAGAACTAACATTTCGAAGGTGGTTCATAATATGAATCAAAGTGGCTTTGTATGACTCCAGATGCAGTGGGTTTTGCGAGCAGGGATTTCCATCCTCCAGACACTCATTCACTCTGCCATGGCACAGTCTGCAGCTGCAGTGATGCAGAAAAAGTGTTTGATAGATTAGAATGGGACTTTTTGTTTAAGGTGTTTGAAAGTTTCAGGATGGGAAAGGTATTTGTAATAATCCTCAGGTTAAAGTAGTTACAATTTGGCAGGCTTCCACACCATCTCCATTAATTAAATCTATTAGGCAAGGATGTCCATTATCACCTGCTCTATTTATTTTGGTGATTGAACCTCTTGCAGAACTGATTCTGTCTGATCCTGATATTAAAGGATTTAAAGTTAATCAAGAAGAATATAACATTTATTTATTTACTGATGATGTTTTGATCTATGTGACAGAACCTAAAGGTTTACTAAGTAAATTATATTTAAGACTGGTGGAATATTGGAAAGTATTGGGTTATAAAGTAAACTGTGATAAAAGTGAAATTATGCCTCTTACTATAGGGATTATACTCATTGCCAACAAGATACCCAGTTTAAATAGCTGATGAACAGAATAAAAATATTTAGAGATACAGGTAGATAATAAGATATGGGGATAGTGCCGGAGGATTGGCGCATTGCGCATGTGGTTCCGTTATTTATAAAGGGTTCAAGGAGGAAGCCTGGCAACTATCGGCCTGTAAGTTTGACGTCTGTGGTAGGTAAATTAATGGAGAAAATTCTTAGAGATAGTACTTATAAACATCTGGATAGACAGGGTCTGATCAGGAGCACTCAACATGGATTTGTGGGAGGAAGGTCATGTTTGACCAATCTGATTGAATTTTTTGAAGAGGTGACTAGGAATGTGGATGAGGGTAGCGCAGTGGATGTTGTCTATATGGACTTCAGTAAGGCCTTCGATAAGGTACCACATGGAAGGTTAGTTAGGAAGGTGCAGTCTTTAGGTATAAATTTTAAGATAGTCAAATGGATTGAATATTGGCTGAAAGGGAGAGGCCAGAGAGTGGTAGTGGATAATTGTCTGTCAGGTTGGAGGCCGGTGACCAGTGGTGTGCCTCAAGGATCTGTATTGGGCCCATTGTTGTTCATTATATACATTAATGATCTAGATGATGGGGTGGTGAATTGGATTAGTAAATATGCAGACGATACTAAGATAGGTGGAATAGTGGATAATGAAGAAGGTTTTCAAGGATTGCAGAGGGATTTGGGCTGCTTAGAAAAGTGGGCTGAAAAATGGCAGATGGAATTTAATGCTGATAAGTGTGAGGTGCTTCATTTTGGTAAGAAGAATCAGAATAGGACATATGTGGTAAATGGGAGAGCATTGAGGAATACAGAAGAGCAGAAAGATTTAGGAGTAACGGTACATCGTTCCCTGAAGGTAGAAACTCACGTGAATAGGGTGGTGAAGAAGGCTTTTAGTATGCTGGCCTTTATCAATCATTGCATGGAATATAGGAGTTGGGAGGTGATGTTGAGATTGTATAAGACGTTGGTGCGGCCTAATTTGGAGTTCTGTGTGCAGTTCTGGTCGCCTAATTATAGGAAGGATATAAACAGAGTGGAGAGAGTGCAGAGAAGGTTTACCAGAATGTTGCCTGGGTTTAAGCATCTGGAGTATGGGGAGAGATTGGACAGATTGGGTCTTTATTCTTTGGAGCGTAGAAGGTTGAGAGGGGATTCGATAGAAGTATTTAAGATTATGAAAGGGATAGACAGAATGGATGTGGATAGACTATTTCCGTTAAGAGGAGGAAAGATTAAAACAAGAGGACATGAGTTAAGAATTAAGGGGCAGAGGTTTAGAGGTAACATGAGGGGGAACTTCTTTACTCAGAGAGTGGTAGCTGTGTGGAATCATCTTCCGGGAGAAATAGTGGCGGCGGAGTCAATTGTATTATTTAAGAAAAGGTTGGACAGGTATATGGATGAGAAGAAGATGGAGGGTTATGGGCATTGTGCAGGGAGGTGGGACTAGAAAGGGGTGTTTGGTTCGGTGCGGACTAGAAGGGCCTAATGGCCTGTTTCCGTGCTGTAATTGTTATGTTATGTTATGTTAAGATAGATAATGTATATAAATGGAATTATGTACCTTTATTTAAGAAAATTGGAGAAAATTTGAATAAGTGGAAGATATTATTAAATAGGACTAATTGTGTCAAAATTAATATATTTTCTAGAGTGCAATACTTACTTCAAACATTACCAATAATGATACCACAAAATTTTTTTACAAGAATTAAATAATATATAATAAATTTTCTTTGCAAGGTTAAGATGTCAAGAGTTTCTTTAGACCAGTTGATGTGGAAATTCAAGTTATGAGGTTTGCAATGACCAAGCTTTAAAAAATTATTATCAGCCAGTTCAATTGAGATTTTTGACTTTTTTTTGATGACGAAGAAAAACCAGCATGGATTAAAATAAAAATTCATAAAATGGGAGAGAGGAAATGGGAAGATTTTATATATAAATGGGAATCAAAATTATTATTAGGGGAGATGGAAGGTGCCCTTATTGAAACATTTGATTAATATTTGGAATAATGTAAATGATGAAATTGGAACAGGGAGTGCTGTCCTGCCTAAAATGCCTTTGATACAAAATCGACTTATTCCATTCTCAATGGATAATCAATTTTTAAATATTTGGTCTCGGAAAGGAATTAAATATATAGAAGATTGGTACGACAAAAGGAATTTAATGTCATTTGAACAATTAAAAAATAAATATGAGATGCAAAATAATACACTTTTTTTGTTATTATCAGTTAAGAACTTACTTGAGAGATAAATTGGGTCCAACAATATTATTATCAAAATGCAATGATGTAGAAATGCTGATACGTAGTAGATATATTAAGAAATTTAACTCAGCTATGTATACTTTATTGCAGAATGGGACTTTCAAAAAGGGGATATGTTGGTCCAGTCAGCAATAGGAGACGGATCTAAATATTAACATAGAAGAACAAAATTGGTCAGATCTGTGCCAAGATAATATGAAAAATACTATAAATGTTAGGTATAGATTCGTTCAATATAATTTTTTACATCAATTATATCTCACACCACAGAAGTGAAATAGATTGAAGTCAGATCTATCAGACCAATGTTTTAGATATGGCCAAGAGATGGATACTTTTTTTACATTCTACTTGGTCCTGTCCAAAAGTGAGACCATTTTGGGTAAATTTGGCAACTTTTTTTAGAACAGGTTACAGCAGAGGTTCTCAACCTTTTTCTTTCCACTCTCATACCACTTTAAGTATTCCCTGTGCCATGGGTGCTCTGTGATTAGTAAGGGATTGCTCAAGGTGGGATGTGGGTGGAAAAAAGGTTGAAAACCACTATTTGAATCGTACCTAATTGACTTGCTATGTGCAGTTTCATATCTCCAAAGGAAATAGGCCAATGACCATTTTTCTCAAGCAAAATATTTCAGTAACAATTCGGTCTCGAGCAGTGATTCTCAACCTTCCCTTCCCACTCACATCCCACCTGAAGCAATCCCTTACTAATCACAGAGCATCGATAGCATAGGGATTACTTTAAGTGATATGTGAGTGGAAAGAAAAAGGTTGAGAAACCAATTAAATTTCCACAAAACCCTAATGTTATTTTTATTAGGTAATATTGAAGGGATAAGACCAAAATTGAAATTATCTATATAATCAAAAAGAATTTGTAAAGATTGCATTGGCAGTAGCAAGAAAATGTATAGCAGTAATGTGGAAATTGGACCCCCCCCCCCCCAACCCCCACCCTAGGTATGGAGAGATGGGATGCAGAGGTACATAGCTGCGTCCCTTTGGAGAAGATCACTAGTAATCTGAGAAGTTAATAGGATGTATTTTTTTAAAATTTGGCACAATTGAGGGAATTAATTTATAGATGTTTCCCCTAAGCTTCGCACCCTGTTAACCTCCTTGGAAGTATTAAAAGAAACAAATGATTAGAACCGTGTGGTGAGGGGTGCCCTTCAGCAACCAGGTTTCTATTTTTGTACTTTTCTTTATTTTTTTTTCTATGCTTTTTCTTATTTTCCTTTCCTTTCTTTTCTTGGGGTTTTGTTTAGGGGTTTGGGGGGGGGGTGGTGGTTATACCATCATGTATTTGATACTAATATTTGTTTACTGCATTTTGCATATGACTATGACTACCTGTATGGACACTTTTTTAAAATAGAATATTCAAAATAAAAGTCTACGTAGACATCAGTAGATACAATTCCAAAATGCTGCAAAACCCAGAGGCCAATGAACTGTCATTTCGGAATAAAACACAGATGCAGTGATCTGGATCTGATTGGATAATAGGGATGGTCCTCATGGATTTCAGAAGGAAATGGTTGAAAGGCAGATCTTTCAAAATATATGGTTTGAGTCGACGTGGATATCAGGATGACCAAAACTTAGCCTGCACTTATTCTTGCTTGAAAGGAACAAAAAAGATAAAATCAATGTGATCCATATAACAATTACAGCATAGAAACAGGAAATTGTGGCCCTTCTAGTCCACACCGAACCAAGTGCTCTCCTCTAGTCCCACATACCTGCACCTTGCCCATAACCCTCCATTCCCCTCCCACCCAAACTATATTATGGTTTCAAGACTGAAAGGAAGATGCACTTTATGCGGCAACTTTCATGGTCTCCAAACATCTCAGTGCGCTTTACAGCCACATTATGTGGTTGTGAGGAGCAATAACTTCTTTTTTATTTTGTTCTCTGGTTTCCTCCCACCTTTCCAAACTAAAAAGTACGGGGGTTGTAGGCTAATTGGTTTATTTGGGTGCTCTGGGTCCGAAGGTGCCCTGTTACTGTGCTGAATGTCTAAATTAAATTAAATAACGTGAGATGCCTCACCATGAGGCGCCCAGTCTGTAAATCTGGACATCTCCAGTGACCTCTGGAGAGGTCAAATAGAACCAGGCTCCTCCTGCAGCAAGTGTTGATGCGATGAGTTCTGTGTCAAGGCCAGGTACTCTTTGGGACCTCGCTTTTCTTCTATTTGTGGAGCAGGGGGCCAGCCTTCTTGCCCAGTAGCTTTTGTCAGGAGTTGGCCACCATCTCAAGTTCAGGTTCATTGTCATCTGACTATACTTAATCAACCAGATAAAACAGTGTTTCTCCAGACCACAGAGAACACAAGGACACACATAATAATCACATCAATACATAAAGAAAGAATATAAAATAAATATACATATTTTGGTATAATTTATTCATTTCATTTATAAGAGACCCAAAATTACAGGATTCTGTCATCAATCTCATAGCCTGAAGGAAGAAGCTACTTCGCAGCCTGGTAAAGTTGAATCTTGAGATGTCTATGTATGAGGTCAGTAACAAGATGTATATAGCCTGTGTTAACTGTGCTCAGCAGGTCCCTCCATCTGGACTGTGGGGTACTGTGGTGATATGGCTGTATGCACTGGCTGGCCGACCCTCCGGGTGTCTCCCTGCCTTAGCTTCTCCCTTGATCCTACCCATATGGCCTGGGCCATAAAGGTTGAGTCCCTTCTCTTTCTCACTCATTTTCCTAGCCTGGACCCGGGCCAGCAGTCTCTTGCTCAATAAAACCTATCGTTCCCCTCAGACTTCTGTCTGCATCATTATTGGGCTACCAATGGCACCCAACAATTTATTGAGCAAGATTTTATGGAGAAATTGCTGCGCCCCGAAAGGCTGGAAGTAGACCCCCAAGTCCTAGGTGCATCAGTACTCTTCGAGCAGTGGGTGAACTGTTTTAACAATTTCCTCGACACTGCTGTGGAGGTGGTCGACTCGGACAAAAAGAAGCTCAAGATCTTTCAGGCACAAGTCGGCCAGAAGGCCTATCTGACCATCCAAGGCTGCATGACCTACACCGAGGCAATGGCTGAGCTGTGGGCGCTCTATAAACCCAAGGTGAACTTGGTTTACTCCTGTTACCTGCTGGCGTCCAGGAAACAACAGCCTGGTGAATCCACTGAAAGGTTCATCAGGTCCCTGGTCACACTGGGAAAAGACTGTATGGGGGAATCTCACAGGCCCAGGCGCGATATCGCCGAACCAGTGCATGGAAGAGCTGATCAGATGGAAGAGCTGATCAGAGACGCCTGTGTGTCGGGGTTGAGGTCAGACTACATCTGGTAAAGACTCCTCGAGGAGGACCCGCTCCCTCTCAAAAAGGCTATCGAACTGGTCAGAACTCTGGACTCGGCCCAGCGCCAAGCGGTGTTGATCGTGGGCAGAAGCAGGCCACAAGGGCTATCAACCTCAGACTCGGTGTTGGGCATCAGCAACCCGACCGTGGCTACAATCACGCCGACCACATCGTCGAGATGCAACTTCTGTGGGTAGGCCAAGCACGCGAGGTGCCTCTGCCCTGCAAAAGGAGCGATCTTCTCAGGCTGTGGAAAGAGGGGCTACTATCAATGGGTCTGCAGGTCCTGATCACAGCCAGCGAGCAGTGCGGTGTGTGTCCCTGAAGAGCTTCTGGTGCTGACTGCGTGCATGGTGAGGGGAGCGCCATCTTACCGGCCATCGCTCCCAACCACGGCACCTTGGCCTACCACTTCAGTGACGTCATTTCTGACCACCACAACTCCACTTCCGGCTTCTTCTTCATCTGGTGCTGCGTGGTCAACATGGAGGTCGCCATCTTGGGCGGGCCTCCCCACCAATGACGACGATGAAGGAACGTCACTCCTCGCTTCAGTGACACTGAATCAAGCCAATCCTCAACCGATCTCGAACTCAATGATGAAGATTGAGGTGAATGGACATAAAACTAATTGTT
Source organism: Narcine bancroftii (assembly GCF_036971445.1). Taxonomy (NCBI): domain Eukaryota; kingdom Metazoa; phylum Chordata; class Chondrichthyes; order Torpediniformes; family Narcinidae; genus Narcine; species Narcine bancroftii. The sequence continues at coordinate 87,896,552 of NC_091470.1, read as the reverse complement.
TTTTCAATAGCAGCAGTACGGAAAGCTTTGTACACCCCGATGTGGCCAGAGACTCTTCCTCCCAGTCCGACCCATGACTGGGATGGTTTCAATGGTGTCTAGGGACCAACAAACGAGTATCCAATAATATTGTGTATCGTCGCTGACAGTGGTGGGGTGGGGGGGGAGAAGAGGGAATGTTATAACGACTTGTGTAATTAATTATGCCCTTCCTCTGCATGCCGAGCCTCCCAGGCCTTGACTTTCAGAGTCAGTTTAGGAGCGTGACAATGGCGTTCGGAGGCCCCCAACTACCATTGACCGGTCACAGCCCATAGTATTCGGATGACCATCCCCAACCGGATAGCCAGCACCTGTTGCCGTCCTGTAGCCCCAACACCCAATCTCCAGCACCGTCCAGTGGTATTGGCACTTGGTCCCCGGCACTGTCCAGTGGTCCCAGCTCTCAGTCTCCAGCACCTTAAGGGTGCCCCCTCCATCACTGTTTGCGAACCTCACCCCAGATTGCAAACCCCTCGCTACCAAAACTCAGCGCTATAGTTACGAGGATATGTAATTTATCTGGGCTGAGGTTCAGCCACTCCTGGCAGAGGGGATCATAGCCCCTAGCACCAGTCCCTGGAGAGCACAGGTCCTCGTGGTCAGAGGGGCAGGCAAGCCCCGGATGGTAATTGACTATAGTCAAACCATCAACCGCTTCACCCAGCTGGATGTGTCCCCACTTCCCCATATAGACGACTTGGTCAATAAGGTCGTCAAATACAGAATTTTTTCGACTATTGACCTCAAGTTGTTTTACGACCAACTCCCCCTCCATCCGAGCAATCGAATCTATACCGGATTAGAAGCCGACGGGAAACTCTTCCATTTCCTGCGGGTACCCTTCAGCATTACTAACAGTGTTTCTGCTTTCCAGAGAGTAATGGACCGGATGATGGAGGAACACGGGTTGACGGCAAACTTCCCCTACCTCGACAATGTCACCATCTGCAGCCATGATCAGCAAGACCAAGACGCAAACTCACAAAGTTCTTGCATACGTCCAAGTTATGTAACATGATGTACAAAAAGGACAAGTGCATGTTCAACATGGAGCGCCTGGCCCTTCTTGGATGCATCGTGGCACATGATATCATTGATCCCAACTCTGACAGCTTGTGACCACTTCTGGAACTCCCTGTCCTGAACACCCTGAAGGTGCTGAAATGGTGCCTACGGCTGTTCTCATATCACGTGCAGTGGGTGCCCAACTACGCTGATAAGAGCCATCCCCTAATTCAGTCAACCACTTTTCCACCATCAGCGGAGGCCCAAGCTGCTTTCAATCAGATTCAAGGAGACATCGCTAAGGCCACGATGCATGCTATGGATGAGTTCGTCCTCTTTCAGATGGAAAGCGATGCCTCTGACTTTGCACTAGCCGTCACATTAAACCAGGCCGGCAGGCCAGTAGCATTTTTTTTCCTGCACCCTCCTCCGTCGAGAAGGAGGCGCAAGCGATCATTAAGGCAGTGCACCACTGGTGGCACTACCTAGCCGGTAAAAGGTTTACCCTGTTGACTGACCAAAGGGCAGTGGCCTTCAAGTTCAGAGCCAAACAACGGGGTAAAATCAAAATTGACAAGATTCTGAGGTGGAGGATTGAGTTATCCACCTACAACTATTACATCTTGTACCAGCCGGATAAGCTCAACGATTCCCCCAGATGCCCTATCCCGAGGGACGTGTGCCAGTGCACATCTCAACCGTCTCCAGGTCCTGCACAACAGTCTGTGCCACCACAGAGTTACGAGGTTGTATCACTTTATCAGGTCAAGGAACCTCCCGTACTCCGTTGAGGATGTCCAGTCCACGACCAGACGCTGCCAAATCTGTGCCGAGTGTAAGCCTCAGTTCTAACGGCCAGAAAAGGCACACTTCATCAAAGCCACTTTCCCTTTTGAATGACTCAGTATTGATTTCAAGGGCCCCCTCCCGACCACAAATACGAGCGCCTTCTTCTTGATGGTGGTGGACGAATTTTCCAGATTCCCCTTTGCAATTCCTGCCCAGATATGACCTCAGCCACGGTCATCAAGGCCCTGAGTAGTATCTTCACTCATACATGCCAACACCCAGTATGCATTTTGAGGTACCTGAATGGCCATGAGGACACGGTGGCCATACGAGACCTAGCAAGGGCCTAAGACCCCGTGACTGCCTTGCTGGTTGCTGAACATGCCATGGATCCGATGGCGCCACATCCAAGCACAGCCCTGGAGTCTGAGCAGCCTGCCCTGCAGCTGGATGTCCAGGTTCCTAACTCTCCTGCAGCTGCTGAGGACCCCCCAGTATTCCAGGAGTCCACTGCCAGCACCCCAACCCCCCCACATTTCTTGCAGTCGACAATCCCCCATCAGCCCCATCTCCAGAGGAGCACCGTACTGACACGCCGGTTCCCCGGCGGTCCAGCAGACAGAGGAGGCCACCTGTGCGGCTCAATCTCTAGCTGGTGGGGGCGTCCACCAGTTTGTTTGATAATTGTTAAAAGTTCCTGTATTGCTGTTGTATTGCCTCCAGGTTTTGATGTTACCTGTGGGTTCTTTCTTAAAAAGGGGGGGGGGGGCGTGAATGTGGTGATATGGCTGTATACACTGTCTGGCCCACCCTCCGGGTGTCTCCTTGCCTTAGCTCCTCCTATGTGACAACAGGCCATAAAGGTCGAGTCCCCTCTCCTTCCTGCTCATTTTCCTAGCCTGGACTTGGGCCAGCAGTCTCTTGCTCAATAAAGGCTATTGTTCCCCTCAGTCTTCTGTCTGCATAATTATTGGGGCTACCAATAGCGCCCAACGGGTACTTACTGTTGCTCAGAGATTGCCTGCTGTTTCTCGAATGGCCAGTGTGAGTCTGAATTCTTAGATGGCAGTTTACTGTGTCTGTGAATAGAGAGGGTGCTGTTATTCATGGAGGCCTTGAATCAAGAGGAATTGCAGGAGAACTGGCAATCCTTCAGTTGGATTAGATCTAAGGATCCCAGTCACTGTGCACATGGTGGCATTCAGCTGTGTGTCTGCATGTCGTGATTGTAGAACCACATAAAGGAATGTCATTCTGCAGCAGGGTACATTGCCAGTGTGGTGGGGCAGAGTCTGACAGGTTTCCGCACCAGGCTCACCACGGAAGATCGGTTTTTAAGCCAGTTTCGGGAAACAGAGGCCAGTGTGGGAGAATCCCTTCTAGTATGATGACTAGTGTTCATCAGTAATCTTCCTTCCCTCCACCAAGGAAACCTTACATTCTCTCCCTACACCCCAGTCAGGGGTCATCTCTGCTGCAATGCTGGAAACTCTATAGTCATCTTGCATAGAATAAAGCTGCCCATGGAACTGCTTAATAAAATAGGAACATTACACCCAAAAAAGTCTTCTGTACAAAAGAATGTGTAAAGTCTATGCAGGTTCAAAAGGCAATACCTTCTAATGCGTACAGGAGTGAGGACAGTGTTCATGTTCAAACTCCAAGTCCTTGAGGGATGGGTGATCGGAATGACCAAGCTTTATGAAGTTCAATGGACTACGAGAACATCAGGGAGTCACCATCAAAGATTGACCCCACCACAACACCAACCAAGAAAGAAGATCTTATGTTGAAGATAGTCTTCATTTAATATTCCATTCTTCCATCTCAGGGCCAGTATCCACCACAGCTGCTCAAGTAAGGATGAGCACTGGAACTATTGTTGATTTAGACCCAGAGTTCTGCCTTTAATGTTCTATCGTTCTTCCATGGCTAGGAGGTGCAAACCTGCCAGAGCAGTGAGGGGAGACACAACACTCCTCTGCAGGGTCCTTCTGCCCGGTCGTGATGCCCTCCACCACATACAGGTTTCAATTGGCATGTAGAAGGGAGTGATGGTGTTTACTTTTCAACATCTTTGAAACCAGGGTGTTCTATGCCCATGTTTGGTGCTGACAATGAGGGTCAGGGGCTCTGGGTGGATCAGTGGAGTAGTGCAGGGCACTAAAGCACGAGGACACCCACCCACTGAGAAGGAGAATCCTGGGAGAGGGCCCCGCAGAGTGGGAGAACAAAAGGAGTGAACCAGTGATGGAATTCACAACTAGGCATCAAGATTAGGACTGAAGGAAGAGGACAAAGTATCAGTCAGCCCAAAGGCTGGTCTGGTTGCACGAGCTCACAGCAAAACCCAAGTGCAGATATAATTGTGTTTGAGTGCCTGCCTACATTTTGCTCATACCTGGACGAAGGGCTCAAGACTGAAATGGTGGTTATGTATCTTTATCTTTGCTATAGAAAGTAGGTCAAGTCAAATTTATTGTCATCTGATTGTACAAGTACAACATGTTGAAACAACATTCTCCAGTCCTCGGTGCAAAACACGCAGACACACAATGAGACATAGCACACATACAGAAAAACTACACATATACAGGACAAGTATTCATATATATAATGAATAAATAAATATTGTTTCATGAATATGAGAGTCCGTGAGCAGTTCCTTTGGTCCTTCAATATTCTCACTGCCTGTGGGAAGAAGCTGTTCCTCAGCCTGGTGGTGCTGGCTCTGATACTCCTGAACCTCTTTGCTGAAGGGAGCAGCTGAACGATGCTGTGTGCGGGGTGGAAGGGGTCCTCAATGACCAGGTCCTCAATGACCCCTCTTCAGACAACGATCCAGGTAGATCACGTTGATGGGGGGGGGGGGGGACTGTGGGGGTGGGAGACTACAGTGATCCTCTCTGGAGTCTCAACAGTATTGGAGTTTCTCTTTGAATATATATATTTTAATTAACTTATAAAATGAAGGCAAGGTCAGTACATTCCATCCTTGAAAAGATATGATGTTGCTTACCCAGTTTTCATAATGACGTTTTGGACTGTGGCAAGCTGGTCTTGCTCTTTCATTACTCCTCTATATTACATTCAGAGAGCAAAGAATGGCTCAGCTTTTGCAAGTATTAAACTTCAATGCAATTCAAAATGAATCATTGTGCAAGGTACCTTAAATAAATCCATTGATGTAACTTTTTTTTTCGGGACAGGCTTGAATGTGCTGGAAGTATTATTTTACTGAAATTAGAATTCCAAGTCCAAAGACTTGTGATGACTATGTACCAAAGATAGACTGGTTAATTGGTCACATGGGTGTAAAGTGGGCTCATGAGCTGGGAAGGCCTGATATTATGCTGCACCTCTAAATTAAAATGGAAAAAAAATTCCCATTCCTGTGAATGAAACTCACAGCCAAGGTGTAGTGCTCTGTCCAGTACTGAGAGCTACATTGTTGAAGGTACTGTTTTCACAGGTGAAGTGTTAAACCAAGGTACCATCAACCTTCTCCAATGGATGAGAAAGATCCTATGAAAGAGAATGGAGGTTCCCAGAGAGTTGTAAAAATCTGTGCCAAAGGAACCAGTTGAATACACTCAATCAAATTCCCTCTCAACTTCTTCCCCTCTAGCTAAAACAGACCTAACCTGTCCAATCTCACGTCCTAATTAAAACACTCCATCATACCTTAAAATCTCTAAGACATTGAGTACCTTCTCTTTACGTTTGGAGACTTGCACAGGATTTCCAGCTATAAAATCATGATGGGCCTAGGTCAAGGGACTCTGTTTCCAGATAATAGTCTGATTCTAGAGAATCATAGAATACTACAGCACAGAAACAGGTCCTTTGGCCTATCTCGACCATGCTGAATTCTTGTTATTCTGCCTCGTCTCAAAAATTGGCATATCAAATTAGAAAGATATAGATTAGCAAAATATGGTATACTGCATGTGAATTCCAAATGTTCAACTAACAGTAAACAAAATCTTTCTTTAATATAAATATCTGAGAACTCAGAACAAGGAAAATAAAGGACAAGTGTGTTGAAAAGTCACATTTCCTTTGTGGATTATGTGTTGTTTCTGCCTTGAAGTTGGTTTGTAACCCTGCTATCAGAGGTAATATTTTTACTTGCAGGTTAATGAACCCAATTCCCTCAACAAAGTGTGAGAAAAACAGAAGGACAAAATAATGTGACAAGCATCTTGGCACATCCAGGTATCTCATTACAGTCTTTCCCTATGGGAATAGCCGCTATGGAAACAATAACTCTTCAGGGAACTGACTCATCCAGTAGGGCATGTCGGGAACTATCGAGTAAGTGGAAGGCTAGTTTCAAACAGTAATTGAGAATATAGATATACATTGCAGGAACATCCAGTTTTTGTTTTTACAGTTGATGGTCTGATCTATTTTCCAGAAGACTTGGCGCTAGTTGTTTGAAAATACTATGGAAAGCTCGTAACAATGCACGTTCATTTTAAAAATGAAAAATCACAGAAGGCATCATCTCCACAGGTTTGGAGTTAAATCATCCTGCTTTTCCCAGAGGGTGGAATTCACTGCCCATTGAATTTACTGAGGCTACCTCATAAATATATTTAAGGCAAGGTTGCATAGACTTTTACATCGTAGGGAAATTAAGGGACATGGGGAAACGGCAGGGAGGTGGAGATGAGCCTATCATCAAATCAGACTGGCAGAACAGGCTTGATGAGCCAGATGGCCTAGTCCTACACCTATTTCTTATGAGCAGCAATAAGGAGGCTCTTCAACTGGTAATCAAATAATGGCATATGCATTGGCAGGAAGTGCATTGCAGTGACTTGGAAGTCCGACTCTAGTCTTGGTATCAAACGATGGAACAAGTAAATGCAGAACTGCGCTGCCCTGGAGAAAATTACTTATAACCTGAGAAACAAATACGGTACTTTTCATAGGATCTGGCAGCACCTACATAGGTGCATGGCGGTGATTCGTTTCCCCGTTCCTTGCTGCGGCTTCCTCTCCCTTGCATTGATCCCAATCAAGAAAAGTCAGGAATGAATATCGGCCCAGTGGCCGCCCACTGAGCTGCGACAATCCATGCCCCTTATTTATTATTTATTTTCCTGGTGTTAAAGTTTTGTTATTGTTGGTCGAAGTTTGAGTGAGACGTCTTGTTTTATGTGAAGGGAGGGGGAGTTGGTAGAGACACGGGCTTGTATATATAGTCATAAAGAAAATGAGTATATGTATATTTGAATGTGAACTGCCATTGTTGGCATGACACTGAATATGGCTGTACATGCTTGTGTGAAAATATAAATAAAATATTCAAAAAAAATAATGGCGTATGCTGGAAAACTGTGAAATAAACACTGAAATCTGCCACTTTCTGCAGGGAGTTTGTACATTCTCCTAACGACCAGCGTGGGGGTTCCTCTGGGTGCTCCTCCTTCCTCCCACCCTCCAAAAATGTACAAAGTCGGTAGGTTAATTGGGTGTAATTGGACGGTGCGGGTTTCAGTGGTTGGTATCGGCTTCTACCATGGTGTAAATAAATTTGAAGTACCTGAAACGACCAACAGATCTATGCAAAAAGATCATGTTCTGCTCCCAGGACCATTCAGCAGAACTGGGGAAGACAGAAAACAGGTTTCTGCCCGCTTAAAATTAATTTATTTCTTCTCATTCTCACTCCTAATGACAGGTCTTATTCTCTTCCCTCAGGTACTCCCAAATCTGCTGAGCGGCTCTGCAAATGGGCATGGTATCCCTGGTCTGGAGTGGGAATGTATCCCTGGCTCCAATTCCTCATCACCAGTTACCAACGTGGAAAGGAAGACAAATTGTCGGGATGTCGGACAAATAAAGGATTTCACCACCATCACCAGTTTTTTTTAAATATGCTGACTTAATGCCTCACATTATTGGCAGCACAGTTAGTGTAGCAGTTAGTACAATGCTGTTGCAGCGCCAGCGATTGGGACCGCGGTTCGAATCCCGCGCTTGACTGAAAGGAGTTTCTGCCTGCAAGAAGTCAATGCAAACCGTCCAATTACACCCAATTAACCTACCGTCTTCATACATTTTTGGAGGGTGGGAGGAAGGAGGAGTGCCTAGAGGAAACTCCACACAGGTCATTGGGAGAATGTACAAACTCCCTGCAGAAAGTGGCAGATTTCAGTGTTTATTTCACAGTTTTCCGAAATGACTGTATGTCTACATTTTTTGAAAAATCAAACAGAAACATCATCTACTCATTTCATGGTACCACCTTTCCATCCACCAGCACAGGGCAAGGTGAGGAGGAACATTTGCAGGGAGCGGTAAATCTGTGGAATCAGATGGATGTGGAGGCCAAGTCATTGGGCATATTTAAAGCAGAGGTTAAACAAGAGGGTTAGCAGATGCTGGGGTCGAGTGCAAAACACAAATATGTTGGAGAAACTCAGCAGATCATGCAGCATCCATGGGAGGTCCTTGGGCCTTCGTCAGGCATAAACATGGAGAGGGTGAAGAGGTGCCCGTGGAAGGGTTGACTAGATTCCTGGATGGTGGTGTTGGGTCAGGTATTGCACCTCCTCGGGTTACAAGGGAAAGAACCCAGGGACAGGGAGGGAGGGACATGGAGGCAAGGTTTAATTAGGGAGCCACACTCCTGTAGAAAGCAGAAAGGAAAGGGGAGGGGAAGACATGACCAGCAGAGGGATTGAGTGGTAGCTGGTGGAAATGATGAAGAATGATGTGCTGGATATGGAGGGTGGCTGGGTTTCAAGATTCAATTTATTATCATAGTAAAAAAAAACAGTGTCGTATTGCATGAAATTCCTTTTGGCCTGATGCAAGGCAGACAGATTCGCCACTGGCAGGAATTGCCTAAGCGCCTCTTACAATCAGACTTACAGTGAGAGAAAGAGATGCACAAGAGAGTCCCCGCCCCCTCCCCAGAGACATTGTGAGTCTGAAGATTAACCTCCAGTACTTCCACAGCCTCCGCATATACACAGAGTCCAGTCCAAACCATTGGCAACCCGAGCTTCAGATCCGAACCTCCGACATGGTCAGGGGCACTTCAGTGCCATCGGCACCTCCTTGCATCCTGGTTTGGATATCTGCCACCCCTCCAGTCAGTTCAAGACAGTCTCCAGCAGTCTGCAGCCCAGCGTGACTCTCCCGACAGCAGTCTCCAGTAGCCCACAACTTCTGCGGATTTCTTGTCTCAAGTCGGCAGCAGCCCACCACATGTATTGGACCCTCAGCCGCAGAGCCCCCTCACTGGGAAGTCCAAGGGAACTCTACCCCTGTTTTGTTTGAGGAGGAGGAGGGGTGAGAACAGAAGTGCGAGAGACAGACACCTCCGTCAACCTCAGTGGAGAGGAAGCAACACTTTGTGATAAAGCTGGGCATTTCAGATGTATTGGAGTGGAAAGCTTCATCACAAGAACAAATTCAACAAAGAGAAAGGGATAGAGTCCTTCCTATAGGCCAGGTGGGAAGTGGTGTAGTCAAGGTAGCTGCAGGGCTCAAACATGCTGGAGAAACTCAACAGGTCATACAGTAGCAGGTATATGCCCACAGGTTCAGGCCCAAAACATCCTATGGATGCTGAATGACCTGCTGAACTTCCCCAGTACATTTGTATATTAAAACAAAGGTTGATAGGTTCTTGATTGGTAAGGGTGTCAAAGGCTATGGGGAGAAGGCAGGAGAATGGGGTTGAGAGGAAAAATACATTAGCCATGATTCAAATGGCAAAGCAGACTTGATGGGCCGAATGGCCTAATTCTGCTCCTACGTCTTATGGACACAGGAGAACAATGAGAAAATATGAAGGTAGGAGTTGGCTATGATACTTTAAACAACATTCAGCCCATTATGTTCATGTCAGTTCCCAGGAGAGCAATCCCATTCCCCCTCTACTTAATTCCCTGCAACTTATTCTCTCTCACACATGCCCATCAAGCTCCCTTGTGATTCTCTGAGCCATTAACCTGCATTTAGCAGTTGGGCTCAGCAACCAATTGCCCAGTGGGGGGAATCAAAGCAGCTGGAGGAAACCGACGCAGTCATAAAGAGAATATTCAAACTCTGTGCAAACATCAGCTGAGGTCAGGATCTAACCCAGATCCCTGGAGCTGCAAGGCAGCACAACTGACTGCGGCAGTACCATGCCAACACACGATATCTTTTCAAGTCCAGAACTTTGGCTTATTACTGGGATAGTTTGTCAGATTCCAACTCTACATATTTGCACATTGAATTTCCTGTTAGGGATGTCCGTTTTCAAGCTGCCTTATCTGATTTAATTTGTTTTTCACTATCGTTCCAGAACTTTAATGATGAGAGAACAGTGTGAAACATGCATTGCTGCAGAGTAAATTACTCACCGAGAACAAATTTTATGCGCAGGGGACCAACATATATTTTTCTACAATTGTGTTTTGCTTGAGGTGCATCTTTTTTCATAATTTTTTTTTACAGAATGTGTCAATTCCAGGTCCTTTCTGTAGGGTTTTGTCCTTTTGAAATCGTTTCTGACTGCACATTTGCCTCATATTTGGGCAACTGTATTCCAGGGAAGAGATGGGAAAGCAAGATGAGAGAGGATATAGCCAAACGCCAGCTCTTGCTCGTCTGGTTCCACACTCAGTTAAGTACTTTTATAAGCAAATTGTAATGCAAACAAAAAACAGATGGTTGCTTTTAAGAATTTCTAAGAGAGAATCTGCAGAACTATAAAGCAACATGAACTAGGTCAGTGAGAGGGTACGACAATATTGTCAACTGGAAAGACCACACACAGGAATCATAAAATGGGTGACACATTACTCAATGAACAGTCTTGAAATAGTTAGGGTTACAGATCATAGAGTTCAACAGATTTTAATATATGAGCACTTAACATGTCTAACCATCGTGGGGCAGCAGAGAACATTGGCATCTCACAACCCAGATGAAATTACCATTGATTAATCTGCATCCCATACATTTTGCTTTTGAAGAAAAATGTTCATTTCATTTTTTGAGAAAAGCTCCCACTGTGGATTCCTCGACATCGGGGAGACTGGACGAAATGGGAAGCCATTTCGTTGAGCACCTTTGATCTGTCCGCTGCACCAACAAAGACCTCCCAGCGGCCAAGCACATCCTATTCCCACACTGACACGTCTGTTCACGGCCTCATGTACTGCCAGGCTGAGGCTACCTGCAAATTGGAGCAACAGCACCTTGTAGGGGAATGGTTCGTGTACGGTGCATTGTCATGCAGCATGGGAATGGGTCACTGGCCCCAGCAGGTTCATGCTAGCCTTCTATTTTATTCCCATCTTCTAGTCTTTGACTCATTGCCCAAGTGATTTGTCCAGACACTTCTAAATGCAATCAGCGATTCTGCTTCCGCCAAGCAGACTGGGAGGTACCACTCTCTGGGTGAAAAAAAAGTCCCATCAACATTCCCCTCTAAATTTCTACACCCTCATTCAACAGCTGTATCCTCTAGCTTTATCAACCACTGATATAAGAAAGATTTCCTGTAGTCTATCTTATCAATACTGTGCACAATTTTACGTATCTCATCTTAACCCCTCTAGGGAAAACCATTGAACATTACAGCAAAGAAACAGGCATCTTTGGTCCTTCTAGTCTAGGCTGAACCATTTTTTTTGCCTAGTCCCACTGACCTGCACCCAGTCCATAGCCCTGCATACCTCTCCCATCCATGTACTTGTCCAAATTTTTCTTAAATGTTCAAATTGAGCCCATATTCACCACTTCAGCTGGCAGCTTGTTCCACACTCCCACTACTCTTTGTGTGAAGAACTTCGCCCTCATATATCCCCTAAACATTTCCCCTTTTACTCTGGTTTGTATCACACCTACTCTCAGTAGAAAAAGCCAATCTACATTTACTCTATCATCCTAAAAAGTATAAATATCAAATCTCCCCTCATTCTTACTCGCTTCAGGGAATTAACCTTTCCCTGTATCTCAGTTCCTGAAGTCCAGGCAACATCCTAGTAAATCTTCTCTGCACTTTTTCTATTCTACAGATATTTTTCCTGTAGTTAGGTGACCAAATCTGCACATAATAATCCAAATTTGGCCTCACCAATGTCTTAGGGTGGCATAGTTGGCGTAACGGTAACACAAGGCCTTTACAGTGCCAGCGATCAGGACTGGACCTGGGTTTGAATCCTGTGCTGTTTGTAAGAAGTTTGTACATTCTCCCGTGTCTGCATGGGTTTACCCAATTTTCTCCCACCCTTCAAAAAAACTTACTGGCGTGTAGGTTAATGGGGGGTAAAATGGGCAGCATGGGTTCATAGGGCCGAATTGGCATGTTACAGTGCTATATGTCTAAAAAATGTTTTAATTTTTAAAAATTCTACTTTACCATAACATCCCAATCCCTATACTCAATAATTTATGAAGGTCACTATGCCAAAAGCTCTCTTTACATCCCTATCCATCAAATGTCCTTTCTTGCTTTGTCCTTCCAAAATACAATACCTCACACATGTCTGCATTAAATTCCATCTGCCATTTTTCAGACACTTTAAGTAATCCCTATGCCATCGGTGATCTGTGATCAGTAAGGGATTGCTTAAGGTGGGATGTGAGTGGGAAGGGAAGGTTGAGAACCACTGCTCTAGACCCAATTGATGCTGAAATATTTTGCTTGAAAAAATTTGTAATTTTAATATACATATTTGTTATAAATCTTTTGATTAACATTGTATCTGTAATCACATATTCAAGGTTACTTCCCTCTGGTAAACTCAAATTGCTTCCTAATTTATCCTTCAAGTAGGATCTCAGTTGGTAATAGGCCAGCGCTATATCTCCAGTTATATTGTACTTATCTCTCATTTGTTCAAAGGATAAGAATCTACTTCCTGAAAAACAATTTTCTATTCTTTTAATCCCTTTTTTTTCCCCATTCTCTAAAGGAAAGGTTATCTATTGTAAAAGGGAGTAACTTATTTTGCGTCAATATTACTTTTGGTAATTGGTAGTTTGTTTTATTTCTTTCTACGTGAATCTTCTTCCAAATATTGAGGAGATGATGTAATACTGGAGAAGTTCTATGTTGTACCAATTTTTCATCCCATTTATATAATATGTGTTCAGGTATCTTTTCCCCTATTTTATCTAATTCTAATCTCGTCCAGTCTGGTTTTTCCCTTGTTTGATAAAAATCTGATAGGTATCTTAATTGTGCGGCTCTATAATAATTTTTAAAGTTTGGCAATTGTAAGCCTCCTTGTTTATGAGGAAACAAATGGTAAAACTAAACAAAAATGGGAACAAGATTTAAATATAAAGATAAAAAAGGAAACATGGGAGAAATTATGTTCTGGAACGATGAGAAATACAATAAATACGAGGCTACGTATGATACAATATAATTGGTTACACAGACTATACATTACACCGCAAAAGTTAAATAAATGGGACCCAACAGTATCTGATAGATGTTTTCGATGTAAAAAAGAAATGGGAACAACAATTCATGCAATCTGGACATGTGAGAGAGTAGAAAAATTTTGGGATGATCTCAATCAGATATTAAATAAAATAACAGAAAACAATATACCAAAGAATCCAGAGATCTTTCTCCTAAGTAACATAAAAAACAAAGAATTTGGAATTGATTTGGAGGATGCACAAAAAAGATTTGTTAAGATAGCCCTAGCCATAGCAAAAAAAATGTATTATGTCAACCTGGAAATTGGAAGAGAATTTGAAAATACAACAATGGTATATAGAAATGAATAAATGTATTCCATTAGAAAAAATAACATATAGTTTAAGAAATAATATTGAAATATTCGAACAAATATGGGAGCCTTACATTAAATACAATAGCGAAAACCTACCAGGGACAAACATTACCTAAGTTGATGGAAGGAGAAGGAAAGAAAAGAATGGACTCAGTAGAATTTCTGGTGTATTTTTGTTGAATGACAACATTGTCTGACTGGTTTAATGCAACCTAGATTGTATACCTAAAATGGATGAGGGGGGGGGGTGGGGGGGTGGCTTGGGAGGAGGGAGGGGGGGGGAGAAAAAGTCACTGTATATGTGTGAAAAAGAAAAAGTGTATATCATGGCTAATGTGATTTATGGTGTGAAAAATAAAAAATTTAAAAAAAAAAATTGTCATTGGCCCTTTTCCTTTGGAGCTATGAAACCGTGCACATAACAAGTCAATTAGAGTTTTCAAACTTTTTCTTTCCACCCACATACCACCTTATGCAATCCCTTAACAATCACAGAGCACCAGTGGCATGGGGAGTACTTAAAGTGGCATGCGAGTGGGAAGAAAAAGGTTGAGAACCACTGGTCTATTGTCTTCCATGGATGTTGTCCGAATGGCTGAGTTCCTCGAGCACTTTGTGTGTTTCTACCTTATCAATGTTCTCACTAAAGTAATTGAGACATTGCTGTGTAATAATTGGCTCCTGTGCTTCTCCACATTAATCCAAGACTGTGCAGTGCCGCAGGCTGGTAACAATGAGAGATTCCTAATAAAATATATATTTTACAAACAAGACAAACATTACAGGTAATTCTCAGTATGTGGGGTGTTCATTGCTGCTGAAGGAATCTAAAGAAATATTTGACCACTAGTTTTTAGAAGCAATGTTAAAACTAGAATTTCATACACATAAGAACAGGAGTAGGCCAAAAATGGCCCATCGAGCCTGCTCCGCCATTCAATACGATCATGGCTGATCTAATTTAGGACCTAACTCCACCTACCTGCCTTCTCCCCATATCCCCTAATTCCTCTATCATGTAAAAATTTATTGAACCAAATTTTAAATATGTTTAATGAAGCAGCGTCAACCACTTCCCTGGTTAGAGAATTCCAAACATTCACTACTCTCTGGGGAAAAACTATTTTTCCTCATCTCTGTCCTAAATCTACTCCCCCAAATCTTGAGACAGTGCCCTCTCGTTTTAGTTTCCCCGGACAGCTCAAAAAACCTTCCTACATCTATCCTATCCATACCCTTCATAATCCTATATGTTTCTATAAGATCTCCTCTCATTCTTCTGAAATCGAGCGAATACAATCCCAGACGATTTAATCTTTCATCATAAGTCAACTCCTTCATCCCAGGGATCAACCTAGTAAACCTCCTCTGGATTGTCTCCAAAGCCAGTACATCTTTCCTCAAATATGGAGACCAGAACTGGACTCAGTACTCCAGGTGCGGTCTCACCAGTACCTTATACAGTTGCAACATTACCTCCCTACACCTGAATTCAAATCCTCTAGCGATGAAAGCCAACATTCCATTTGCCTTCTTAATAACCTGCTGCACCTGAAACCTAACTTTAATAATGGATGGTGCCTTCTGAAGTGATCTCGCTTGGTCGCTGCTGACAATACACAAAATACTAAAGTATTTAAAATGAGAGCTGCTAGTGCATTTCACATTTATTCAATGGTGGTCACTCCAGTGAACTTTTAAACCTTTTTGTAATATTTGATGTGGCTGAAATCAACTGTGTGTTCCTTTTGAATGACACTTGCTGGTTCCATTACTTTTAGCATCTTCACCTACGGTTTTCTTCTGGCTGTGTGTTGCTATGGCCGTTGCCAAGGAAACACAGCAAGGTACCGCATAGTAGTATTGCCAGCTTAAGGAATATGCGAGAAATTGTGCTTCTAGCAGATGGTCTTAACAAAGAGGCACTCTGGGAAATTTCAAGATATGTCTGAGGAGGCGATGATGGGAAAAGGTGGGTCGTTAAATAATCATTTTCCAATCTGTTACCATACTTGACAAAACAAACTCACAATATGCTTATAGAGCCAAACAGGAAATTCTTCAGTGCAATAGACTAAAGTGCTGGATAAACCCAGCAGGTCACGCAGCATCTATGGGAAGTAAATAGTAACCCATGTCTTGGGCTTGAACCCTTTGTCAAGGTATGAGCAAAAAGCATCTGAGGGCAGAAAGGAAGGGGCAGAGGTTAAAAGTATGGGTATGGTGGATATACGTAGGTAAGAGGGTAGAAGAGAAAATTAGGTGTTCTTCCAATTTTATATGAAAGAGGACAGATCCTCAATTTATAAATACAATTTTAAAAAGTTGCTTCAAACTAGAATATAAACAGAATGGTGAGAGTTTTTGAGGAAATATTCACATAAAAGCCAGACATAGCTTGTCCTGTATAGCCATACAAGGAGATTATCAGCTGTAGGCCTGTCACTAAAACAGGCCTCAGTAGAGAAGGTTGCTCGTTCTCGTCTTGAATTAAAAAATTACGTCTCCTATTCCAGTGAATATTGAGGATTGCCACCCTGTCTTTTGGCTGGGATGCTAAGAAAAGAGCCCCGCCTTTCTCTTCTGGCAGGTGCAAAAGACTCAGAGGTGTTTATCTTGAAATACAGCTTAGGAGTCACATTCCATAAAGTACAGTACTTCAAGAAAATATAATCTGGTCATTAATGCCATTTGGGCGTGATGCTATTCCAGCAACCCAGTCGGTGCCTGTAAGGAGTTTTCATGGATTTCCTCCCACATTCCGAAGATGTACAGGTTGTAGGTTAATCAGTCACGTGCATAATTGGTCGGTGCAAGCCTGTGGGCTGGAAGGGCCTGTAACCATGCTGTGTCTCTATCTTTACATTAAACCAACCTTGAATGTTCTTCTACCGATAATCATTCAAAAGCTATGAAACATTTAAATACGTACTACCTTGTGTATAAAGTGCAATTGATAACAAAATTAGATATTTTGGTAGTACGTATTTAAATGTTTCATAGCTTTTAAATAATTATCAAATGTTCAGTTTTAACAGTTTAACTAATGTCAAGGAAACATATGGTGGGTGGAACTCGTTGTTTATGAGTGGGTAGGGTTTCTACACTTGGGAACTGGTTAATGTCAAGTCCAGGCATGTGTTCCAGAGAACAACAGGTGACTTGGGCATCTCACTCATCACTTGGAAATGCAGATAGTTTTCTGGTTTGTACTACACACATCCTTTATATTCCACCCAGTACTCTTTCTAACATCAAAATATTTTGGTCTGTATTAATGTTGCCATAAAACGTAGGCTCTTATTGTGCCTGATTATGGATGGTAGACTTATCTGCTTCAGACAGATATGGAAGTTTATCTTTCTCCACATTCTTCGAACAGGACAGTGAATTAAAGGCAAACAAAGAATTGCTGCAGAAGCTCATCAGGTCTTTTTCAATCGTGATAAAAGGTCCTGACCCGAAAGGTTGACTGACCAGTCCTACCCATGGATGCTCTCTGACCTGCTGAGTTTCTTCAGCAATGTATCGTTTACACAAGATTCTGTGCTCGTCCCAATTAATCAAGGCAGTTTTAGAAAGTCAAGGACGCATACATAATTTCCTGTCAAATTCCCATCAATGACACTTCATGACATGCTCATGTGACCAGGATTGTCCTGGTTTGAACAGCTCTGAATACATGCTACCAGCTGACATATTGGTTCAAGTTTTCTGTTATCAAGGAGACTTCTAGAGTGCACTGATTCCATAAGCTGTAGTCTGCAGTTTTCCATCTCAATTTTTAAATATTAAGTAAATGCACACACTTCAATGTTACTGTATTCTGAAGCGCTCTTCAGGCAAATAGCAAAATGAAACCTCAAGTGATACCGAGAAAGAAGGCGACCAGAGGGTGAGGACAGCACAGATGTGTGCTGGACGATGTAGAGATGAAAAACATCATGACTGATAAGTCCCTAGGTCCAGATGCGACATATCCCAGGTTGCTGAGGGAAGTGAGGGAAGACGTAACTGGGGCAGTCGCTATGATCTTTGAATCCTTTTTGGCCACAGGGAAGGTGCTGGAGGATTGGAGAATGGCAAATGTAGTCCCCTTGAACAAGGTAATAGGGAGAACCATGGGAATTATAGACCAGTGAGTCTTATGTTAGTGGGGTACAAACTAGTGAAGAGGATTCTTAAGGAGAGGGTCTATGGCATTTGTAGAAGTACGGTCTACTCAAGGATAGTCAGCATGGCTTTGTGATGGGAAGGTCTTGCCTCACAAGTCTAATTGAGTTTTTATGAGGAGGTAACAAAAGAAATTGATGAGGGTAGGGCAGTAGATGTAGTCTATATGGATTCTAGCAAGGCATTTGACAAGGTCCCCCATGAGACTCATGAGGTGTGAAATCCATGGAATCTTGGCAGTGTGGATATAAAAGATAGAAAGCAGAGAGTAGTCGTGGAAGGAAAGCATTCCACCTGGAGTATTGCAAGATTCAGTTCTGAGACCCCCCACTCTTTGTGATTTTTATAAATGACCTGGATGAAGAGGCAGAAGTTTGCAGATGATATGAAGGTTGGAGGAATTGTGGATGTAACTGAAGGTTTTTGAAGGTTACAAGAGGATTTAGACAGGATGCAGAGTTGGGTGGAGAAGTGCCAGATGGTGTTCAATCCAGATAAGTGTGAGGTGATGTATTTTGGAAGGACAAACCAGAAGGGTAAAGACAGGGTTAATGGTCAGTTACTTAAGAGCGAAGAGGAACAGAGGGACCTTAGGGACCAAATCCATGCATCCCTCAAGGTTGCCGCAAATGCTGATAGGATGGTTAAGAAAGCCTATATGGAATGCTGGGCTTCATTAACAGTTCTAGAGTAGAGAGGACATATTGCAACTCTACAAATCTCTGATAAGGCTACGCAGAGTATTGTGTTCAGTTCTGGTCACCTAATTATAGGAAAGATGTGGAAGCTATGGATAGGGTACAGAGGATATTTCCCAGGATGCTACCTGGATTGGAAAATAAGTTTTATGAGGTAAGGTTAGCAGAACTGGGACTTTTCTCTTTGGAGTGTGGAAGGAAGAGAGGAGACTTGATAGAGGTCTACAAGATTATGAGAGGCATAGATAGGATGGACAGCCATCACCTGTTTCCCAGGGTGGACATAGCAAACACCAGAGGACATATGTACATAATTAAAATGGAGGGAAGTCTAGGGGAGACATCAGGGGTAGTAAGGAGGGTTTAGTACTTTTATTAAGGAATATATAGGTTAGCACAACATCAAGGGCCTGAACTGTGTAGTAGGGTTCTATATTCAGAAATACACCAATATTTTGAACCTATCATGGCTGCTCATCCTCAGGAGAGATAAATTGCATCAGCTTTCTAAAACCAATGGTTCGCTGATATTTTCATTATGTAATCTATGCCCAAAGAAGCAGTCACACTGTGGAGTCCTCAGTTGTTGATTCCCCACATGGACAACCACAGGAAACTGATCTTTCCAGGGATCAGCTCATTCTCAACCGCCAGCACAGAATCACGCTAGTGGTCCCTGTTCCCCTTGCAAGATGTCTAAAGTGGGCCCATCAGAGTCAACTCAAGAAGAGCTGACCCTCTAGCTGTTCTATATAACACTGGCTCTCCCATTCTTCCATGGAAGGATGGCCGAGTTTCATGATGACCATTCATTCCTGTCATGGACTTCCACTGCAGTTATGACAGTTCTATTTTTCTTGTGTGTGGCTTGACTGTTAAATGTTACTGTATTATATAAGATCTCAAGGATGCACGAGGGACAATAGTTTCATTGGATGGGAAATCATCATCAAATTTGTAATAATGGCAATATTTCATAGCTTTTTTAAAAAAAAGAACAGCTTTGTCCTTTTCCACTTTACGTTTGTGATTTTCCATTGCTTAAAAAGAACATGTGATTACTGAACATGATTTGGAAGTATATCAAGAATAACCAGAACACAAGAGTGTTGGTGAAGATCAGCAGGTCACATGGCATCCGTGGAAAATAAAACGCTGTTGATGTTTCTCGCCTGAGCCTTTCTTTAGGGGTGCCAAAAATCAGACAGACCCCCAAATAAAAAGATGGGTTGTTAAGTGTAATGGGAGGAGCACAGGGAAGGAGAGGCAATGTATGTGGGAGGGAGAAGAAGAGATGTGATGGGGGGGGGGAAAACAGAAGTTAGAGAAAGAACACTCTGAAGGGAAGGGGCTGGGAAACTACAGAGGGATGAGGGAAAGTGAGAGAACGGGATAGAGGGGGGTTACTGGAATATGGAGGTTGATATTGATGCTGTCTGGTTGGAGACTGCCAAGATGGAAAATAATGCGCTGTTCCTCCAATTTACAAATGGCCTCTGCACATGAGGCCTTGGACAGACATGTCAGTGTGACAATGAGGTATGGAAATTAAGTGGTCAGACACTAGGAGGTCTTTGCTGCTGCAGCGGGCAGAGCAAAACAATCTCGCAGGCTGCTTGGATGAAGCTAAACGGATCTCCATTGTAATCTAACAAAGATTGCATAATTTGTGGCATAATTTCTCCTTGCAAATTGACATTACAATGTGAAGGTGTGAACAGCAGGAGACTAAAGGAAACACAAGAAAACTTGCAAGAAGACTCATCTAGACCACTGGCCGCAAAAGTCTTCTGTTTCCACTTTACCCCGACAAACATGCCACCCAGTCTGTCAATCAAACCTCCTAGCATAATTCATGCACTTGGTAAAACTCAACCCAACCTATCCGCAAGAATTTAGTGGGGTGATGATGGTTTACCTGGGACTCGTGGCCTCTCTCCTTCCGTTTGTTCTTGGTACATTGATGTAAAATTTTAAACTTGGCCATAGTTCCCTGAGAATAAAGTTCAGAGGAGTGACAAGATCTTTTGTATACTGAAGGACATTTCACTCTGAGATGAAAATATTGCAAACTCATAACTGATGACACATGTGCCAGACAATTAACTTTTATGTGAGGCTTTGAATAGAATGTTGCATACGAGTCTGCAAGTGAAGAATCATTTCTAGTTGATGGGCAGCAGTGCAGGGGAATGATATTGCTCCACGCTGTTAACATCAGGCCAATCGAACAGTGCAGGGGAATGATACTGCTCCATGCTGTTAACATCAGGCCAATCGAACAGTGCAAGGGAATGATACTGCTCCACGCTGTTAACATCAGGCCAATCGAACAGTGCAGGGGAATGATACTGCTCCACGCTGTTAACATCAGGCCAATCGAACAGTGCAAGGGAATGATACTGCACCACGCTGTTAACATCAGGCCAATCGAACAGTGCAGGGGAATGATACTGCTCCATGCTGTTAACATCAGGCCAATCGAACAGTGCAGAGGAATGATACTGCTCCACGCTATTAACATCAGGCCAATCGAACAGTGCAAGGGAATGATACTGCACCACGCTGTTAACATCAGGCCAATCGAACAGTGCAGGGGAATGATACTGCTCCATGCTGTTAACATCAGGCCAATCGAACAGTGCAGAGGAATGATACTGCTCCACGCTATTAACATCAGGCCAATCGAACAGTGCAGGGGAATGATACTACTCCACGCTGTTAACATCAGGCCAATCGACAGCTGCTAATAGAGTAAAAATCATTTTTAGTGGCAGGACTGTTCATTCTTTGTGGGCGTGACTGGCTTCACTTACATTTGCAAGACTGTTAAACAGATCCCAGCTTTGAGTTTTGCAATGCTTGCATTGGCATGAACTTGCCTCCATTTCATTTGTGACCAAGCAGCATCTCCCCCCTGGGTGAGTTGAGGGCGTTCTCACACCTCCTGACATTTTGGATGCAGAATTCTCCCTACTTCTCTTTTGATGTGCACCTTCCCCTTAGAGCAATGGTTTTCAAACTTCCCCCCTAAACTCACATTCCACCTTCAGGAATCCCTCTGACATAAGTGTTCTGTGATTAGTAAGGGATTGGTTAAAGTGGGATGTGAGTGGGAAGAGAAGGTTGAGAATCATTGCTCCAGACCCAATTGATACTGAAATATTTTGCTTGAGAAAAATGGTCATTGGCCCATTTCCTTTGGAGTTAAGAAACTGTCCATATAATGAATCAATTAGGTACAATTAAAACATTGGTTTCCAAACCATTTTTGTTTCTGCTCACATCCCACCTTAAGTAATCCCTTACTAATCACAGAGCACCGATGTCATGAGGATTACTTACAGTGGAATGTGAGTTTAGAGAAGTTTGAAAACCACTGCCTTAGAGACACCATAACCTCAGCACAAGCATTCACAGAGGCACATTTTTTAAAAACTGGCCCGGCCACATAAATAACAGGATGAAAGGTTGTCAACTTAAAATATGAACTGATTTATTTTTTTCCCCTCTCTGAAGATAAAGCTGAGTGTTTCTAGTACTTTCTATTTTTATTTTAGGTTTCCAGCATTTGGTCTTTGTATTCTGGCTTTTTACATTTTAGAGAAATGGTCAAAAAGTTTGGCAGAGGAAATAGATTTTAATTGGGATTTTAGCAGAGAAAGATTTAGAAAATCATAGGGCTGGATTGATTTTACAAAAATGTAGACATACAGCATGGTAACAGGCCATTTCAACCCATGAGTCCATGCTGCTCAATCTATACCCAATTAACCTACACCCCCAGTACATTTCGAGTGGTGGGAGGAAACCGGAGCCCTCAGGGAAAATCCACGCAGACACGGGGAGAACGTACTAACTCCTTACAGACGGCTTGAGATTCAAACCCTGTCCCGGTCACTAGCACTATAAAGGCGTTGCACTAACCACTACACCAACCATGCTCTATCAATCATCAGTCAGCAAGGAAGGCTGAAAGGAGGGGGAGATGAAACACAAAAGTCTAAGCTCAGAAGAATGAATGCCTCTCTTCAACACTGGAGAAATCAGATGCCAATTGGGGACTGTTTTGCTTAATCTCCTACTCTGTTCTAACAATACCTAATACAAGTTTAGCACCTCATCTTCCATCTTCCATTGCAGCCTCCCGGACTAAATACTGAATTCAAGAATTTTTAGTAATAATGCAATCAGCTGCAATCACTCAGTAAGCTTTTAGTAAAGAAAAGCACATTTAAGAGGGGGAATAAACAAAAAGAGATAATCAGGAAAGTCAGTGAGGATCACTGAAGAGTTCATTCATATATGCTTAATGTCCACCATACAATATGTAAAATAAGACATTATACTTTTGGACATTGTATGAAAACCATATTATAGTAACTCAGGCTTTTATTATGACCATCAAGCCATGTGTATTAGAGGTTATCTATACGCCTGGCAGTGGAATTACTTTGTATACAAGAGACATGAGATACACATGCTGCATGCAGGAAGCTGCTATGTCCTTTCTCCGATGGAGATTTCTATTATAACCTTATGGGACCACGGACGTACATGCGGTCGGACATTGACCGAATAGAGATTATGCGGTACTCGACTATATTGAAAAGTTACCTGCCAGGAGTTGTAAATTTAAATAAGAATGATTTTTCCACAACATTTTCATATTTTTCCTGATGCACTTAAAATTACCACCAAGATACTGATATATTCAAGGGAGCAGTACTTAGCAGCCAGGTTGAGGCTGGATGTGTTTGAACAATAAAATCTTACAACAGTTAATGTCACCTCTGTCTAATTTTTCAGAAGTTTGAATTCCATTAACGATGCGGAATATTAATACCGGGATTGAGACGAGGATTGGCTTAGTCCCAGAGGAGATGTCACAATAACACCTCTTATTAGGTAATGCACTCATTAATATTTAGCTGGAAAAGCTGCTGGTTGTGGCATCAGTTTGTCACAGATAATAACTGCATTGTCACTTGTTCCAGGCAGGAATGTGTTTCCGTCCTGATAATGCATCTACTTATCAAATGGTAAACCCAGCCATGTGTCACTTCAAATGGGTAATATAAAGTGGGTTAAGAGTAAGAATCAATGCCCTACAACACATTTTTAACTATCCATCATCAACCTCATCATGTTATATGTGCAGATAAACCTAGATTGGCCAGGCTCAAGTGAAGCCTCTGTTTACATGCTGTCTTGCTCATATATCATTATGGCAAGTGAGGTCTAGGCTTGGTGTCCCGCCCATCCAGGGAAAGTGCACACGTAATACATCGCCTCTCCTTTCTCGGTGACAGTGAGTCCACTGTCTGGCTTGCCAGGCAGGAGATCACTGCAAATGGCCTCTCCTCCATCACTGCATCCATAGCAACACCTTCTCGTCGGTGCCCACTGTTTTCACTGAGTTTGCTACGTCATGGCCCAACTGAGTGTTTGGCGGTATAACTGAAGGGGTAGGCTGGGCTCGTTAGCCTTGGTTGGCACCCAGCCTAAAAGAAGGACATCTCTGACTTCAAACCTGGGCAGAAGGGGCTTGTTAACCTCATCAGGCCATTCATCTAGGAGAAGGACACTCTGTCAAAACACCTACGACCTGGCTGTCACTGTCCAAGCTTGCTCGGCCATGGCAGATAAACCCGGGGTATAAAGGGTGGGGCCAGTATTGCATACACTGCACTCTCCCTGAAAAATCCATTGTGCAGGCTCAAAGGACATGCCCACATCTACAATCTTCCTAAATCTTCATTCACGAAGCCAAGCCAAGAATACGGCCTACCTTCTACAATATTTTTACTGTCAGAAACCTCATGCGAGTTTGAGTTCTATTCATAGTTCCTACTTCTCTCTTGCACCAAACCCTGCTCCCAAACTCTGCTCAGGGAAATCTCTACCGCCTGTTTCCAAACTTGCAGTTTCTACTTCACCAGTATTCCATGTTCTCTAACCTTTGATGAATCCTGGTCCATCTCTACCTTGATTAGTACATTCTCATCTTCAAGGTCAAAGCTGTCTCCCTCTAACCTGGATCTGTCCTACAATCTTTCAAGCAATTTGTGATCCTTCCTCTCATAAGAAACCACTTATGATCTCCATCCAAGAAGTTGCTCCACCACCAATAACTATACCATTAGCAATTAAAGACCATACACACTGGATTCAC
Organism: Narcine bancroftii; assembly: GCF_036971445.1. Taxonomy (NCBI): domain Eukaryota; kingdom Metazoa; phylum Chordata; class Chondrichthyes; order Torpediniformes; family Narcinidae; genus Narcine; species Narcine bancroftii. The sequence continues at coordinate 87,871,902 of NC_091470.1, read as the reverse complement.
TAATCTATCCATCACTTCTTTTACCTCAGATCTATTTTTATACCAAGCAATTAGATATCCCTTCAACACAGAATGATAAAACCCTAGAACATGACAACACAGAAACATGCCCTTCAGCCCATCTAGTCTGTCTCAAACTATTATTCTGCCCAATCCCATTGACCTTTACCCAGATCACAGCCCTCCATTCTCCTCCCATTCATATAGCAATCCAAATGTTTCTTAACTGTCAAATTGGGCCTACATTTACCACTTCAGATGGCAACTCTCACCACTCTCTGAACGAAGAAGATGCTTCTAATGTTCCCCTTAATCATTGCACTTTTCACCCTTAACCCATGTCCTTCAGTTCTTGTCTCACCTATCCTCAGTGGAAAAGACCTGCTTGCATATACCTTATCTATTTAAAAATTTTTAGAAATAGACATACACAATGGTAACAGTTCCTTTTGGCCCACGAGCCCGTGTCCCCAATTTCCCAACCCCTCCCCCCCAGTACATTTTGAAAGGTGGGAGGAAACTGGAGTGGCCGGACGGAACCCATGTATATATGGGGAGAATATTCAAACACCTTACAGACAACACCGAATTTGAACCTGACTGCTGGCACTGTAGCAGTGTTGTGCTAACTGCTACGCGAAACATTTCGCCATCTTTACACCATCTTCTGTATCCTACATCCCTCATAATTTAGTATACCTCTATTAAATCTCCCTTCATTCTCTAATGCTCTCTGGAATAAAGTCCTAACCTACTTAACCTTTCCCTGTAACTCAGTTCCTCAAGTTCCAGCAACATTCATGTAAATCTTTCCTGTAGAAAAGGTGACAAAACCTGTGCACCGTATTTCATCTTGTATGAAGGAAAAGGTTCTTTAAAGTTGTTGTAAGCTTCCATCATGAGGTGCAAGCCTCCATTACAGATATCTCATACAGCAATCTCGCCATCTGTTTGAGCCCCCTGCTGGCAACCAAGTCTAATCAAACAGGAACTATATCCTTAAGACCTTGCTAGTGGCAATGCAACCATGATCACTATCATTACATCTCCCTTTCTTAAAACAAAAGTAGCTTACTTTTAACTAACATGTTTTCTTTGTATAACTCTACAATTTTAACTTTAACACCAAGAACTTACATTTTCATTATTATCAACATTGTTAACATTTTTAAAATTTGTTTTGTGTATTCACATTTACATACACTAAAACCTGAAGAGCAATAAGATAGTATTACTTCATTCTAGAACAGGAGGCTTTAAATTTGCTCAATGAGTCTCTTAGGAGGATTCACGTGTCTTGACAATCTCCTGATTGATTGTCCTTGAATCTGAGTTGTTGTCTCAGATGATGTCTTCTCAGCTGTGTATTCAGTATCTGTCTTTCCATCTACTGAGGCTGGTCCCATTTGAAGATCTCAATGATTTCTTCGCAAAATAGCACCTTCACCTGTCTGAATGGTGTATGGTCTTGGTTGGACTTCACTAGGGACTGTTCCCTTCTGAGTCCATAAGTTTGTTTTGTCTTTTAACCTTACTTGGTCACCAGTGTAGAGTTCCGGTAGGTTTTTTATTCATCTGTCAAAGTAATACTTTTGCTTTTCTTTCTGTTGTTCTTTGAATTTCCTCACTTTCTCCCCCTCTTTTGATTTTAGGAGGTTCTCCTGAATGGGTAGGTTTGATCTTAGCCTACGTCCCATAAGGGGTTGTGCTGGTGACATACCACACTCGAGTGGCATTGTGCAGTCTACTAGCATGCTCTGGTAGAAGTCTGTTCCACTGTCTTTTGCCTTGTTCATCAGTCTTTTCGCTGTCTGTACTGATTTTTCCATGAGACAATTGGACTGTGGAAAATGTGGACTTGACGTGGTGTGTACAAAGTCCCACTCTTTGGCAAACTGTCGTAACTTTAAATTGCAAAACTAGGGTCCATTGTCTGTGAAGACCTTGCTTGCCATGCCATATCTGGAGAATATGGCTTTCATACCTGTTATTACAACATCTGCCATGGTGGTGTTCACTCTACACACCTCTGGATACAGGGAGTAATAGTCTGTGACTACAACATAGTCCTTCCCTTGACATTCGAATAGGTCAGTGCCTACCTTCTGGTAAGGTCTGAATGGTGCAGGGTGTGGCTTTAGTGGTTCTGCAGGATTGCTTGCTTGATAGTTCCAGCATATTGGACACTTCATTTGTTATATCATTGTGGGATTCTTGGCCAGTACATCACCTTATACTTTTCGATTCCAAGATGTCCTCCATGGATCCTTTTTAGCAACTCTTTTCTCAAACTCTTTGGTATAAGGATTTTACTTCCTTTGTAGATTATGTCTTCAACCTCTGATAGTTCCGCCCTGCAGTTTCAGTACTCTGCAACGTCAGGTGAGCAGTCCTGCTTCATGTTGGGCCATCCATCCAAGATGTTTTTTTCTCAGTTATCTCAGGGTTTCAACTTTTGTTTGTCTCAAACTTTATGAGCTCGATTTTTGCATCTGATAAGGGCTGTGCACTTGTGATCAAGTCCACAAAGGCGTTCACGTCTTCATCCATTTTTGTGCTTGCGGACTCTCTCGAGTCAACAGTTCTAGACAACGTGTCTGCTGTCTACATTAGCTTACCCAAGTGTACGCTACATTCAGTGTATAGCTTTTGGAACAATTCAATCAAGGGTCATTCTTTTCACTGATTGTTTGTCCTACACTAAATGATTATATCTTTCACAGGCGTATGTGATACTGAGCAGCTCCTTTTCAATTTGAGCGTATTGCATCTCCGCGTCTGTCATTGAGCATAATGCATACGGAATGGGTTGCCAGTCATCATATTTTTGCAGAACTGCACCGAGCCCAATATGTGATATGTCTGATGATATTTTGATGGGTTTCACTGGGCCATAAAGCCTCAGAACTGGTTCCTCTGTGAGCAGTTTCTTTAGTTCCCTCCATGACTTTTCGTGCTCATTCAATGTTCTTTTCTGTTCTTCTTCTCAATGGAGCCATCTTTTCTGAGAGATTGGGAATGAATTTATCCAGAGAGTTGACCATTCCATTAAACCTCTGAATGTCTAATTTGCATTGTGACCTTGGCATGTTACCAATGGTGGACAACTTTCTGGGATCTGGTCTGATGCCCTCACTGCCAATAATATTTCCTACAAATGTTATTCTGTCACCCCAAGCTGGCATTTCTCTCTATTCAGCTTCAGGTTTGCTTTCCTTGTTGCATGTTTTACCATATGCTGGACACTTTTTTGGTAGGTGTTGTGCACCACATCCGACAATATGGCTTTCGATTGTCCCTTTCCTTTTTGTTCGCTGGTCATGCCTCTCTTTCCACTTTGGCGCACTCTTTGTTAAATGGTTTATGTCTGTTCTTGTTCACTGCATCCACGTTACAGCTAGTTTCACTAAACAGTTCATTTGCCTGCATTTTTACAGTTTTTTCAGGTCCAGAATTTGCCCTCTTAGCAGTCTTTTCCTTAGACTATTATCTGGAATACCACACACAAATCTGACTTTTATCAGTGAGTTGGTCAGTCCACCAAATTCACATGTTTTGCTTCTGTTTCTCAATTCAGTCACATACCACTCAATACTTTCTTCCATTTTCTGTACACGTGAAAATCTGTGCCTCTCAAATGTCACGTTACGTTTAGGTATGCAGTGTGCCGCAAATTGTTCCACTATTTTCCAATTTCATTTTGTCTCCTTCAGCAGCAAATGTGAAGTTATTATACACGTCCAGGGCTTCATCACCCACGACATGTAAGAAAACCGATTTGTCATTTTATCCCTTTTCTCATCAGCTCTGACTGCCACTAAATACAATCCAAAACGTGGTTTGAATCTGTTCCAATTTTCAGCCATATTACCTGTCAACTGAAGTTTTGCTGGTGGGTGTAATCCTTCCATTTTTTACTTTGTTAGCTTCTCTTCACTGATCAGTTGCTAACTTTAGATGTTTCTTTTTAAAGTATTTTGTTTTTCATTTCCTTCATCCCATTTCTGACACCATGTTTCATCTTGTATTCATATGTGTGAGTTCTTAGACAACACATGGATGAAGGAAAAGGTTCTTTAAAGTTGTAAGCTTCCACCATGAGGCTTGTGTGGTGGTACACCACCAGCCTACTTCAGGGGGTGACCTCTGTACCTGCAGAAGAACACAGGACAGGGCAATACCTGGCCGGCTGTCAATCAGCCGACCTGAATGGACAAGCTCCACCTGGTTGGCTGTCAATCACCCTCCGGGATACAAGCTAGGTCCAGCCCTTTCAAAGCCAATCTCAGAGCTTGCATGAGCATTTCTCACAGCTAGCTCTAGTTGAATAAAGCCTGTAGAACAGACTTTATGTTTTGTGTGTTTGATTCTGTTCGATAGTGCACCACAGCTTGCAAACCTCCATTACAGATCTCTCATACAGCAATCTCTCCGCCTGTCTGAGTCCCCTGCTGGCAGCCAAGTATAATCAAACAGGAACTATATCCTAAGACCTTGCTAGTGGCAACTCAAACATGATCACTATCATTACACACAACACTCAAAATTTGGCCTCACCATAATACCCCAACACCTATCCTCAAGATTTATGAAGGCTAATGTGCCAAACAGTCTTCTATGGCTCTACTGTATCCACCTGTGTCACCACTTTCAGGGAATTAGGTAGCTGTATTCCCAGATCCCTTTGTTCTGCCCTGCCATTTACCATATATGTGCTACCTTCGTTCGTCCTCCCAAAGTGCAACACTTCACGTTAAATTTCAACTGCCATATTTCTAGGTGTCCAGAACCCTCTGCACGCTGCAAAAGCCTTCCTCACTGTCCACTACACTTCCAATCTTTGTGTCATCTGAAAACTTCAATTTCCCACAATATCATCCAAATTGTTGATATACTGTAGATGGACCTAGCAACGATTCCTGAAGCACATCACTAGTCACAGGCCTCCAGTCAGAGAGGCAATCATCTATTACCACTTTCTAGTTTCTTTTGCAAGCCAATGGTTTAATCTAATTTACTACCTCACCCAGAATACCAAGTGACTAAATCTTCTTGACCAATCTCCCATGAGGGACCTTGTCAAAGGTCTTTCTAAAATTTTTAACCTCACTGAAAATGTCTGGAAGATTAGATAAACGTGACATACCAAGCAAAACCATATTGATTATGTCTAATCAGTCCCTATCTATCTAAATACTTGGGTACTGCATCTGATCTTTTCAAATACCTTCCCACACAACAGACATCAGACACACAGATCTATAATTTCCCAGATTAAGCAATGGAACAACATTAACTACCCTCCAATTCTCCAGAACCTCACCTATGGCTAAGGACATTTTAAATATCTCAGCCAAGGCTCCTGCAATTTCTATACCAGCTTCCCTCAAGAGGGAATATTTTGTCAGGTCCTGGAGAATTATCCACCCTTATTTGCTTCAAGACAGCACTATCCCAAACTTTGGAACAACATTCATCCCTCCATCAAATCAGCCCCTTTCTTTAACTCAGTGGTTTTCCACTCACGTCCCACTTTAAGTATTCTCTAGGCCATCAGTACTCTGTGATTAGAAAGGAATTGCTTAAGGTGGTCTGTGAGTGGGAAGGGAAGGTTGAGAATCATTGCTCTAGACCCAATTGTTACTGAAATATTTTGCTTGAGAAAAGTTGTCAATGGCCCATTTCCTTTGGAGTTCTGAAACCGTGCACATAACGAGTCAATGAGGTACGATTAAAACAGTGGTTTTCAAACTTTCTCTTTCCACCCACATCCCACCTTAAGTAATCCCTTATTAATCACAGAGTACCAATGGCGTAGGGAATACTTAAAGTGGTACGTGAGTGGAAAGAAAAAGGTTGAGAACCACTAGACTAGATTAGGTATCAATGTTCTGTATCTTTTCCATATATTTCAGGAATAAATTTTATTTTGAAGGAAAAGATCCTAGTGAAGCCCTGTCAAACCAGACTGTTGGGGGTGAGTAAGTTATTTGCTTAATTGTTATCAGAGCAACATTTACAGCTATCATTTTATTGTTAAATAAACGCTTAACAATAAATGATAGGATACCAGAATCAAAGGGAAAACACATCTATGGATGTCACTTATTGAGCTTGCTTACTCATGTCCTCAGGCGTCTGCCAAAATTCTATTTAATATTGAACATCGTGTTACTGAGTTTCAGTGAATACATGTGTTGTAATTACCACAGTTTGCCTCGAACATTTCATGGGGCCTGTGTAAGAGAGACAATTTTACCAGATTAAGTATCAATATTTGTTATTTTGTTTTCATATGAATCCTCCTTTTTAAAGAGGAGCAGGAACACCAATAGATAACCTTGTTTGCAGCTTATACCTCCCACGCACCCTGGAGCATTAGTGAGCTTTTCCTTCCCAGTTTTGACAAAGGGTCTTCAATCTGAAATCCTAAAATGAATTGAGAATTTGCCCAGTGGCCCAGAAGGTAACAAACATAGCCACGTCCATTACAGGCTCTGACCCTCCATCCACTGAATGCAATTGTGTGAGCACTGCCTCAAGAAGGCAGCCAACACCATCAATCACCCTGGTCACAACCTCTTCTCCCTGCTACCTTCAGGCAGAATGGACAGAAGCCTGAAGACCAACACCTATAGTGATTCGAGAAATTTCTTTCCAACAGTCACTTGAAGCACCTCTCGTTGCACTCAACATGGACTGGTCAGACACCACAAAAGGACTGTCTGCACTATTGTGAAGTCATTTTGTTTTGCACTGGGATAACTGTGAATATTAAATATTTATCTTTGTTTTGTGTATTTATTAGAAACATAGAAATGCTGGAGGAACTCAGCAGTTCTCAACATCCATAAGAGGTAAAGATATACATGTACTCCCTGACTTATGGGGACCAAAGAATTGGTTGTATCTTGGAATGGATGTAAGTCGGAATTTTGCCTGTGTGCATACCAAAGTCTTAAAGCAAACTTTTTAATCAAATCTTTTCTTCATCATAGATTTGACGATAACAACTTAAAGCCTCCTTAATTTGTCAATCAATCTTTCCACATTCTGATCCATGCTTATCTCTTTAGTCAGCGTCCCAGGGTCCTGGGGCTGGGCGTGGCCATCTTGATTCATGCGCGCGTGTGCAAGTCTTTGGCTGGCGCATGCACAAGTCTTCAGTGGGTTCGTGTGTTGGAGTTTGGTTGGCGCATGCACGAGAGTTAAACGTCCAAATGAAATTGAATTCGTGCCCTTAAGTCCAGCACATGCATCAACCAGACTCCAATACGTGAATCCACTGCTCATGCACCAACCGGAGACTCGCGCATGCACACAGGAATCAAGATGGCCGCATCCAGCCTACAGACACCGGGATGCTGACTAACAAAGTAGGTACACATATTTTGGCTCTGACATACCCTGTATTCCTGTTATAGTTTGTGAAATACAACAAAACTGCATAAATTTTACATTTTTAAAAATATACTTTTTAAGTCAGGGAGTACCTGTATAACAGACATTTTTCGCCTGAACCCTTCTTCAAGGTATGAGCAAAAAGCAGACATGAATAAAAAGGGCTGGACGAGGAGGGAAGAAAGGCCGGGGGAAAGAGCACAGGCAAAAGGCCAAGTGGACAGGGATAGAAGACAGGAAAGATGAGAATTGATCGAGGGAAGGGGTGGCTCTGTGAATGCAGAGCTGGAGGAGAGAGGAAAAAGGAGAGAAAGAGAGGGACAAACAGAACTAGACAAAATGAAAAGTAAGAATAGAGGAAGGGGGTGCTAAATGAAACTGGAGGTTGATGTTAATGCCATCTGGTTAGAGGGTGCCCAAACAGATGATGAGATGTTGTTCCTCCAATTTGAGGGTGGTTTCTGTCTGGCAGTGCATGAGACCATGGACAGACATGTCAGCATGGGATTGGGGTTGGAAATTGAAATGGGTAGTCACTGGGAAATCCCCACTATAGCAATGGACATGCTCAACGAAGCGATGTCCCAGTCTATCTCCAGTGTCTCCAATGCAGAAGAGACCATAACAGAATGCAGTAGATGACCCCTGCAAGTTCACGAGTGGAGAGTTGCTTCACTTGGAAGAACTGTTTGGGGCCTCAAATAGTGGTGAGGGAGGAAGTGTGGGTGCAAGTGTAGCAATTCCTGTGGTCACACAGGGATAGGTGCCAAGGGGGTGATAGGTGCCAAGGGGGTGATTGGTGAGATCCCGCCACCAGACACATCTTTCCTCCCCTCTCTGCCTTTCGCAGGGGAATATAATTCCCTTCATGACTCCTTTGCCTGCTCCTCCCTTCCCACTGCGAGATCCGCTGAGCTCCTTCAGCACGTCTTTATTTTTACTACAATCACAGAATCTGCAGACTTTCGCACTTTTCTTTATTTATTGTCTTTTTAATTCAATTAAATATTTAGTACGTTGCTTTTTAGTTTTTTTGTGCATAGTACTTTTTGGCCACAGCAAGTAAGAATTTACATGCATGTGTACATTGTAAAATGCATATGACAATAAAATTACTATAATTATTATCTCAGATTTTCTTTCCACAAATGTCGCCAGACCTGCTGAGTTTTTCCAGCAATTTCTGTTTTAAATAAGTATCATGGATATATAGTTTTCTAAGGTGCGATGTTATCTCCACAAAAACAAAATATTATGGACGGTGAGAATCGGAGATGGACTCAGAAAAAGCTGGGAATTCTCAGAGTGTCGGGCAGTGGGGCTGCAGTGGTTGAAGGCATTAGTTCCACACGGGCTTCTGAAGAACAATTAGATTTGGTCAACAATCGTTACTCTTGATGGTGACATCAACATCCCATCAATGAGTCTCAATAAAAATAGCTGTGGATAGAGAAATCCATCGTGAGGTGTTCAACCAGGCCAGTGCATAGAAAATGCCAGGCTCTGAGGAATGTTATTGAGCTGCAAGAACTTGGGGGTACAAGTACATATTTCCTTCAAAGTGAAGACATGGTAGACAGGGTGGTCAGGAAGGCTCATGGTTCACCCAGCTTCATTGGTCGAGGCATCGGGTAGAATAGTTGGGAGTTGTACGAATCATCAGGTGGCATATTTTGTTCGATACTGGTTGTTGTGCGGTTGGAAGGATGTGACTCAGCTGGAGAGGTAAAGATTCACAGGAATGTTGCTTAGACTGGAATGCTTGAGCTATGGGGAGAGATCGGACAGGCTGGAACTTTTTCCTGGAATGAAGGAAGCTGAGGAGTGACCTTCAGATTTCAGATTTATTGTCAGAGTACATACATGAGATCACATACAACCACGAGATTCTTTTTCCTAGGGGCAAAACAGAATTGCCACTTGTTGGCAATGCAAAAAAATGTTTCATAAACCTAAACATTTATAAATGATTTGTAAACCTTGTAGAGGTTATAAAATTAGGAGCAATATGGATAGGATAGGTCATGAGAATATTTTTCCTAGAGTGGTGGAGACAGTTTTAAAGTGAAAGGGAAAAAATTTAATTCAAGGGGCAATATTTTTGATGTATTGGCTGGTGCTAATATGAAATGAGCTGCAGGAAATATGTGCTGTGGCAGGTGCATTACAATGTTTGAAAGATACTTAAACAGGGATGTATATAGGAATATTTTTGAGGGATATGGGCCAAATGCAGCCAAATAGGATCAGTAGTGTTAGACAACTTGGTCACCATTGATGAGTGGGGCTGAGGGGCCTGTTCCCTTATGATTTAACTCTATGAGTCTGGATGATCCCTCTTGCTAATCCATTGTGAAAACAATCTAAAACGGGGTAATTTTAGGCCATGGGACCAGAATGTGACTACTTTTGGAAAAATTAAGAATTATAGGATGTCTGATGATGTAGAACACTTTGGTATTGCATTTGATTAGCCACTGAGATTGTCTGCAGAGCTGAGCAGAGGGAGACTTGCTCACACTTCTTATTCCAAAGATTCAAGCAGGAGCCCTGTGATCCACAACCTAAAGGAAGAGGATGCTCAGTTACATCCTCACTGATAACCTATTGAAGATCAGTAGATCTTTTTATACTGGTCTGTCTGACATTAAGGTCACAGACAGCATGGTCTCCCAGAACTTCCTGCCCTCTATGCGGAAATCTTAACTGATAGCAAGTGGGAGACCAGAGGTTCTGACAGATTCCGTCCATTCCTTTGGGTCAAGTAAAACTCTCAGAAACAATCACTTACTGGCTGAGTTGCACATGGGTAGGCCGGGACCTGCTGGAGGTATACAACGCTATGCTCTGAAGGGCATCATCACCTTCATCTTCAAACAGAAAGGGGAAGAAGGAGTATATCATTGTTATCCATTGACCAAAATCCATCACCCATCGAATCAAGACTGCCTTGGGCCAAACCTATGCTGTTCTCAGCAGGAAAATCTTTGAAAGCCTCACACTCCTCAGAGATGCCATCATCTCTGTGCAGGGCAGGAGGATGAACACCTGCCTGGTCAGTTTGGACCGAGAGAAGGCTTTTGACAGATACATGATAGACGACCTTTCTAAAATAGGCTTTGGGAAGGGAATCAGGAATTGGATTAAACTGCTCTAGGCAGACATTTGTGGTGGAGTTCAAAGCAATGGATGGGAAACAGGGAGCTTCCCCATCAAGTCTGGAGTGAGACAGGGAAACAGAGAACTTCTCCATTAAGTCTAGAGTGAGACAAGGTTGTCTGCTTTCTCCAGTCTCGCTTGTGTGCTGCATAGAGCCCTTTGCGGAATCTATCAGGAAAGATAAGGGCATTGTATATGGATGATGTTGCTTTCTTCTGTTCAGACATACAATCGGTCTGCAGCCAATTGGAGTCTGCATCAGGTCCCAGAGTAAACAGAAGAGTGAGGCAATGCCTTTCAATAGCTGGTTTGACCAGTCCACCATCCCCTTTACAGTCAGATCTGACTACCTGAAGGTGTTGGGGATCAGGCATTGAGGGGTCAAGGCGCACCACAAGAATTGGTCGGAGTAGATTACAAAGGTCCATCATAAATTGGGTCTGTGGGCTCAGCACTCCCTCTCAATAACCGGGAAGAACCTAGTCATTAGGTGAGAGATACTCTGGGTAATGCTGTACATGGCACAGGTGTGGCCCATCCCCCACACCACCACCCTAGTGGTCATTGGGGCAGTCTTCCAGTTCACATAGGGATCTAAGATGGAAAGAATTAGACAATGGGCCATACTCAAGCCACCAGGTAATTAGGGTAAGGATGCATCCAATGTTGCCCTCAGCCTGATGACCACCTTTGTGCGTGGCTGCATCAAGCTGAGTGGAACCAAAGTACAAGGGCACCAAGTGCCAGTAGGTGCTGAGGCTTGACCTGTCCCAGGCATTACGAAGGATGGGCTGGCCCTGCTATCTCACAACGTCCCTGTTGTCACACCACCTATTTTTTGTGGAAAAGTTTGCCCAGGCAAACAGCTTTGACCACAAGGCCATCAGGCAGTGGTCAGCTGTGGGGTGGTTCCCTGATTAGACTGTCCAGGAGATAGCTGCTCACCTCTGCAGAATGCAGATTTCCTCAGAGTGTGTGGAGAAGGATTCTAGGGTTCTTGTCATGCCCAGGAGCAGCTTGACAGAGGAGCCTCTGGTTTCCAGGCTGTTTCCTGTGATGTTCACAATGACAGACATCAAGGGCTGTGGAAAATAATCTACTGGGTCTGGTCTTCCAGCATACCAAGATGTTGGTGAGGGAATGCTACCAACTGGTACTTTCCAGGCTGCAGGAGTATGTGCTAAGGGATGTACAACGTGAGGGCTTTATTGGAAAGGACCACAGTCTAGAATCTGTTTACTACTGTCCATTGAGAGGCCGAGACTGAGGTACAGCCCCTCAAACAACAGAGGAGGGAGTAACTATAAGGGTCCACAGTGGTGTTAAATATAGAATGGATGTAACAATGTAGTGATGGAAATGTATGGATTGGATACTAAGCATGTGAAAATAATTTGACCAGTTTTCCTTTGTAATTAATTTATTGTAAATAAAATTTATTTTTGGGAAAAATAACTGAGATTAATCAAGTTGAGTAGTATCCCAATCTTCATCTGAAAAAGAGATTTCATTCCCTCCCAGCCTCATTCCCTGAACCCATTTTTAGATTTCATAAATAGTAACTATTGAGCTGCCAGGATGAAATTTTATATCAAGAAGTAAATCCAGAAAATTGGTTTTGGGAACTCGGGGAAAATTACAAAGTTTAGATTGGTCATAGTGTCTAATTTGTAAATATATATTAAAAAATGCCTATTTGGAAGATTAAATTTAACTGTTCAAATGATGCAAAGTTGCCCCGGATATATAAAACCTGAAGACACAATACATGGACTAATCCATTCTCTAAAACCTGCATCCAATATAGACAGCTGAAAAAGATGATTGCTAACAATACCTTGTTTTGTGCACATTATTGTCTATTGCAATTCAAAGTGGCACATAGAATACATTAGTCTAAGGTGAAATTATCCTGTTTTTATTCTGACATGGATCCAATAGGCATCCCTGGTTCATGAGTTTTGGGAGTATCCAAAACTGAAAGATTTTTTTCAGGCTGTTTCAGAGATTCTTTCGGATCAAGACAGATCTTTGTCTTTTTATTGCTTTGTTTGGTTATTCGACACACATGCGCTGGATTCAAGATATCATATCTTGTTTGAGCTTGGAGAAAAATCAGATAAACTATTCAAGAATGAATGAATTTGACAAATTATGGGGACCATTCATGGATTACTATTACAATTTGATTACATAGGCTTGAGTGCTCTGGGTGCTATTCACTCGATGGGTGGAGGCCGAAACTCGATCCCTGGCTTATTTATCCTTTTTTTTTAATTTGCTGCTGACTGTGTTTAGTTGGAGGGGTAGGATTAGTATGGGGGGGGGGTCCTTTTTCTTTCTTTTTGTCTCTTTCTCATTCTTATTTTTCCTTTTTTCTTAATACATAGAAAAGATTGCTTTGTATAGGTATCTTATCAGAATCATATTCTAATAATAGAATATGAACCAAAGCTCCTTAATTAGTTGTTAAAAATTAATATGATTAATGCATATCTTACACTGTATTTTAAAAAGCTTATTCATATTCTGTATATTAATACATTAAGATTGATGACTATTTTCTGGTCTATATGTGACATTTAATATTACTCTCTTTCAAATTAATAAAAATAGATTAAAAAGAAAATAATTGAGATTGCATGTGGAAAGCTTTAAGGAGGGACATGAAAAGCCTGCATAGTTTAAGACCAAGAATATAATTTTGAAGCAAAGGTGACCTATTGGATCCTAAATTGTCACCATGGAAAGGGTTGGTGCATGAATGATATACAGTATTTTTTGCATTTACTAGTATTATTGCCTGAAAGAAAGGTTAAATTATTGGCAAGATTGCAAGTATAGAACAGGCCTTTTCACACTTGTGTCCCACTAAATCAGCCGTTCAGTGTCAAGGGTTAGGAATGGGGGCTTTGGCTTTTCACACTGGACCACTGAACACATTCACACTTCCAGGGAGCCATCCCCCGGGTTAGGACTGTTCTACCGGTGACATCATGACGCATCGAACGATGGTCGACCTGCCCTAAATCCTGATCAATGTATTAGGATCTTCTATTTGAACAAAATTAATCATGCCTAATTATAACATAATTAAGCTTTACGTCCAGCAGAGTAGCCCCTCCTGTTGTTGTGCCGACCTATATAAACCTTTATAAGGGACGGTGGGAAAGTGCTAACAATAAATAGCAATTGTGGACAATTTTTAAACAGTGTGGGACAGTTGGTAGTGCTGTAGAGCACAATATAGAAAAGCCATGGGGAAAAAGCGATGGCACTATAGCGCTACCAACTGTCCCACGCTGTTTAAAAATTGACCGCTATTTATTTTCTCTTGCTGCGACTTTCCCATGCCAAAGTTTACACCTTCATTTTAATCTCTTCTTCCTTCATGTTCCTGCACTCATGCAAACCAACAATAAAGTTCCTGCTTTTTTTTGACATAAGGATCACGTGATATTTTTAACTAGAGAATAGGAAGCTAATTAATTAATCATCTATCTGAACGTGATTCTGCAATGGTGCTCGATACTTGCACTGGAATGTCAACCTGGGCCGACATGTTCCTTAAGTGGGATGTGACCACAACCTACTAATTTGGGGACAAGAATGCTTCCAACTCAGCTGCAGTTGATACTGTATGGCTTTCTACACTGTTGACCTTCAATATACTGATCCGGATAAGCTACCCTGTCTGCGTTGACCAAAAACTTAGGTCATTTCTACGCCAGAATGTCCGTTCTACATTTGCCTGATTGCAATGCCAACATCTGTAGACACCTGAGATCGTACTGGCTTGGTGGGGGGGGGGGGGGGGGGGGGGGTGGGGTCGAGTCCGTCAAGACGGTATTGAGAAGATTTTGCTTTCAAACTAGATCCTCATTAGGCCGATTGCTGGTTAATTCCTGGGACCACGTGCAAGTGCGAAAGGGAATCAAAATACATCCAGCCCTTCTGCTCACTCACAAACCTCAGTGAAACAGGCTGTGAACTCAAAATAGTGATCTCTAAAGATTATTGGCGCAAAAAATGGAGGTTAAAATCCCGAAGTGAAGGTGGGAACTGTAGTCGTACATTTAGACCCTCAAATCTGCTTCACCATTCAATTAGATCAAAAGTTGTTTAACCTCCTGTACTCTTTGGCTTGGCTTCGCGGACGAAGATTTATGGAGGGGGTAAAAGTCCACGTCAGCTGCAGGCTCGTTTGTGGTTGACAAGTCCGATGCGGGACAGGCAGACACGGTTGCAGCGGCTGCAGGGGAAAATTGGTTGGTTGGGGTTGGGTGTTAGGTTTTTCCTCCTTTGCCTTTTGTCAGTGAGGTGGGCTCTGCGGTCTTCCTCAAAGGAGGTTGCTGCCTGCCAAACTGTGAGGCGCCAAGATGCACGGTTTGAGGCGTTATCAGCCCACTGGCGGTGGTCAATGTGGCAGGCACCAAGAGATTTCTTTAGGCAGTCCTTGTACCTTTTCTTTGTGCACCTCTGTCACGGTAGCCAGTGGAGAGCTCGCCATACAACACGATCTTGGGAAGGCGATGGTCCTCCATTCTGGAGACGTGACCCACCCAGCGCAGCTGGATCTTCAGCAGCGTGGACTCGATGCTGTCGACCTTTGCCATCTCGAGTACTTCAACGTTAGGGATGAAAGCGCTCCAATGGATGTTGAGGATGGAGCGGAGACAACGCTGGTGGAAGCGTTCTAGGAGCCGTAGGTGATGCCGATAGAGGACCCATGATTCGGAGCCGAACAGGAGTGTGGGTATGACAACGGCTCTGTATACGCTTATCTTTGTGAGGTTTTTCAGTTGGTTGTTTTTCCAGACTCTTTTGTGTAGTCTTCCAAAGGCGCTATTTGCCTTGGCGAGTCTGTTGTCTATCTCATTGTCCATCCTTGCATCTGATGAAATGGTGCAGCCGAGATAGGTAAACTGGTTGACCGTTTTGAGTTTTGTGTGCCCGATGGAGATGTGGGGGGGCTGGTAGTCATGGTGGGGAGCTGGCTGATGGAGGACCTCAGTTTTCTTCAGGCTGACTTTCAGGCCAAACATTTTGGCAGTTTCCACAAAGCAAGACGTCAAGCGCTGAAGAGCTGGCTCTGAATGGGCAACTAAAGCGGCATCGTCTGCAAAGAGTAGTTCACGGACAAGTTTCTCTTGTGTCTTGGTGTGAGCTTGCAGGCGTACTGGACTTTAGCTAAATACCTTTTGGTTAATAATAAAACATGATGCTGGATTTAATTGCATTCCAAGATGATATGCAATATTAGAATCTGTCCCAAACAACAGTGTATAGTTTGAGTGTAATTATTTTAAACAGGTTCACAAATATATTAAAGCAATGCTTGTCAGAATATTGTCGCCAACATGGCTTAAACATGCTAATGGTTTGATTACAACTTTGCTTTTCTGTTTGCGTGTGCACCCACCCCCATCCCTATTTATTTATGTCTGTCTACTTATCTTGGTAATTTATGCAATTTTTTACGATCGATTCTGTAACCCTGACTATGATCGACATCTTTATCTTATGGTGAAGGATAGATTCTTAATGTTCCATAACTCTGGGGAGATAATGATTGACAACTCCTAAGCCACATATTGGCAGCATTCTGCCAGTTCAGCAAAGGGTCATCAGAGACCTAATTATGAGAGGCATAGTTAGTGACAGATGCAAAATTTAATAGGCACAAGTAGGGAGGAAATATTTTCTTTTTGAGAGGGGCAAAAACAGGGGTCTTAAATGTAAAGTAATTGGTAAAAGGATTCAAGGCAAAATTAGGCAATATTTTTTCATTCTGGCTGCTGAGGCAGAAGCTCTCCAGACAGTTCGGCACCATGCTGGTACGTTTAGTAGAGTCGGTGCCAAGCAGTGTCCCAGGTTCAATGCTGACCATGGGTGCTGTCTGTGAGGAGTTTGGACTTTTCCATGTGGCAGCTGGATGACATTTTCCATGATCATGTTGGTTTCTCCTGGATGCTCTGGCTTACTCCTATATCACAAGTATGTACGGAATGGTTATAGGCCACTGTATATTGCCACCAGTGTATGGGTCAGATATAGAATATGGGTGGGAGGGAGGGGGAAAGGGGTTGGTGTTGAGGGAAAGGGAGGAAGAGTTATTTTAATTTTAAAAAATGAATACATACACCATTGTAACAGGCCATTTCAGCCCACGAGTCCGTGCCTCCCAATTTACACCCAATTAACCTACTCTCCTGGGACATTTTGAATAGTTGGAGGAAACTGGAGCCCCCATTGAAAACCCACGCAGACATGGGGAGAACGTACAGACAGCACAGGATTCAAACCATTGCCTGATCCCGATTACCAGGGTCACTTTTTTGCCTGGGTTGTGGTGAATGAGAACATTATTTTTAGAGATCAGCATTTTCTTAAACTGCTTGAAAGTTCTCTCTTTCTGTAGTCCAACACGGTTATTCATCCTTCTTTAGTCGTTGGTTAAGAGGGTTGCACAAGTTGACATATTGGAGATGTGTTTTTGGTAATAGTTCACTGAACCTAAGAATGACTGTAATTCTGCTTGATTTGTGCACCAAGGTTCCCTGTGTTCATCCAGACTCCTTCACTGTCGATTTTAAATCCCAAATAATTTTACTCTTCTTTCTTTGGCTTGGCTTCACGGACGAAGATTTATGGAGGGGTAATGTCCACGTCAGCTTCAGGCTCATTTGTGGCTGACAAGTCCGATGCAGGACAGGCAGACACGGTTGCAGCGGAAAATTGGTTGGTTGGGGTTGGGTGTTGGGTTTTTCCTCCTTTGTCTTTTGTCAGTGAGGTGGGCTCTGCGGTCTTCTTCAAAGGAGGTTGCTGCCCGCCGAACTGTGAGGCGCCAAGATGCACGGTTTGAGGCGATATCAGCCCATTGGCAGTGGTCAATGTGGCAGGCACCAAGAGATTTCTTTAGGCAGTCCTTGTACCTCTTCTTTGGTGCACCTCTGACACGATGGCCAGTGGAGATCTCGCCATATAACACGATCTTGGGAAGGCGATGGTCCTCCATTCTGGAGACGTGGCCTACCCAGTGCAGTTGGATCTTCAACAGCATGGATTCGATGCTGTCGGCCTCTGCCATCTCGAGTACTTCGATGTTAGGGATGAAGTCGCTCCAATGAATGTTGAGGATGGAGCGGAGACAACGCTGGTGGAATAATGTTACTGAGGGTACCATAAACACATTTTTCCTTGATGTAGTCTGACCTTGGCTTCCTTCAGTTGGGTTAATATTTTTTCCAGGTTTGCCAAGTAGTGATAGTGTCATTTAAGTAACACCCCACAATTATTCTGTGCAACAACTTATCCATTATCTTTGAATTATATATCTCTTTAAATTTTAAGCATCTCTATATATCTTTTATATCTCTATCATACAGTAAATACTTTATTATTCATCATTATGAAAGTCTTAATGCAAAATATTTATCCATTTTATCAATGAATTAAAGCTACTTGTGTAGCAGCCACAGAGTTTGACTTATTGGATTAAAGAGATCAAAATTTGGGACATCATCACTCGCGCCTTGGAAAGTGATACTTTGAAATTAGGTGAAATTAGGATATATTAGAATAAGCTAAGTATCATCTATACTGTTACGAGTCCAGAGGACCCCCAAAACCCAGCAGCAATAGATATTCACCAAGACAAATTGTTACTTAAACAAAAGTTGCTTTTAATTTTCTTTAAACATAAAAACAAGATCAAACTTTAACTTATTACTATTAACGTAACCCCCTTCTAATTCTCAGCACATGTGTATGTAATGTATATATGTTCAGGCACATTCTTCGATTCACAGTCCAATCTCACTTCTCAATCCTCCAAGTTCACTGGTATCAGGCAATTCTTATACTGTGCACAGAATTTAACATTTATGAACTTTCACCAGGCTCCGGTGGTTCAAGTTAAATGGTTACCACTCAGGAAGGTTCTTGTTGGTTTGAGAGAGAGATTTGTTGTCCATTGGACACACACAAACTGATATCCTCAAATCGGCCACTTACCAAAGAAAATTGCCCCATCATAGGTTTTCCAAATGATAACCTCCTCTTCCAGGTCACCAGAGTTCATCTTGTTTCCCTTATTTTAGGAGAAACACTCTAGCCAGCCATTTCCTCTTGTGAGGATTACAAGGGTTTTGGACAGGCTGAACTTAGAACTCACAACCCATCTTCAAAATTGAGTTTTCAACAAGCCTGCCAGCTTGTCATGTTGCAGCCTTAAAAGCTACTGCAGAACTCAATTCTCTCGCTCTCTCTCTCTCTCTCTCTCACACAAAGATAAATCCTGTTTGTTCTATCCTCTCTCTCTGCCTGTAAAAAAAAAAGAACTCCAAAACCCAATCCTTGAAAGATCTTAACAGCACTTGAGCCCAGACTCTTCCATTTGTATCTGCTTTTTAAAGTTCCTTCCAAAACAATTTAATTGTCTTTGCAAAGGCTCTCGGAGCCTGGATGTCTGGCTTGAGCAAAGCTCTTGCATTTTAAATGAGATGCATTTTGTAAGTACCTGTTTGTGAAGTGACCTTCACACTAGACTCACAATCTCTTTTAAAGACATTAATATATAATAACCCACAACAATACATTGTGTGTCTGTATATGTGTTATGTCTGGTTGTTTCTGCGTGTTTTGCACAAAGGACTGGAGAATGCGGTTTCAGATTTTACTTGGACAATCAGATGACAATAAATTTGACTTGTAAAGGGGAGACTCAGTTTCTCTTTATACTTGCCCAACTATACATATCATGACTCTCCTAAGTTAGCATAAACCTCTAGAACCAGAGAACAATACATCACTGAAACAGGATCTTCAGCCCTTCTATTTCTTGAACTATTATTCTATCTAGTCCCACTTACCTGCACCCTGACAATAGCCCTCCATATCCCTCTAGGTACCTGTTCAAATTCTTCTTCAAAATTAAAATGGAGCCTGTATTCACCACTTCAGCTGGCAGCTTGTTCCACACTCCAACTACTCCCTGTGTGAAGAAGATCCCACTCATGTACCCTCTAAACTGATCCCCTTAACCCATATCCTCTCATTTTTAACTCACCTAACCTCAGAGGAAAAGCTAACCTACATTTACACTGTTCATACCCCTCATAATTTTAAATACCTCTGCCAAATCTCTCCTCATTGTTTTACACTCCAGGGGACAAAGTCCTAACCTGTTTAACCTTTCCTTGTAATTCAGTTCCTGATCTCCCAGCAACATCCTAGTAAATCTTTTCTGTTCTCTTTCTAATTTATGATATCTTTCCTGTAGTTCGGTGATCAAAACTGCACACAATACTCCAAATTTGGCCTCACCAATATCTTGTATAATTTTACCATAACATCCAAACTCCTGTACTTAGTACTTTGATTTATGAAGGCCAATATGCGAAAACCTCTGTTTAAAACTTATCTACATGTGACACCACTTTCAGGGAATTATGTGTCTGTATTCCCTGATCCCCCTGTTCTACCACACTACTCAGGGCTCTACCATTTACCCTACATGTTCTTTCTTGGTCTGTCCTTCCAAAATGCCACACCTCATACTTGTCTGCATTAAATTCCATTGCCATTTTTCATCTCATTGTTCCAGATCCCTCTGCAAGCTTCTTCACTGTCCACAATGCCTCCAATCTTAGTGTCATCTGCAAACTTGCTGAGCCAATTTACCACATTATTGTTCAGATTATTGCTACAGACGACAAACAACAGTGGTCCCAGCACTGATTCCTGAAGGTACCCCACTAGTCACAAGCCTCCAGTCTGAGAAGCTATCATCCATCACTACTTTCTGGCTTCTCCCATCTAGCCATTTTCAAATCCAGTTCACCATTTCACCATGAATACCTAGCATCTGAACCTTCCTGACTAACCTCCCATGTAAGACCTTGTCAAAGGCCTTATGAAAGTCCACGTAGACAACATCCACAGCCTTTCCTTCATCACGGTTAGCACAGCAGTTCTCACCATGCTGTTACAGTGCCAGCAATCAGGACCGGGGTTAGAATCCAGAGTTTGTACGTTCTCCATGTGTGTGTGGGTTTTCCGTGGGGGCTCTGATTTCCTCTCATTGATCAAAAAATGTATTGCATTTGTAGGTTCATTGCATAGTATGTGCTGAAGGGCCCTGTTATTATGCCGTTTGTCTAATTTTATTTATGTAAAATTTTTTTAATTAAAAATCATCTTTCCTGATCAAAAAGCTCAATAAGATTAGTTAAACACAACCTAGGTGTTTAAGCCATGTTGATATCCCAGGCTATCCAAATATTTGCACTGTATACTCGATCCCTAAGAACACCTTCCAATAACTTACCAACTACTGACAGTCTATAATTTCCAGGATTATTTTTGGAGCTTTTTTTTTCCTCAACGGAACAACACGAGATATCCTCCAACCCTCTGGCACTACACCCATGACTAAGGGCATTTTAAATATTTCTGCCAGGACCCGTCAATTTCTATACCAGCTTTCCTCAAGGTCTGAGGGAATATCTTGTCAGGCCCGTGGAATTTACTTGCTTTAAGACGTCAAGTACTTCCTCCTCTTTAATCTGTACAGGTTCCATGACCTCACTGATCTAAATATTTATGAGAAAAACTTTTGAAGAATAACTGGACTGAGTATGTATTTAACAGTCTGAAATAGTACTGAATTGTAGTCGATTTATGATTCAGTGGTTTGTTCATTTATTTCAGAAGGCACTTAATGGCCAACTACCTTTTACCTTGGATAAGGGAAAGTAAATTTGAGGGCAAATGTTTTTGCCAGGGCCATTCTTTTTGGTTCACTGAGCATTATCGCTCATATGGGAACAAAGGACAGACATATTCGGCCTCATTTGAATCACAGTTTAAACAGGAGGACTGGAATGAAGATAAATGTTCCAAAGAGCTGACTCCACATCGAAGACAAACTGCACACAAGAGTTCAAAGCTGTCACCAACAAGTGTTGTTAATTTTTAAACTGGGGTGCAGTTAAAAAGCCAATGTTACATTCCAAGCATTTTATTTCTTACATGGTACAGAATATAATTTGATAACTATGAGCAAGCATTTAAAAAACAGGGACACTGCCAGAGCTGCTGTATTGGTCACTGGTGCAGAATCAGGACAGTGGAGACACAGCAGTGCTCCACAGGGTCCTACTGCCCAGTTAGGACAGCAGTTTCACAGCACTGCTCCTCAGGGTCCTACTGCCCAGTCGTGATGCTGACAACCTGGTACAGGCTTTAAACAGTCTATTAGAGAAACTGAGTGATTTTTTTTTTTTAAAAAAACCATGCAATCTCCAGAGGTCTGTGCTCCGAAATGGTGGTGCATGTGCCGAACAGCATACCTTGAGGGGTTACAGATTCTGAGGGAGCAGCAGACCAGCATGGGGCACGAGGCATGGGAGGCAACCCTACAGGGAAGGTGACTACCATAGCAGATCAGTGAGAGGCTCAGTGGCTGAAGAACCCACACAATTGTGAGCTGTTGGAGACTGGCTCATGGGAACCAAGTATCAGAATTTGGATTGGAGAGGGTGCTAAGGCCAAGAGGACTCCCGAATGCTGAAGGCTTCCTGACTGTATCGAAGGCTTGGATCTGGAACTCAGTTTGCCAATGGTTTGAAGATTAGACCTGGGACTCCACACCCACTCTGTAATTGGATCTTGGATTTCCACACCTCCAAACCATAATCAGTGAGGATCGGTAAGATCAACTCCTCCTCAAACTCCATCACTACTGGAGCACCATAAGGCTGCTTAGCCACTGATCTGCCCACGATACCTATGATTGTGTGGCTCAGTACAACAACATCATCTACAAATTCACTGACGATACCACAGTAGTGGTAAAAAGGAGCGATGAGTCAGCAAATTTGACTGAATGGTACATCAACAAAATCACCAAAACATAGGAGCTGATTGTTGACTTCAGGAAGGGAAAACCAAAGTATACAATCCAGTGATCATTGGGGGAAATCAGAGGTGGAGAGGGTGAGCAGATTTAAGTTCTTGGGAGTCACTGTCTCAGAGGATCTTTCCTGGACCCAACACACTAAGAAAGCATGTCAGCACCTCTTCTTCCTCAAGAGTTTTCAATTGTTTGGTATGACATTGGAAGCCCTGGCAAATTTCTACAAATATGTGGTGGAAAGTGTGATGACTGGCTACATAATAGTCTGGTATGGGGACACCAAAATATCTCACCATAAAGCCTACAAAAGGTGGTGGACACAGCCCAGGACATCACAGGCATAACCCTACCAACCATCAAGAACATCTACAGGGGACGCTGCTATCGGAGAGCAGCAACAATCATCAAGGATTCACCCCACCCAGCACACACTCCGTTCTTGCTGCTGCCATCAAGAAAGAGGTCTAGGTGCTACGAGACTCACATCACCAGGTTCAGAAACAGCAGCTACCCTCCACCATCAGACTCCTCAATGACAAACTCAATCAGGGACTCATTTAAGGACTCTCATCTTTGCATTTTATTGATTATTTTTCTTTCTGTATTGCATAGTCAGTTTGTTTATTCCTTTGTGTATCCTGTGTAGTTTTTAATTTGCATTACCAATAAGTGGCAATTCTGCCCCACCTGCAGGAATAGAATCTCAGGGTCCGGCATGGATTAGAAGGGCCAAAAATCCTGTTTCAGTATGATGTCATTTTATATCTATACTCTGACAATACATCGGATATCAAAATCTAAGAATCTGTGAGGTGAATCCACGGACACCCCAGGTCTCTGAAGGGACTCTTTTGCTTCTTTTCCCGATTATTAGGGGCCTTGGGCAATGCTCATGTTGACTCTTTGCGTTATGGCAGACAAAAGTTGAAATGTATCATGCAATTACATTTTTCGACCTTATTGTGTGACATAACAGGAACCTTGAACGTCGAATCAATGAATATTAACAGAATGAAACACCAACTAAATGGATAACCCCCACTCCATCTGGTTCCACTTCTTTACCTACTCCTGCACTTAATTTTTTTTCTATCTCCAACTCCTCCACCTGCCCAGTGATTTCTCCCTCTACCTGCCCTTCCACCTCTCACACTTGCTCTGTAATGTCATCTTTTGGGCCCTCATATTTTCCACCCTTTATTTTAGTCATGATAAAAGGTCCAGACTGGAAAGGTTGACTGACCATTTCTACCCATGGATATCCTACTGATTTCCCCCCACAATTATTTGCCTGCTCAACATCCTGACATAGGAACATAGGAAGTAGGAACAGGAGTAGGCCAAAAATGGCCCATCGAGCCTGCTCCGCCATTCAATACGATCATGGCTGATCTAATTTATGACCTAACTCCACCTACCTGCCTTCTCCCCATATCCCCTAATTCCTCTATCATGTAAAACTTTATCTAACCGAATTTTAAATATGTTTAATGAGGCAGCCTCAACCACTTCCCTGGTTAGAGTTTTTGTGTCTCTCAGCTTCTAGATTAATCTCTGCTGTGAGATCCAGTGGAGACCAGAGACCCCAAGGTGACAAACACTGTTTGAACACTTAGTTTCCTGTCTATTCAACAAGTTAAATATTAACCAGTTACATTTCTACATTCCAATCACTTCCCTTCACCTTCCCAATCTCTAGCCCCTTTTCCACTGGAATTATCTGGGTATTTAATGGGACAGGATCCAGTGGAAAAGGAACACTGTCCAAACGCCGGCGTAAAATAACATCATTTCACCCTGAGGATTAACCACCTCGACCCCTACTCATATCCCTGGCATTTGCTGACGCTGGCATGCTGGTAAAAACCAGTGGAAAAGGGACAGCAGGAAGTAACCCGTTTCCAGTTGAAGATAGAACACTCCGATCCCCGGGGAGGAGTTGCGTTCAGTTAAAAAGCAATCAGTGTCCCAGTTAAGGGTGGCCAGTGGAAACGGCACAAAGGGCTTCCTATCTCAGGACACTGCATCAACCTGCATGGCAGCCTTGAGGGATCTATGAATTTGGACCTCAAGGTCCCTCTATTCTTCCACAGTTAACAATCCTGCCATAAACCCCATGTACTCATCCTTCAACCTTTCCAAAATGCATCACCTCATACTTACATGGATAGCTATTCCTCCACCCAAATCTGCATCCTGTCCAAATCCTGCTGTAACCTACAACACTATCCACAACAACTTCAATTAACTGGGATGCCAGTGGGGAAAAAAGGGCTTCTGATGCCATGATGTCTGAGTGCTTTGAAATCTGTGAGCAATTTATTGACTTGTTCAGCTGTCAGCAAAATCACTCACCCAGCTTGACTGCAAAATGATAATAAACACTTTTTTTTTCCAATACCATGTCATTGAATATCAGACAATTAAAAAAAAACACATTTGAATTCCTGAGGAAATTGGTGAATGTTGCAAATAGGAAATTGAACATTGCTATATACCACAGTACAAGCTCTTGCCAAATATAACCATATAACCATTTACGGAGCGGAAACAGGCCATGTTGGCCTTTCGAGTCCGCACCAGTTCACTGATTTTGTGCGCCCTCTTCAGGCATTGGTCCCGGTAGATCTTCATTCAATAACGATGGACGAATTCAATGCAGGTGGAATCAGTTGTAGAATGGACGTTTTCATTTTAGTAGATATATTTAAACAAAATTAATCATGCCTAATTATAATATAATTAAGCTTTACGTAGAGCATAGTATGAGCCCTTCAGCCCTTGTTGTTGTAGTGAGTAGACTGTCAACTAGAAGCAACCTCACATCTATGTTGTGCCAACCTGTGTAAACCTACACAATCTAAACTCTTCCCTTTCTCTCACCCATAATCCTCTATTTTTCTTGCATCCATGCTCTGTCCAAGATTCTTTTAAATGGCCCTGTTGTACCAGCCTCCTTGACCACCCATTACAAAGCATTCCAGGCTACCACTACACTCTGTGTAAAAATAACTCACCTTGGCATCCCTCCTAAACTTTCCTCCCCTCACCTTAAAAAGATATCCTCTGGTATTTGCTATTGTCACTCAAGGACAAAGGTGATATCTGGTACCTGAAGCACAAAAGTCTGCAGACACTGTAATTGTAGTACAACCACAGAAGTGCTAGAGGAACTCAGCAAGTCTCACAGCATCTATCTATGCCTCTCAATCTTGTAGACCTCTATTAAGTACCCTCTCATCCAACCAAAGAGAAAAGCCTGAGTAACCTGACCTCGTAAGACACATTCTCCAATCCATCGAACATCTTAATAAACTTCTGCACCCTCTTCCATATTCTTCCCGTAATGAGGTGACCTGAACTGAACAAAATATTTCAAGTGTGGTCTAACCAGTTTATAGAGCCACATTACCTCATGGGCCACATACTATAAGCCACTTAACTACCTTATCAACCTGCATGGCAGCCTTGAGGGATCTATGAATTCGGACCTCAAGGTCCCTCAATTCTTCCACAGTTAACAATCCTGCCATAAACCCCATGTACTCATCCTTCAACCTTTCCAAAATGCATCACCTCACACTTGCATGGATAGCTATTCCTCCACCCAAATCTGCATCCTGTCCAAATCCTGCTGTAACCTACAACACTAACCACAACACCTTCAATGTTCATGTCATCGACAAACTTACAGACCCACTCGCTCCACTTCTTTGTCAGGCTGACTGATAAAAAATGCAACTTACAGGGGTCCCAGAACAGATCCCTGTGAAACTCCACTGGTCACTGACCTCCAGGCAGAATACATTCCATCTACTACTACCCCCTGCTTTCTGCAGGCAAGCCAATTCTGAATCTAAACAGACAAGGTTCCATGAATCCTATGCCTCACGACTTCCTGAATGAGTCTACCATGGGGGTCCTTGAGAAATTCCCTAGTAAAAATCCATATTTACCACAGCTACCACCCTACTTCCATCAATTTCTTTTAGAAAAATAATTTAAAAATTTAGACATACAGCACAGTAACAGGCCAATTCGACCCATGAGTCCGACTACCCAATTTACACCCCATTAATCTACACTGGAGTCCCCTGGAGAAAACCCACGCAGACACAGGGAGAACATACAAACTCCTTACGGACAGTGCGGGACTCGAACCCAACCATGGCGCCTGTGTCAACCCTTTGAGTGAGGTGTGTTCATGCAAACATACCGAAGGCAACCAGTCTCCAAAAGAAAGCTCTCATTTGTCAAGATTCTCTTCTTGCAAAGGATTCACATCTTGCTTTTGTGTTGTGCCAAAATTAATCATGAAATTCTAAAGGCCAGTATGATGACCATTTATATTCAAGTGACAATGATACTATTTCAAACATCTGCGGCCACCTGCAGTCATGACGTCAATCTCAACCTTATTGTCAAAGAGTACAGCCATGCTTTCCTTTTAATCTTTAGAGAGATAGCATGATGAGTCCTTCTGAATCACAAACCTGCACTACCCAACTACACCCAATGTGACCAATTCACCTACAAACCCCGCACCTCTACAACATGGGAGGAAACTGGAACACCTGAAGGAAACTCAGGCAAACATAGGGAGAACGTACAAACTCCTTCCAGACAGCACCAGATTCCAACCAGGGTTGCTAGCCCTATAATAGGAGTCCAACTCTTTTCAAACAGTGTGCAAAGCCCATACACTGAATGATACACAGGGATCACAGCTTGGTCCTCTGTTCACTGACAGCCCACTAAATGTACAACTTGCCTGTTTTCAATACCTTCCCTTTTGTTGCTGACTGCACCAGACACTCCCATCAAGCTGGTGAAAAGTGAGATAATGGCTGTGGGGTGGGGGGAATGGTTGATGAAAAAAAGGAAGGTCTCTCAATAGAAATATTCTCTTTATTCTCCTGAAGCAAACCAGGTGGACCTGGATAGGGTGGAGAGCCAGCACCTTTTGTCCTGGGGTTATAATAATAAATACCAGGGGACATCTGCCTTAGGTGAGTGGAGGAAGATTTAGGGGAGATGTCAGAGGTAAGTTATTTTTGCATAGAGTGATGGAATGCATTGTCAGGGGTGGTGGTGGAGGCTGGTATATTTAGTCTTAATAAGCAGTTTCTAACTTTGACCATCTCAAGATTCCAACATCTGCAAGAGAGAGAGTAGTTAATTATTTGAATGGCCATACTGCAGGTTCCTAAACTCAATACCAGTTTAGAATTCTACTATTTCAGATTACACCCTCTTCACATTCATGTATTGTTCCAAACAAATCCTATAATCAGATGCTCCTGCTTTATAACAATCAACCTTTTATCTTTTAATCTCTCCCATCTTCCACCACTCACAAACTTTCCCTTTTGTCATTTTACCCTTTCTTCCCCTTTGAGTACAGGAGTTGGGATGTTATGGTGAAGTTGAACAAGACATTGGGAAGTCTAAATTTGGAGTATTGTGTGCAGTTTGGTCACTTACCTCCAGGAAAGTAATCAATAAGATTGAAAGAGTGTTGAGAAGATTTACAAGAATGTAATTGGGAATTGAGGAGCTGAGTCACAGAGAAAGAGGTTATGAGTTTTATCCCTGGACCATCAGAGAATGAGGGGAGGATTTGATAAAAGCATATAAAATTATGAGGAGTGTGTATAGAGAAAAGGCAAACTGAGGTTAGGTGAGATAGGAGCTAGAGGACGTGGTGAAAGGTGAAATGTTTAGGGGAACACAAAGAGGCTTTCTTCATACAGAGTGTGGGGGTGTGGAATGAGCTGTCTGCTGAAGTCGTGAATGCAGGCTCAATTTTGACATTTAAGAAAAATATGGTTAGATACACAGAGATTTGAGGGTATGGAGAGCTCTGGTCCAGTGGCAGGTCAATTGGTCTGAGCAGAAAGATAGTTTGGTATGGACTAGATGGGCTGAAGGGCCTATTTCTGTGCTGTTGTGATTCTATTTGTACCTTAAAACTGATCTCAACTTTCCTCCATTCTATTGGAAGGCCCTCAATTGGAAAATCTAACTCTGTTCCTCTCTCTACAGCCTTGACTGATCTGTTGAGAATTTTCACCATTTTCTGTTCATTTTTTAATTACGTATTCCTGGTTTGAACTATTCCTGAATAGCTTTAGTATTTCATTATGAATTAAGTATAAAGCACCACTATAAATAATTTAACAGTATATTTTAAACAAACCTCAATTATATCCCTATCCACTCATTAGATCAGATCTCCTGTGCCTAAAGGACGAATATTAAAAAAACCACTTCCATCATTGGTAAACAAAATAGGCTGTCACATACTTTAAAAGTTCAAAGATTTAATTTATTGTCATAGTAATAAAACAGTATCGTATGAAATTCCTTTTTCCCTGCTGCAAGGCAGATAGATTCTCCACCGGCAGAAATTGCCTAAACGCCTTTTACAGTCAGAGAGAGAGAAGTAAAAGAGAGTGTTCCCTCTAGAGTTACCGAGTGTCCGTAGATTTGACTCCGTAGTCACACAGAGTCCAGTCCAAACTACTGGCAACCTGAGCTCCAGATCTGAACCTCCAACAAGGTCAGTGATCCTTCAGCACCCCCAGCACCCCCTCACATCCCAGTTCCGGTACCTAGTTCCCCTCCAACCAGTTTGAGCCGGTCTCCAGCAGTCCACAGCCCTGTGCGAGTCTCCCGACAGCAGTCTCCAGCAGCCGACGGGTTCCACTCCTCGAGTCACCAGCAGACTGCCACATGCACTGGTCCCTCGGCCACAGAGCCACTTCACCGTCCCCGCAGGCTGTCTCCAGCTTCTCCCTCTCAGCTGGTGCATGATCTTCTTGTCCTCTGGTGCCTTGCTCCAGTCCTATGCTCCCCCAAAGTCTGCAGCCCCTTGTGGATGCTGCCAATTAATAGGAGTCGCCATCTTGGTGCAGACCCATGGTTGCGGGATTTCAACGGGCTGTTCTAAGCCCATGCGGAGCCAATGGCAGTTGATTGGGCAGCTGGACCACGTGGGAGAGCGGCATCTCCACTCCCTCACTCCCCACGGGTCCACACCAGTGGCAGCGCTGCCGTTACAGCGGCCCCGGCAGTACTGCCAACTTTCATGTGTTTTCACCCCTCTCTCCAAGTTATTTATTGAAGGACTAAATTCACATTTTTTTTAAATTTCAAACACATTTCTAATGCCATAAAGTAATTCCTATGTTTGCATTTGAAACATTTGCATTAGGTCACAGGTATTTAAGTCTAGACATCTAGAACACTATACAAGGAGCAGGTATGATGTACAGAAAGCCTTCTCCTGAGCGAAGTGGCATTTCCAGATGAAAATGGAAACAATGAAGGATACTCGACAGCTGTGCCAGGGCCTAAATGACACAACTTGCTACAAAAGCAAATCTGGTGCACTAGAAGACACCAAAGGTTCATTCCCTTCTATGCCCAATTTGACCACCAGAACAAGGAAGAGTCACTACACATCCTCCATCCCCTGATGATCTTACTGTGAATATCCTAAGATGTGGGCTGCCTTCAGGAGAGTGAATCCCAGGAAAGCATCTGGTCTGGATGGAGTATCCAGCCAAGTACTGAAAACCTTTGTTGTTGTCCAACTGCCCAAAGGTTTCAGGGATATTTTCAACATCTCACTCCAACAGGGCATGGTATCCTCCTGTGTCAAACGGGTCTCAATTGAACTGGAGTCCAAGAAGAGTGTGGTAACTGACCAGTCGCATTCACGTCCACAGTGATGAAGTGCTTTGAGAGGCTGGTGACATGTATCCACTCCAATTAGCCAATGGCAGCAAATGGCCTGCAGCGGATGCCATCTTACTGGTTCTACACAAACCCCTGGAACACCTGAAGAGCAAGCATCCAAACATCAGAATGCTCTTTATTGACTACTGTTGGGCACTCCACATCATCTTCCCCTCAAAAGTGATCAACAAACTCCAAGACTTGGACCTCTTCACCCCACTGTGTAATTGGATCCTAGATTTCCTCAGTGAGGATTGGTAGGAACTTATCCTCCACAATCTCCATCAGCAAAGGTACCACAGAGCTGTGTACATAGCCCAAGCCCATTGCTCTACTCATTTTATGACCCATGACTGTGTGGCTCAGCTCATTAACACCATTTACAAATTTTCTGATGATACCACAGGAGTGGGCTGTATAAAAAGAAGCAGGTTACAGGAGAGAGATTTATACTTGGCTGAATGGCTTACTAACAGCAACCTTTTGCTCAATGCCACCAAAACCAAAGAATTGATTGTGGACTTCAGGAGGGGAAAACCAGAAGGTTACGATCCAATGATCATTGGGAAATCAGAGGTGGAGAGGGTGAGAAAATTTAAATGCCTGGGAGTCACCATCTCAGAAGACCTTTTCTTGACCCATCACACCAACATCACCATGATTAAAGCATGTCAGTGCGTCTATATCCTCAGGAGTTTGCGGCAGTTTGGGATGATATTGGAAGCCTTGGGAAAATGGAAGTGGAAAATGTGCTGACCGGCTGCATCATTGTCTGGTTTGGGGTGCCAATATCTCAGAGTGGAAAGGTAGTGGGCACACTTCAGTACATCATTGGCGAAACTCTCCCCACCATTGAGAAACTCTACATAGAACGCTGCCACCAGAGTGCAGCAACAAGTAATCATGGATCCACACTACCTAGGTCATGCTCAGTTCTTGCTACTGCCATTAATAGGTGTAGGTGCCATAATACTCATTCCACCAGGTTCAGAGCAGTTTCTGATCCTGCAACATCAGACTCCTAAACAACACTCAGAGATTCATTTATGGACTCATATGTACATAATTATTTAATTTTTTTTAAGAATTTGCAGAGTTTGTTTTCATTTGCCTTTTTTTGTATACGTACTGTATCTTTTTCAGGAGTACAGTTTACACTACCAATAAGTAGAAATTCTGCCTGGCACGCAGGAATAAGAATCTTAGGGTTGAATGTGGTGCCGTGATAGAGTATATAGATATGTATATACAGATCTCATTAAAAATACTGGAGCTCTGCCCCATGCTAGACATCTTGGGGCCAACCGTCTTTACAAGAGCTTTGGAGCATGCCCAAGAGACTTTACTAATGGATTGTTGTTTACAAAAAGGCAACAGATGAAATATCTTGTTGGAGCCGCAGGTTATCTAGAGCTGCTCTAAGAGGCTCGTGTGGTTTTGCAAGCAGAAAGAGTAAAATAGGCTTCATCTCAGAGAGGGGGAGGGGAGAGGACACACACACAGATTACTTCTATAGTGTTACAGTCAGCAACAGCTGATGGGACTGGAATAGGACAAGCTGGCAAGCTTGTGGAAAACCCCATTTGGAAGATGGTTGGTGAGTTTTTAGCTCAAAGCCCTTGTGGTTCATGCAAGAGGAGAGGACTGGCTGTCTAATGTTTCACTTGGAATAAGTGAAACAACAAGGAACTTTGTGGTGACCTGGAAGAAAGAGGTCATCATCTGGAGAATCCTGAAGGGAAAAGTTTCATCAGCAAGACACTGAAGTGGCTGGGGGTCAATCGTACAACAAATCTCTCTCTGAAAAACCGACAAGAACCTTCCTGAGAGGTAACCATTTACTTTTCAAGCACCAAAGCCAGGCGAATTTTATAAATGTTAAATTCTGTGCACAGTATAAGAATTGTCTGCAACCAGTGAACTTGGAGGAATGAGAAGTGAGATTGGACTGTGAATCAAAGAACTTTTCTGAACTTACATACATGTGCACTTAGAATTAGAAGGGGGTTAAGTTAGGTTAGTTAAGTCAATGGTGATAAGTTAAAGTGTGATTCTATTTTCATGTTTAAAGATAATTAAAAGCAACTTTTATTTAAGTAACCATTTGTCTTGGTGAATTACTGGTGCTGCTGGATTTTGGGGTCCTCTGGGCTTGCAATAGTACTATGTATGTATTCTGAAATAAAATGAACATTGAGCACTGAAATAGGCTCTTTTAGCTTTGAAGATGTTAGAAACTAATAGCCTTTGGATAATTATTCCACAACAAATTGAACGAGATGTATTTGCTGCTAAGGATGTTGCTGCAATATTTGTGATTCTATGCACTGGACGCAAGTTACTATACTGGGCTTGAAACTTCTCTGATAAATTTGGGGATAAATTTCAACAAATTAATTGAAAAATCATATTTCTATTGATAAAGATATCCTCTATACAATGGTACTATGTTGCAGCCAGAGTACAGAAATGACTTCATTCACTGAAATAATGCCATTATTAATAGCAGGAGTCAGCCATCCAGCCCGCTCTGGCATTCAATGGGATCTTGGCTGATCTGATGATGGGCTCATCTCAACCTACCTGCCTCAAATAGGTGACATGATGATGCAAAAAGAGACACTAAAAAATTAATACTGACACCATGAATGGAATAGCCCCCTTCTCTACTGAGAACGATTATTATTAATCCAGTAGTGTTCACTGGCAGAGCATTAAACCTCTGCATCAGTTTGGCTGTGTTTCCACTTTGCCTTCTCAACATGGAGAACTGTTTGAGAAGAGGAAGGTGGTGGGGGGGGAGGGCGAAATCGAAACAAGCTTGCAATTCATTGCAAGATGATTGTAAATACAATATTTTATCATTACCCAATCATTAAAACTTGTCGGTCAATTTATCTTGCAGATTGTCACCCACCAACTTCCAGTTAGTTTTAGGACTTTGCTAAATCAAGTATTCAAATCACTGCAGAAATTCAGGGCTAGTAATTTCTATCATTTATAATTGAGAATGATTGTTGATCAACCTTTTGTCCTATCTAACCTTCTTTACCCAGAATCCACCCACGACCTTTCTGTTTCCCTAACAATGCCGCAGCTGGCACCAATTCATCTTCCTTCACCATCTTTCCTCTGCTATTTTTCAATCTTTAAATCTCATTGGTAGGGGAGATCTATTGTTGGCTCCATCATTCACTGAGGAAAGTCATGCCTCACCACAATTTCAAGATTCAATTTATTGTCATATAGTAATAAAACAGTGTCATATTACACAAAATTGCTTTAGATTCACCATCGACAGAAATTGCCTGAAACACCTTACAGTCAGTGAGAGAGAGAGAAGCAAAAAAAGTCCTCGCCCCCCCCCCCCCCCCCCTCCACCCCCCGGGTCACCGAGTGTCCATAAATTCACCTCCAGTACTTCCGCAGCCACACTGAGTCCAATCCAAAACATTTGCAGCCCAAGCTCAAGAATCCTTCAGCACCCCCTCACTTCCTAGTTTCCAATATCTGGTACCCTTACAGCCAGTTTCCACAGTCTGCAGCCCGGCGCGAGTCTCCTGACAGCAGACTGCAGCAGTCTACGGTCCACCAAATTAAACTGCAAATAAAACTGGATAAAGTAAATGACATGGATAATTAGGGATGATAATCCACTCCAACTAATCTCCTTCACTGATGCTGCCCTTAAGTGAAATTGATCACAACCAGCATCTCCAGAATAATCAGGAGTAATGTCAACTGACACATCAGCTACACGTTACTGTTCATCACTGTCCATGTCAACTGAAACTATAATAACTGTCACCGATTCTGCTTTCTCTCCCTCTGATTTGAGATGTCTGCCAAGGGATTTCACTGCCACACAATCCTGATTTTCTATTTTTTTTTTTATTTTTTATATAATTTAAAAAATAAATAAATAAAGCAACCATCAGTCCTCCCGGTGGAACATTATGTAACCTTACAATGAAGTTCAGTCAGACCTAATCCTTATACTTGCCCTCTCATCCTGCAATTTTGTCTCATACGTGACCATAAGTTTTCAAAGCAAGTCACATTTCCTGTCTTGGTGGCAAACAGAATTGAAGTGCAGAAGGCAAATATTAGAAAGGGTAATCCAATTCACCAATGGTCAAATCTCAGTTCTCGGCTGCAGTTCTAAGTCACAGGGTTGCGGATTCATTCCAGTTTTAAAGCACAAAACACCAAGCCAGACATTCAAGTGCTGAGATGAGAGAGGGCTGCATTGGTGGAGATGGTCTGTCGCACAAAATGAAGCTTTGCCTAGCCATCTTCTCAGGTGGAGTGAAAGCTCTCAGTTGTGCTTTGAAGAGAAAGGCAGTTTTCTCCATTATCCTGGCTGATATTTATTCCTCATTTCAGAAACCGATTTCCTAATTCTCAATAACATGGTCATCGATGAGAACTTGCAAATTGCACATTGCATTTTATACTCCATGGACTCTTCCTACCTCGACCACTGCCTAGGGAAGGCAGCCAACACACAGAGATTCATCACATCCACAGCGCACTCTCTTAGGAGTGAAAACACAGTTAAGGACAATTTCTTCCCTGCAGCCATCAGGTTTCCTGAATGAACCCCATAACAATGCTATCATGTTGCCCTTGCTTGGTGCAAATTAATCTTCCTTTTTATTGTGACCTTGCACTCTAAATTGTGTTCTTTACATGGCTTTATGAACACTAGAGATATGCTTGCAGAAGACCCCATCTCAATTGTATAATTTGATAGATAAACTTAACCCTTAAAACTTTACACGAGTGATGATGCGACAGAAGTACTTGAGTGAAAATGGTTTAGGTTGTCCTGAAGTAGAGGGGAAAAGTCAAATTCTAGACAAAGGAATTGAACTTGTATGTTGAGCCCAGTTGGAATTTAAAATTACATTATTTTCCTGGTGAATTCAAGCTTCTACTGAAACTCTTTAGCATATTTGAAGGCAGAATAATGACAGAACATTGTTTCTCAAGAGGTACAGTCAAAATCATAAGATTCTATCGTGGGGAGGGTGAGCGAATGAATGACAAGTCAGAACCAGCTGGAATTAGCTCAGTCTCTGAAAATAGGGTAGTATGCAGGTGTACAGGCAATATGTTTGAAACAGTTAATCAGTCAAGGGGTTCACAGATCACCCTAATCAAGTGGAAATGCTATCAGCATCCTGGTAAATTTACATTCATCAACATGCTTCTTTCAAGTTGGATTTCAGAGAGGAAAGTGACGCTCAGACTGCCAGCTATAGTAAAGTGATGGTAAAGTGACACGAGTTCATCCTCAGTCAGTCGGAGCTCACAGGATGGAAATCAACTACCCGCATTGTGGCACTGAATTGACAACCATGAAAACATTGAAAAAAATACTCCTCCACTTTGAAATGCACCATAAGGTGGGGGGTAGAATAAAGGAAGTATTATTTTCTGCTACCTCATGCCATCCATGATCAGCATATCCCTGGTGACTTTTCTAACATGGATTATGCCTGTGAGAATCTAGTTCTGATTTCTCAAGCTCATTTCGTTTACAACTCTTACATCTTGGAGTGAAAAGAGATTTTTTTAGGCCTCATAGGCCCTGTTGTGAATGACAACTGGCACACGCCTATCCCTGAGTATCCACCAGCCCTGCTGTCGCTGTCGCTCACTCCCACCCCTGAGGCGAGTTCAGACTGGTGGCAGATGCTCATCAATTCACGGGTTCAGAGATTGCGAGCAGAAGGCTGTAAAGTTATCAACATGCAGGGAGACACTGACAGTCCCATTTCTTGTTACCTGCCCCTCCCCACTTACATCCTCTCTCCTGAAGTACAAGCACAGAAATATGAAAAACAATTTGGCCTGTGGAGTTGTGCTGAGTGGCTCCCTGTCACAGGCGGTGTTATTTGCAGATGTAGGTCTAAATCTTGAGGCTAATTAATGACTGATTACAAATCAATTTATTCCAACAATAGCATCTTCCTTCCTGCAATAGTCATAACAATCTTGAGATGCATCTGCCATAGGCTGTGGGAAAACCATCCAACTGCAAATGGTTTTTTGAAGTTTCAAACTCAACGATAAGTTTATTTGCACATCATCCAACCAAATCTACTGCATTCTGTGAACTCAGTGTGATCTCCCCTGGACTGGTGAGACCAAGCACAGATTGGGTAACCAACTTGCACCTATACTGTGTGTCTAAATGTGAGCTTCCTGTAGCCAACCAGCCCTACAGTGACATGTCAGTCCTTGTCCTCATCTATTGTCAGGATTAGGGAAACAAACTTGAGGAACAACACATCACGTTCCTCCTGGACAGCCTTAAACCTACTGGCACGATCCTCAAGTTTTTCCAGTGGCAACCATCTCCTATGCTCATCTAGTTTGCATCTCTTAATCCTGTGCAAGTGCTCCCCTACTTACATGGTTTTTCGGAGTTACAATGGTTCAAATCCGTACTTTCAATTTCAAAATCCGATCTGTTCCCGCACCTGCGATATGCGGCACGCTACTCTCTCATGATGCTGGCCGATGGTAGACTATCGTATGGCATACTCTCTCGCGATGTTGACTCAACCACGCTTGCTGTCTCTGTGGTGATCACGTGAACGAGGGAAGTGGACCACCTCCCAGAAAAAAAAACCATACAGAATCTGCTCCTTCAGCAATAATTCTGATTACATTTAAATTTAATTTTAGACATACAGCACGGTAACAGGCTGTTTCGGCCGATCAGTCCACGCCACCCAATTTACACCCCATTAACCAACAATCCACAGTAAGTTTTTGAAGGGTGGGAGGAAACCACAGTCTCTCCCTCCTCCCCCCCCCCGGGAAAACCCACACAGACACGGGGAGATCGCACAAGTTCCTGACAGACAGCATGGGATTCGAACCCAAGTCCGATCCCTATCACTAGCGTTAGAGGCTAATGTTGAGGAATATAGTCAAGAGGTAAAGAGTCACTGACCTCTAAGACCATCCTCTGGTCCAATGTGGACTCTGAAGAAGTATGAAACTTGCTCATTCCTCTTCTTTCATAAAATTCACATAATAAATTCAGTGATCAGGTCTTTGGATAAGAAGGACACTGATGTTTCTGCAGACTGATATATCTGGAACCTGTGAATCCTTGAATTTTGAATGCCACAGACAGCAGAGCCAGAACTTACTCTTCAGAGGCCTTAGAAAACCTGTGCCACCCACTAACTCAGGGTACGTTGACGAGGCCCATTCATTCCTTTGCGATAAACTCTTCAAAGCAAAGGTCCACCAGCAGGTTTGTGCTGGTCTCTTGGGTATGGCGCAGTCAGGCTCAGCTGGAAGTGTAACAGTTATGGATTTTAGACTGCAGGCACATAACAGCACTGTAGAGCTCATTGAAAGAATCAAAGACTTGTTGATCCAAACCAAGGCTTTTATTAGCAAAAGACAGGAGCTCTTCACAGGTGGCCGACCAGTCCAGAATGATCCGACCTGGCTAGGGAGACAACCCTTTAAGGCCCAGGCAGTAGGCGTGGCTAAGCTCTCAGCCAATCGCTGTAAGCACAGTCTAGATACTGTAACTATATACACTATATACATTGGTGATAGATCTGGAAGACAGCCTGAAGAAAACTGAGGTCCTCCATCAACCAGCCCCCCCCACATCTCCATTGGGCACACAAAACTCAAAACGGTCAACCAGTTTACCTATCTCGGCTGCACCATTTCATCAGAAGCAAGGATCGACAACGAGATAGACAAAAGACTCGCCAAGGCAAATAGCGCCTTTGGAAGACTACACAAAAGAGTCTGGAAAAACAACCAACTGAAAAACCTCACAAAGATAAGCGTGTACAGAGCCGTTGTCATACCCACACTCCTGTTCGGCTCCGAATCATGGGTCCTCTACCGGCATCACCTATGGCTCCTAGAACGCTTCCACCAGCGTTGTCTCCGCTCCATCCTCAACATTCATTGGAGCGCTTTCATCCCTAATGTCGAAGTACTCGAGATGGCAGAGGTCGACAGCATCGAGTCCACGCTGCTGAAGATCCAGCTGCGCTGGGTGGGTCACGTCTCCAGAATGGAGGACCATCACCTTCCCAAGATCGTGTTATATGGCGAGCTCTCCACTGGCCACCGTGACAGAGGTGCACCAAAGAAAAGGTACAAGGACTGCCTAAAGAAATCTCTTGGCGCCTGCCACATTGACCACCGCCAGTGTGCTGATATCGCCTCAAACCGTGCATCTTGGTGCCTCACAGTTCGGCGGGCAGCAACCTCCTTTGAAGAAGACCGCAGAGCCCACCTCACTGACAAAAGGCAAAGGAGGAAAAACCCAACACCCAACCCCAACCAACCAATTTTCCCCTGCAACCACTGCAACCGTGTCTGCCTGTCCCGCATCGGACTTGTCAGCCACAAACGAGCCTGCAGCTGACGTGGACATTTACCCCCTCCATAAATCTTCGTCCGCGAAGCCAAGCCAAAGAGATCTGTACTATCACAAGCACAATCAAGGAATTTTGCTGCTACACGGGCAGGCAGTCTAATCCTACAGGACCCTTACAACTTTTTGGACGAAGGTCTGGAGTGTAAAAATTCATTGACAGTCACCCATCCTATTGCACATCCAACCACCAGGACTGCTGCAGTCTTAAAATGAGCCCAGTGTGAACGACCACACAGACAGTAATTGTTATTTTTTTTCCTTGCGATTTTCCCAACATTGCAGTCTAAATACCATGAATGCTGACCTTCAAGACAGAATCTATGGAGAAGATTATATTCAGCTCCAGGCAGAAGGGAACAGAATTGGAGACTGCTAATTCCTTCACAAGATCACCACCATTTAAGAAAAACCCTCATTAGAACTGGAGGTTCACCTGGACCAGCTTCAGGGACATGATTATCTATGTACAGGACAGGTTGCTAGATACTTACTATGTTAGTTTAGATCAGAGGAAGGCCTTTATCAGAACAGCACATGTACATGACACACATGCCCTCCAAAGTGGGGATTTTAGAGGGAATCTGTAAGTGGATATGAAGGCTTAACATGGACCTCAGCAACACAGTCTAGACCAGCATTTCCCAAACTGGGTTCCACAGAACCCAGGGGTTCCATGGGAAGGCAAAGGGGTTCTGCATAAGAAATGAAATGGAGTAATAACGATTGATCTGCTTTTCTTTAAATTACTTTTTACCTCCATCTTTAATTCAATTTGTTTCAGTGGAGAAGGGGAGGACAAAATGACAACCATGTGGGTGGAGGGGGTGTGTAAGGGAGCCAAACCAGACTCAAGAAATCTGGGGTGTTTGGTTTTTTGAAAAGTGACTGAGGCGAACATCACAGAACACCAAATAGAGCAGTGGCCACCAGAAATTTCAGAAACCCCTTGGCGAGAAGGCACCTTATATCCGCTGAAGGAGCCGGGGGCTCAGTCGCGACTCTGAAGTGACTTAATGAGCCTACGCAATGTTCTCCAACACCCTGACCCTGTGGCAGTTTTTTGGGAGTTGGCGGTGCGGCATGAAGATCTGCAGCATGTGCAAGGAGGGGGCTCCAAATTATCGATGTCCAGCCTATCGCCTGCTGTAAGTGAACAACGGGAGGGGTGCGTGGCTAACGAAGTCTAACTGGTGGCCAATATTGCTAAATGAGAGGCCAGTAGCAAGAGGTGCCCGAGTAGCCAGGTCCTTGGTGGAAAGCGAGGAGCACCGGGGGTAGCCTGGGCCCGTGGTGGGGCAAGGTCAGAGGGACCTTACTAACGCTTAGCTTAGGGCCTGGATGGAAGTTAATCCACTACTGGTGAGTAAGAAAGCGCAGTAAGAAAGTAAATGTGTATCTACCAGGTCTTTTAAATTGTAATTGACGATTGGGATTCCGGGATTTGCAAGTGGTCCCCAAAAGGGTTCTGTGAGCTAAAACGTTTGGGAAGCCTTGGTCTAGATTAATAGGTGGGAACCCAAGTTATTCCTCACTTTCCCCTCTGCTCCATCTTGTACCAAGCTCTATGATTATCCCACTTCATAAGCCATAGGAATTAACAACAGACATTCACTTGACCATGCAAAACACAGCACCAGCAGGTTTTTAACCATAATCTAGGTGACGTTAATGCTACAAGGATTGCAAAGAAATTTTAACATTCAATGAGAATTATTTCTTTGTATCTTTCAAGTTGGGTAATGCGTTTGCATTGAAATAATCTCACTGAGGAAATTAACTTACTTTATCTTCAGCATCACCTGACTTCCCCAAAACAGCAGAACCCTGGGCTACGATGAGACAATGTGCAGAAATAGCAGAGTGGTGAAGATTAAGGGAATGGGACAGTGGTGTCAGGGTTAGGAAATCGGTTCTCACAAGGCTCCGTCTGTCGCGCGTTGAGAGGGAGTGCGGGAACCGGATCCCAGTGAGTGAGTTGGGAGGGAGTGCGGGAACCAGATCCCAGTGAGTGAGTTGGGAGGGAGTGCGGGAACCGGATCCCAGTGAGTGAGTTGGGAGGGAGTGCGGGAACCGGATCCCAGTGAGTGAGTTGGGAGGGAGTGCGGGAACCGGATCCCAGTGAGTGAGTTGGGAGGGAGTGCGGGAACCGGATCCCAGTGAGTGAGTTGGGAGGGAGTGCAGGAACCGGATCCCAGTGAGTGAGTTGGGAGGGAGTGCGGGAACCGGATCCCAGTGAGTGAGTTGGGAGGGAGTGCGGGAACCGGATCCCAGTGAGTGAGTTGGGAGGGAGTGCGGGAACCGGATCCCAGTGAGTGAGTTGGGAGGGAGTGCGGGAACCGGATCCCAGTGAGTGAGTTGGGAGGGAGTGCGGGAACCGGATCCCTGTGAGTGAGTTGGGAGGGAGTGCGGGAACCGGATCCCAGTGATTGAGTTGGGAGGGAGTGCGGGAACCGGATCCCAGTGAGTGAGTTGGGAGGGAGTGCGGGAACCGGATCCCAGTGAGTGAGTTGGGAGGGAGTGCGGGAACCGGATCCCAGTGAGTGAGTTGGGAGGGAGTGCGGGAACCGGATCCCAGTGAGTTAGGAGGGAGTGCGGGAACCGGATCCCAGTGAGTGAGTTGGGAGGGAGTGCGGGAACCGGATCCCAGTGAGTGAATTGGGAGGGAGTGCAGGAACCGGATCCCAGTGAGTGAGTTGGGAGGGAGTGCAGGAACCGGATCCCAGTGAGTGAGTTGGGAGGGAGTGCGGGAACCGGATCCCTGTGAGTGAGTTGGGAGGGAGTGCGGGAACCGGATCCCAGTGAGTGAGTTGGGAGGGAGTGCGGGAACCGGATCCCAGTGAGTGAGTTGGGAGGGAGTGCGGGAACCGGATCCCAGTGAGTGAGTTGGGAGGGAGTGCGGGAACCGGATCCCAGTGAGTGAATTGGGAGGGAGTGCAGGAACTGGATCCCAGTGAGTGAGTTGGGAGGGAGTGCGGGAACCGGATCCCAGTAAGTGAGTTGGGAGGGAGTGCGGGAACCGGATCCCAGTAAGTGAGTTGGGAGGGAGTGCGGGAACTGGATCCCAGTGAGTGAGTTGGGAGGGAGTGCGGGAACCGGATCCCAGTGAGTGAGTTGGGAGGGAGTGCGGGAACCGGATCCCAGTGAGTGAGTTGGGAGGGAGTGCGGGAACCGGATCCCAGTGAGTGAGTTGGGAGGGAGTGCGGGAACCGGATCCCAGTAAGTGAGTTGGGAGGGAGTGCGGGAACCGGATCCCAGTGAGTGAATTGGGAGGACCATTTGCCGAACCATGAGTATTTCCAAACAGTTGGAAAGTGAATCAGAAGAACTTTACTGTCATTTGCTCAATCTCCTTCCCTTTAAAGCTGTTTTCAATGAGCACCAATAATTGCCAGAGCTAATATCAAACACATTGCATTTTCTGTACTTCCCAACATAAGAGTCACAGACACAAGTTCATACCAACAATTCTTGATGAGTAACATTGATTAACTCTCCTCAGCAGAACATCAGCTAATTCACCCAATATCCTTGGCCTCCTGTAGTAGAATTTTGCATGAGCTGGTTCATATCAGAACATTTTAAATCGGTTTGTGTTTACAAAGTATCTGTACTTTTTAAGAATTAAACAGAGAAGGAGAACAAAATCAGGAGGTTTCACTTTGGCCACTGTCACTATATTGATTTTAGCACTGAAATCATACTCATAACAATTACAGCACAGAAACAGGCCAGTCCAGCCCTTCAAGTCCACTTAAACACCTTCTCCCATCTAATCCCATTGACCCGCACCCAGTCCACAACCCTTCACACTTTGTTTTATTAGGATTAACACATTAGCTACATCTTTTTCTTGCGAGTCTTTTTCCTATATAAACAGGAGGAAGTCATTTTTGCCCTTGTACCACCATTCATTGAGATCACAGTCCACTTTTCATCTCCTCACATTGTGGTTCATGTCCCATGATATCTTCAACTAACAGGAATTAATCACAGATTTCCATTACCCTAAAAATGAAGGGTTTCCTGATTTCACTCCTGAATGATCCAACTTTAATATTATTTCTGCTTCTTAAGTTCTCATGAAGTTCAAACAAGAAAGTCCGCAAATGCTGGGTCCAGTTCAAAACATAAATGTGCTGGAGAAACTCAGCAGGTCACACGGCATCCAAAGGAAGTAAAGGCCATTCAAGGTTTTGGGCCTGGGACCTTTGTCAGGGATCTGGAAAAGAAATGGGTAGGTAAATGTGCAGGGAAGGGGAGAAGGAAGGAATAGAACAGGCTGACAGGTAGGTTTCTGTGATAGGAAAAGGAAACCTATCTTTAACCCTCTGCCCTCTTCCCCCCTATCATTTCCCACCTTCTTTCTTTTCTTCTCTCCCATCTGCATCTATCCTGTTAGCCTGCACTCCCCCTTCCCCCTCCCCAAACATTTTTATTCATGTTTATGACCCTGCAAAACAGTAATTTTGCTCCCAACTCCTGATAGGATTGCGAGAACTTCACTATATTGCAATTATTAATGACAGCACCAAATATTATTTATGACACTCTGAACATAAGCAGTCCCTCTCATTACTTGACAATACACCAACTGATAAAAGGTAAAACCAAAGTTACCATGGTTACTAATGATACATTTTTGATGAGTTCTTCATGTGAGTTTTGAACAGCAAGTAAAAGAAAAACATCCTGAACATCTGAACAAGAATTTACAATGCCAGTATACAATACAGTAAAACCCCGGTATCCAGAATTCAAGTAACTGCAGCCTCAAGCAACAAACCAAAAAATATCAAGGAAAATAAATTTTTAAAATTAAAATAAATAAGAATAAAATAATAGGTAAAAAATACACATTTAAAATTGTAAAGTAAATGTTCTCTGAAGTAACACATAAACCTTTGGTGAAGATGGGAGCAAATATTCAGGCAGCAGAGCGCCTTGGTTGTGCTTTGATTGAAGTAGCTGTTTGAATAAAGTTGTGATGTCGGCCAGGATAAGGAGCTGGTTGATCCTGCTCACTGTTGGGATGTCTCTCTTAAAGTGTCTCCTTATCCCTGCTTATTAAGAGTCACCCCAATCAGAAGTTTACAGCTAAAGCCTAGGCAAGGGAGGTTAATTATCTCTACAGTTATTGTTCATTTTTGGACGGTTCCGTGAAGGGGGAGGAACCTGTTATCAAAGAGTGTTACTGAAAATAAAGCAAAATGCAAATGAAGTTAGTTCAGTGTACGTACAGTGTAGATTTTTTGTCTTTTAAACTGTTTATTCTTAAATGCAGGTGAATCAGTTGGGCATTGGAAGTGGAAGTCTCAAGCAACCAGAAAATACACTTATCCAGCACCTACCAATCCCCATAGTGCCAGATACCAGGGATTTTACTGGATAAAG
Organism: Narcine bancroftii; assembly: GCF_036971445.1. Classification (NCBI taxonomy): domain Eukaryota; kingdom Metazoa; phylum Chordata; class Chondrichthyes; order Torpediniformes; family Narcinidae; genus Narcine; species Narcine bancroftii. Next base: position 87,827,851 of record NC_091470.1, on the reverse strand, counting down.
TGCACATACACCATAAATCGATATTTGGTATGCTAAATTAAATATAGGCATGCATCATGTACTTTTATCCATGCCAAATGAATCAAAACATTATATGTACACATTTCGGGTCATTTAAAGCGGATAATGATTAATCTCAATACACAAGGATGCACTATTAATTATGCTCAGTGGATTGAATACATACATATGCATGCACACAAATACACTGGTGCTCTCTTCCTGCATGGAAACTGGAATCTAACAATTATGACATTGATACTTATACTCAAGTATCTTTTATATTTTCACCTAGTAGCTCTCAACTGGTATCAACTATGACTAAAGTACCTATTACATTAGGCTTTCTATCAAAAGCATTGTGGCACACTACAATTTAGATCTGAATTCTGAATCTGAAATCTACAATTTAAACGTTGCTCAAGGAAATAAAATTAAGCTTGATCTTTACTGAAATTTTAATGAATTCCCACTTTGGGAAAAAAGCATCACTGGGTGTTTATAAAAGAGGCAGCAACACTGTGTAAAGATGAAGAACATATTCCATTTATATCAAGATCTCAGGCAAGGGAATCCAATTGAATACTTTTGCAAGTAAAATTCTGTAGATGATTTAAGAGTTTGTTACATCATCCATAAATACCTACTGAATGAAATGCTCTATTTATTAATGATTATTCATGAAGAATATTATTTACAATTTAAATTCATTAACTCAATCAAATTTTACCTTCTCAAAAGTGCAATGTCCAAATGGTTCTAAAATATTTTCATACTTTGTCTCTTCTACTCCATCCATCACACCGTGTTTGGGTGTGTTCCTCGCTGAGGAAATAATTAGTGGGAAGGTCAAGGGGGTCATGGAGGGAGCAATCCCTGTGGACAGTGGAGGAGAGTGGAAGATGTGTCGAGTGGTGGGATCACGTTGTAGGTGGCGAAAGTTGTAGAGGATAAAATGTTGAATGAGAAGGACGGCGGCCAACCATTTCAATTCCCAGCCCCATTCCCACATGGACATGACTGTAATGACCTCATGCACTGCCAAACTGAGGTCACCCACAAATTAGATGAACAACGTCTATTATTCCGTCTGGACACTCTCTAACCAGGTAGCATTAACATCAATTTGTCCAGTTTCTATTAGGCCTCTCCCCTCTCTCTCTTTTTCCTTATCCCTCTGTCTCCTTTCATAGAAACATAGAAAATAAGTGCAGGACAGGCCATTTGGCCCTTCAAGCCTACACCACCATTCAATATGATCATGGCTGATCAGTACCCGGTTTCTGTGTTCTCCACATACCCCCGATCCCCTTGGCCACAAGGGCCAAATCTAACCTACTCTTAAATATTGACAAGGAACTGGTCTCAACTAATTCCTGTGGCAAAGAATTCCACAGATCCACCACCTTCTGAGAGAAGAAATTTTTTTATCATCTCAGTCTTAAAAAACTTTCCCCTTATCCTTAAACTGTGACCCTCCTGGTTCTGTTTTTTTTTCTCCCAGCATTGGAAACAACCTTCCTGCATCTAGTCTATCTTAACCCTTAAGAATGTTATATGTTTCTATAAGATTCCCCCTCAATCTTCTAAATTCTAGAGAATACAAGCCTAATCTATCCAACCTTCCTTCATATGCAAGTCCTTCCATTCCTGGTATCAGTCTAGTGAACCTTCTCTACACCCCCTCCATGATGAGGATGTCCTTCTTCAGATAAGGAAACGCGGAGGAGTCACGTGATGGAGTAGTGGCCGGTCGGGTAAAACCAGCCCTCTCAAGAAAAAGGTTAGGAAAAGCTTAATGAATACAAAATATAAGAAATAGAAGATAAAGTTTCAGAGAAGAGAAAGAAGATGGCACCCAAGAAGGAGAAAGTAAAAACAACCAAAAAAAAGAAAAATCACCGGAGAAGAAAGAAGGCCATATATGCGTGAAGAAACAGGGAGCTGTGGTGGCGAGGAACACCCGATCCCCGATGTTGGTGCCCTGCGGAGTCGTGAACTCCTGACCAGTGGACTTCAAAAATGGCTCTCAGAGCCAAACAAAAGCGTGCAACTGCGCAATCAAAGGAAAAAGAAGACACCGACGAGAGGGGGGGGGGCTCAGCAGAGGAGTGGGGAGCCACAGCGCGACCAGCTGAGGGACACCCGATGCCAGGGCGCTTAGCTGGAGGAGGAGGATGGCAGCGCGGAGGGAGCGAGGAAACAGATGAGGGAGAAAGACGGTGGGGTGACTGACAAGAGGATCAACGGCAGGAGGCCCGACAGACTGGCAGCCCAGGAGGGGAGGACCAACAGCAAGAGGAGGCCCGACAGAGATATAAGAAACTCATCAGGAAAAACAGAAGAGACACAGACACAGAGAAGACATCACAAACACAGGTACAGACACAGGAGGAGAAGACGACCAAATCTTCACAGAGTAATAGGAGGTAAAACATATGGACAGAATATAGATAAAGCCTTTTTTGAAGAACAAATTATATCATTAAAAGAAAGTTTATCATTAGACTTTAGTGCAATTAAAAGAAAAATGAAAAGAGCAGAATATAAAATGCAAAGTTTAGAGCTGGTCATGACAGAAATAGGGAAAAGAGTAGAGAATGTGGAAGAACGAGAAACGGCTGTAGAAATGGAAGTAAATGACTCAAGAGAAAAATTGGAAGAAAGTGACAAAAAATTAAAGCGACTCAAGAGTCGTTATCTCAGAAAATTGATATGTTGGAAAATTGTAGTAGGTGAAACAACAAAATTAGTGGGCCTGAAGGAGGATGAAGCACAAGAATTCGCAGAATGTTTTCAGGACAGAAGAGATGAAGAGATGTAACAAGAATGAAGAATGGTGATAAAGTATATATAAAGATGTAAAAACAATGCATATGTAAAGAACTAAAGAGGGAAAAGAGAAGGGAAGGAAGGAAGGTGAAAAAAGAGAGCTTTGTTATACGTGTTAAAAAAGGTGTTTTCTGGGGGGGCTAGGGGGAGAGGAAATAACCATCACTGCAAAATCAGTTGACGCTTGCGAGCAAGCTCGCAATCCAAATGAAAAAGGGAGTTGTGGTTACCCAGCAAGGGATAAGGGACAACTCAGAGAGGGGGGGTTGGGGGGGGAGCATTTTATGTTTTAAATGTGTTGTCATACATGAGTTTAAAAAGGGAAAACTGATGAAAATGGGAAAAGGGGGATGGAGGTGGTGAAGAAGCAGAAGAGGTGCAAGCAAGATACAAGATATAAGATGGCCACTTTGAACTATATGGCTATAAACATTAATGGAATACATAACCAAATTAAAAGGAAGAGGGTACTAAATTTATTGAAGAAGGAAAAAATAGATATAGCACTTGTGCAAGAAATGCATCTAATTGAAGTGGAACATAAATTAAAGAGAGACTGGATAGGACATGTAGCAGCACCATCATATAATTCAAAAGCTAGGGGTGTAGCCATATTAGTTAACAAAAATGTACCAATCAAAATAGAGGAGGAAATAATAGATCGAGCAGGTAGGTATGTAATGATAAAGTGTCAGATAGAATTTTGGAATTTGCTCAATATATATGCGCCTAACGAGGAGGATCAAAAGTTTATTCAGGATATTTTTTTTTGAAGATTGCAGACACACAAGGAAATATATTGATAGGAGGAGATTTTAACCTTAATTTGGATCCAATGTTGGTTAAAACTGGACAAAAGAAAAAAGAATAAAGTAGCCAAATTTATGGTTAAATCAATGCAGAAAATAAAACTTATGAATATATGGAGGAAGCAACACCCATGAGAGAAGGAATTTTCATATTATTCGAGTAGGCACAAAACATACTCAAGGATTGATAGGTTTTTGTTGTTGGCCCATATTCAAGGGAGAGTTAGGAAAACTGAGTGCAACTTAGATCATTCATCCCTGTTATTAGAACAGGTGGGAGAACATCCCCCCAAAAACATATAGATGGAGGTTAAACTCCATGCTACTTAAAAGGCAGGAATTTGGAGACTTTATTGAATGCCAAATTAAAACATTTTTTAAAAATAAACACAGAATCAGTGAAAGGCAACTTATATTATGGGACGCAATGAAAGCCTTCATTATAGAGGACAGATAATAAGTTATGTAACTAAGATGAAAAAGGATTACAATCGGGAAATAGAGCAGTTGGAAAGGAGATAGTAAGTACAGAAAAGGAATTAGTAAAAAGGGATGATAACAAAAAAGAGAATTGGCGGACAATAAAATACAAAACATTACAAACGTACAAGGTGGAGAAGAACATAACGCAAAGTATTATGAACTGGGAGGAAAAAAAAAACACAAAATATTAGCCTGTCAACTTAAAATAGAACAAGCTAAAAGAACTGTATTGGTATCAAGGAAAAAGGACAAAGAAATTACATACAACTCAGCAGAGATTAATGAAAACTTAGAAATTTTATGAACAATTATACCAAACTGAGAATGAGGGGAAAGATGATAACACAGAGGAGTTTTTAGCTAAAATTGAACTGCCAAAATTGCAAGAAGAGGAACAAAACAAACTAATAAAACCATTTGAAATAGAGGAAGTACAGGATACATTTTAAAAAAGCTGCCGAACACTAAAACACTAGGAGAGGATAGATTTCCAATAGAATTTTATAAAACATTTTAAGAGTTATTAATTCCTCCTCTCCTGGAAGTAATGAACCAGGTAGAAGAAACAAAACTTGCCAGATTCATGTAAGACAGCAATAATTACAGTAATATCAAAGACAGGGAAGGATCCATTAACACCAGCATCATATAGACCAATATCTTTACTTAACTCAGATTATAAGATAATAGCAAAATTATTAGCAAACAGATTGGCCGATTGTGTACCAAAAATAGTAAAACAAGATCAAATTGGATTTATTAAAAGACAAACAGCGGATAATGTCTGTAAACTTGTTGCAGTTCAAGGAAATAAGAAACCAACAGTGGCTGTTGCTTTAGACGCAGAAAAAGCCTTTGACAGAGTAGAGTGGAAATACTTATTTAAAGTATTACAGAAGTTCAATCTACCAGAAAAATATATTAATTGGATTAAAGCATTGTATAATGGACCGTTGACAAAGGTACCAGTACAATGGATATGTATCAAATCAATTTAAATTAAGTAGGTCAACTAGACAGGGATGTCCATTATTCCCCCTCATTGTTTGCCTTAGCAATAGAACCTTTGGCAGAACTGATAAGAATTGAAAATAAAAGGGATAAAAATAGAGGAGAATAAAATGATCTTATTTGCAGATTACATCATAGTATACCTAAAAGAACCAGAGATATCAGTAAAATAACTATATAAGAAATTGGAGAAATATCGGGGTACAAGATCAATGCAAAGAAAAGTGAAGTGATGACAAAGAGTAATGCAGATTATACAGAATTTAAAAAAGAATCACCATTTAAATGGCAAGCACAAGCATTCCGACACCTAGGGATCAGGTTAGATAACAACTTAAGCCACCTGTACAAACTAAATTATCAGCCACTAATAAAGAAATTGCAGGAAGACTTAGAACATTGGAAAGAATTACCACTAACATTGATAGGGAGGGTAAACTGCATTAAAATGAATGTGTTCCCAAGGATACAATACTTCTTTCAAACGTTACCAATTCCCTTAACAGAAAAATTATTTAATGAACTAAAGAGAATAATGAGGAAATTCTTGTGGAAAGGGAGGAAACTGAGGGTAGCGTTAGATAAATTAACAGAGAGGTATAACCAAGGTGGTTTGCAGTTACCAAACTTTAGAAATTATTATAGAGCCACACAATTAAGGTATTTATCAGATTTTTACCAGACAAGGGAAAAAACCAGACTGGACTAAGATAGAACTAGATAAAGTAGGGGAGAAGGTACCGGAACATATCCTTTACAAGTGGTATGAAAAGTTGGTGCAATATAAAAGTTCACCAGTATTGCATCATTTACTTAATATATGGAAGAAAATCCACTTAGAAAGGAAAAATCACCAAATACCAACATTATTATTTTTTTTTTTTTTTTTTTTTTTTTTTTTTTTTTTTTTTTTTTCACACCATAAATCACAATAGCCATGATATACACTTTTTCTTTTCCACACATTTACAGTGACTTTTTCTCCCTCCCCCCTCCCTCCTCCCAAGCCACCACCCCATCCCTCCCCCCTCTCATCCATTTTAGTTATACAATCTAGGTTGCATTAATTCAGTTAGACAATGTTGTCATTCAACAAAAATACACCAGAAATTCTACTGAGTCCATTTTTTTCTTCTCTTCTCCTTCCATCAACTTAGGTAATGTTTGTTCCCGGTAGGTTTTCGCTATTGTATTTAATGTAAGGCTCCCATACTTGTTCGAATATTTCGATATTATTTCTTAAACTATATGTTATTTTTTCTAATGGAATACATTTATTCATTTCTATATACCATTGTTGTATTTTCAAATTATCTTCCAATTTCCAGGTTGACATAATACATTTTTTTGCTACAGCTAGGGCTATCTTAACAAATCTTTTTTGTGCATCCTCCAAGTCAATTCCAAATTCTTTATTTTTTATGTTACTTAGGAGAAAGATCTCTGGATTCTTTGGTATATTGTTTTCTGTTATTTTATTTAATATCTGATTGAGATCATCCCAAAATTTTTCTACTCTCTCACATGTCCAGATTGCATGAATTGTTGTTCCCCTTTCTTTTTTACATCGAAAACATCTATCAGATACTGTTGGGTCCCATTTATTTAACTTTTGCGGTGTGATGTATAGTCTGTGTAACCAATTATATTGTATCATACGCAGCCTCGTATTTATTGTATTTCTCATCGTTCCAGAGCATAACTTCTCCCATGTTTCCTTTTTTATCTTTATATTTAAATCTTGTTCCCATTTTTGTTTAGTTTTACCATTTGTTTCCTCATTTTCCTTTTCTTGCAGTTTAATATACATATTTTTTATAAATCTTTTGATTAACATTGTATCTGTAATCACATATTCAAGGTTACTTCCCTCTGGTAAACTCAAGTTGCTTCCTAATTTATCTTTCAAGTAGGATCTCAGTTGGTAATATGCCAGCGCTGTATCTCCCGTTATATTGTACTTATCTCTCATTTGTTCAAAGGATAAGAATCTACTTCCTGAAAAACAATTTTCTATTCTTTTAATCCCTTTTTTTTCCCATTTTCTAAAGGCAAGGTTGTCTATTGTAAAAGGGAGTAGCTTATTTTGCGTCAATATTAGTTTTGGTATTTGGTAATTTATTTTATTTCTTTCTACATGTATCTTCTTCCATATATTGAGGAGATGGTGTAATACTGGAGAAGTTCTATGTTGTACCAATTTTTCGTCCCATTTATATAATATGTGTTCAGGTATCTTTTCCCCTATTTTATCTAATTCTAGTCTCGTCCAGTCTGGTTTTTCCCTTGTTTGATAAAAATCTGATAGGTACCTTAATTGTGCGGCTCTATAATAATTTTTGAAGTTTGGCAATTGTAAGCCTCCTTGTTTATACCATTCTGTTAATTTGTCTAGTGCTATCCTCGGTTTCCCCCCTCTCCATAAAAATCTCCTTATTATTTTCTTTAACTCTTTGAAGAATTTTTCTGTCAGTTGTATTGGCAATGCCTGAAATAAGTATAGTATCCTTGGAAAAATAATACCAACATTATTATTGATGCAAAATCCACTAATCCCTTTTATAATAGATAACCTTTCCTTTAGAGAATGGGAGAGAAAAGGAATCAAATTAATAGAAAATTGTTTTTTGGGAAATAATTTATCAACATTTGAACAGTTGAAGTACAAATATGGACTAACTCATTGTACAATGTTTGCATATCATCAACTGAAAGCTTATTTAAAGGATAAATTAGGAAACAGACAGATTACCAGAAGGAAGCAGCTTTGAATATGTGATTACAGACACAATGATGATTAAAAGATTTATAACAAACATGTACATTAAGCTGCAAGATAAGGGAAATGAAATAAACTATAAACATAAACAAAAGTGGGAAAAGGATTTAAACAAAGATAAAGAATGAAGCATGGGAAAAGTTATGTTCTGGATAGACAACAGACTTGCCAAGGCAAATAGCGCCTTTGGAAGACTACACAAAAGAGTCCGGAAAAACAACCAACTGAAAAACCTCACAAAGATTAGTGTATACAGAGCCGTTGTCATACCCACACTCTTGTTCGGCTCCGAATCATGGGTCCTCTACCGGCATCACTTAAGACTCCTAGAACGCTTCCACCAGCGTTGTCTCCGCTCCATCCTCAACATTCATTGGAGCGACTTCATCTCCAACATTGAAGTACTCAAGATGGCAGAGGCCGACAGCATCGAATCCACGCTGCTGAAGATCCAACTATGCTGGGTAGGTCACATCTCCAGAATGGAGGACCATCACCTTCCCAAGATCGTGTTATATGGCGAGCTCTCCACTGGCCACCGTGACAGAGGTGCACCAAAGAAGAGGTACAAGGACTACCTAAAGAAATCTCTTGGTGCCTGCCACATTGACCACCACCAGTGGGCTGATATCGGCTCAAACCATGCATCTTGGCGCCTCACAGTTCGGTGGGCAGCAACCTCCTTTGAAGAAGACCGCAGAGCTCACCTCACTGACAAAAGACAAAGGAGGAAAAACCCATCACCCAACTCCAACCAACCAATTTTCCCTTGCAACCCCTGCAACCATGTCTGCCTGTCCCGCATCGGACTTGTCAGCCACAAACGAGCCTGCAGCTGACGTGGACATTATCCCTCCATAAATCTTCGTCCGCGAAGCCAAGCCAAAGAAAGAAACACATGATATAGTGTAATTGGTTTCACAGGGAATATAATCACTCCTCAAAAATTAAAAGAATGGGATCCAACATTATCAGATAGATGTTTTCGCTGCAAGAAGGAAATGGGAACAACAATGCATGCAATTTGGGCATGTACGAAAGTGAATACATTTTGGGAAGATCTAAATCAGATATTAAATAAAATCACAAAAAATAACATACCAAAAACAAGATCTCTGGATTTTAAGTAATATAAGAAGAATTAAGCTTTGGAAATCAGAAGAGAGCCTGAGAATACAGCAATGGTACATGGAAATGAATAAATGTATCCCATTGGAAAAAATAACATATAATTGTTTGAACAAATTTGGGAAGCATACATGGAACATAACAGAGAGAGCTTGCCTCAGACCACCATCCCCTGAAATGATAAGAAGACAAAATGACTTGATCCAGTGTGTAACAAATAGATGAAGCATTTTTCTTGTTTATTTTCCTTTGTGTGAAGGTATTGTTTTATAGTTTTATTGTACATGTTGAATATTTATGGGTTTTGGAGGTGGGTGGGAAGAGGGGAGGGAGGGAAAGGGGGAAAAAAAGGGAGAAAAAGGCCACTGTGTATATTTTATGAGAAACGTTTGTACATATTTGATATGGTTCACAATGTGAAAATAAGGCGACCAAAACTGCACGCAGTACTCCAGGTGTGGTCTCACCAAAGCCCTGTACAGCTGCAGCAGGATCTCCCTACTCCTGGACTCAAATCCTCACCTCCTGCAGCACCTACACGCCCACTTTCAATGATTGATGTACAGCAACACCCAGGTCTCTCTAAATCTCCCCTTTTCCTAAACAGATATTATATTTATAATAGTCCTCTTTCCTATTCTTACCTCCAAAGTGGATAACCTCTCATTTATCTACATTATATTGCATCTGCCATGTCTTGGCCCACTCGCCTAACTTGCCCAAATCACTCTGCACCCTCCTAGCATCCTCTACACATCTAACCCCACTACCCACCACTTCCCTCTCCATTCAGAGTTACCTCCTCTCCCATAATTTCTCAGTGCTTTTCTCTTCAGGTGTTCTCTTTCACTTTACCCTTTTTCAACCTCTTTAATAAACATCTACACAGATGTTCTTTCGTTTACTTTTAATTGCAATATTTTGCTGTAGAATATACTACAGTGTTTTCATTTCAATTATTAGTTTGGCTAATGCTGTTCTTTAGATTTCTTCATAGAGCTATTCCTACTGTGGACGCTGTCACTCACAACTACACAACCAGATTCAGCTCAAATAGAATCATCAGATTTGCAGATGACTCAACAGTAGTTGGCCTCATTAGAAACAGAGAGGTGGTTGGAAGGCTATTCAAATGCTGAGAAAGGAAGCCTGAGTCTTAAAATGGACAAGACAAATGAGATGATTGTGGACTTCAGGAGGATGAAAGTCAACTATTTTCCATTACACATCAATGGCTTTGTTATGGAGAGAGAGGAGAGCACAAAGTTCCTGGGTGTGCATGTAATGGATGATCTATTCTGGAACCACATCACCTCCTCATTAGACAGGAAGGTGCAGCAGTGCCTACACTTCCGAAGGAGATTGTTGAGGGCAAGGCTACTGTCTCCAATCTTGAAAACATTCTATAGGAGCACAACTGAGTGTCTTATCTGGCTGCAATATTGTGTGGTAGTGTAGCTGCAAAGCATCGGACTGGAATTCAGAGAATTGTCAAAATGGTCAACAAGATCTCTGGGGTCTCCCTTCCCTCCAGTCACCTGGAGTATTGAATAAATGGACTTGAATCATTGTGGACTCTTTTCATCCAAGCACCCACTATGTTTGACCCACATCAAATTCAGGACTGCCAAGCTCAGAAACAGCGACAGTATCCTGTAACTGAGTACACAGGCATGTCTGTTTGTGTTTGTTCCCAGCATCCACACTTTATTCTTGAACTACAGAGCAGTGTGATGAGTTCCAAATGATTACTGATGAAAAAGAATACCCTTACTACCAGCTCCCTGACTCAACCCATCTGCTGCATTGATGTGGCCTTCAACTCCACTGGGGGTGGGGGGGTGCGATATGTTCCAACAACTTGTGTATTGTTGGCAAGATTCCTCGATTCCAATGCCATCTCCAATTATCTCTGAAACCCACGTCCCTTGTTTTGTAACGTCCAGTCTTAAGCCTTCTCTACCTCCCTTGGGTTGATTCGAATTTTCCACTCTGCACAAACTGAAGCTCTAAATTTTCCTTCATTCCATACCGGCCCCAGCCACCCAAATCAAAAAAGATTTTCCCATCTTCCACTTTATATTTCATTTACTTTAATTAAATATCTGCAACCATCGACCTATTCCCTCTGGATTTTAACCAGCATTTTTGGTGGTACTTCTGCAGACTCTATACATTTATTATTTGTACTTGCGTTCAGAACATACTGTACATTTTCCTCACTAATCATGCAGTGCTAACAATTTCCTCTTTTCCCACCACTCTGCAATGCTCTTCCCCCAGTTCATTCCACTTCAGTTTTAACACAGTTCAAATCAGTGAGCTCCAGACTTCAACTGCTTCAACATGCATCAGGTCTGAATTTTGGCTGGCTCTGCAGCACAGAGCACAATGCATCAAAGAATGGGCTACCAAACCAATTCTGTAGGCTGTGACTGGTCTGGACACTTGGACAAGATCTTCAGGTTGAAGCCAGGGTTGGATCTAAGTGTGTCAGGACTAAACGGGACAGAATTGACAGGACTGAAAAGTATCACAAGAGTATTGGGAAGGAAAAAGCAATGTATGATGGGTTGGAAACCATGAGTCTATTAAAACTTGCTGGACTGTTAGGAGGAGCTGAGAAATCGATACAGTCATTTTAAGGGGCTAGAAAGCTCAGAGCCAGGCCTGGAGTTAACTCTGCTAGAAGTGGATGTGTCCAGCAGAGGAAATTTTCCCGACACTTTCCATTCACTGTCATCAAGCGTAACACAAGTGGAGCCATCAGTGGTTGGTAGTTGATTCCAAAGGACATTAATATAAATTTAATTTAGAAATGCAGCATGGTTACAGGCCCTTCCAGCACAAATACACCCATGTGACCAATTAACCTACTAACCCCGAACATCATTGGAATGTGGGAGGAAACAGGAGCACCCGGAGGTAAACCATGCAGCAGGTCACGGGGTGAACGTACAAGCAGCACCAGATTCAAACCTGCGTCACTGATGTTGTAATAGTGGTGCACTAACCACTACCAACCATGCTAAACATCCCCCTGGGATTTCAAATATAAGTGAGACTTACACAACCACCTGAAGGTGTCAATGGAAATAGTTGGATAATGGAGTCAAATTCACCCCTCCACCAAGGCCTGCTAATTTTTCCACAGTTCACTGTCCTTGAGCCATTTATGATCCTGGTGATTCGTGAATCAATGAAATGTTACAAACATTCTTATTATTTCATTGCTTTCAGTGAACCACAAGAATTCACAGAAAGGGTCAGTGAAACTCTATGATTAGTGTTTTTTTTTTTAGACAGCAGTGTCGGAAAAATCTCAGAAAAATTGAACTCACCATTAATTACTCGCCTTGTGGTCATTTACACTGCACAGCTCAAGTTCCTGTGTGTGCTAGTCCCAGTGGTTTTACGCAGCACAATGTGGCCTGCGTCATCAGGTGGACGACAAACCCATGAGGTGAGTTTTGCAGTGCAATTTAGACTGCAGGTTTCCCCCGAAAAGTAGTAGGAGCCCTGAGGATAAATCGCGGGGCAGGAATTGACTAAAAATTCCTGCACATTCCTTTTTCGACTCCCCATGCAAGGCCAAATTTCGTTGATTGTGCCATTACATACCTGCAGTCTAAAAACCATAATTGACTGTCATGAGGAAAAAAAATCTCAAGTCCCATCACAGTGAGCACTGACTCGCTTCAGGGTTGTGTATTCCAGCCCACTACTGTTCACGCTGCTGACCCATGACTGCACTGGCAGATTACGTCCAAACAGAACCACCAAGTTTGCAGATGATACAACAGTAGTTGGCCTCATCAGCAACAATGGTGAAATGGCTTACAGGAAGGAGCTTGGGAGGCTCACAAGATGGTATCTGCCTTGCAATGACACATGGTATGCTCATTACAGTGTCCATAGGCTCGTTTGTCATTCCAGCTTCTGTAATGAATCTCAGGAGAAAGGGGAGTTTGCGAATGAGATTATTTATCAACTGGGTCAAGTCTCATTAAAACAAATGACAGCGCAGTCACTGTAGGTAGTGAGTCAGCCCTGGGTTTCAGCTTGACACGCCATGAGTGTGTGCTGCATCTTCCTAACAAACATACCAGAGATGAATTCTTAAACTATGGACATGAATCATATTCAATCTTTTGGGGGTACTGTTTTAAATTAGTTATTTTTACATTTAGACATACACCATGATAAATATGCTACCAATTAGCCTAAACTCCTAGTACATTTTGAACTGTGGGAGGAAACCAGAGCCCCCGGGGATGACCCACGCTGACGTGGGGAGAATTTCCAAACTCCCTACAAGTAGTGCAGGATTCAAACCCTGGTTCCCATCGCTGGTGCTGTAAACAATAGACAATAGGAGCTGGAGTAGGCCCTTCAGCCCGTCGAGCCAGCACCGCCATTTTACAGATCATGGCTGATCACAACCATCAGTACCCCTTTCCAGCCTTACCCCCATAACCCTTAACTCCTTTGCCCACTAGAGTCTTATCTAACTCTCTTTTGAACATAATCAGCGAATCTGCCTCTACCACCCTCTGTGGCAGAGCATTCCACAGATTCACACTTCTCTGGGTAAAAAAATGTTTTCTCATCTCCGTCCTAAAGGGCCTACCCTGTATTCTTAAACTATGCCCTCTAGTCCTCGTCTCCCCCATTATTGGGAACAAGTAATCTGACTTCACCCGGTCTATACCCCTGATAATTTTGTATACCTCAATCATGTCCCCCCTCATCCTTCTAAACTCCATCGGATACAAGTCCAGTTTTTCTAGCCTTTCAGCATATGTCAACCCCGCCATCCCTGGAACTAACCTTGTAAATCTGTGCTGCACTCCCTCTATAGCTAGTATGTCCTTCCTCAAAATTGGAGACCAGAACTGGACGCAATACTCCAGGTGGGGTCTCACCAGGGCCCTGTACAACTGCAGAAGGGCGTCTCTGTTCCTATACTCCAATCCCCTCTTCATGAAAGCCAACATGCTATTAGCCTTCTTCATAGCTTTCTGAACCTGCATGCTAGTCTTCAGTGACTGGTGAACAAGTACTCCCAGACACATTTGCTCCTCCCCACTCCCTAGCTTGTCTCCATTTAAATAATACTCAGCTTTCCTATTATTGCCCCCAAAATGGATAACCTCACATTTGCTTACATTGAACGTCATCTTCCATTCAGCAGCCTACTCCCCCAACCTGTCCAAGTCCCTCTGCATTTTCCTGACATCCTCCTCACACCCCACACCGCCACCCAGTTTCGTGTCATCTGTAAATTTGCTCAAGTTATTAATAATCCCCTCATCCAAATCATTGACATAAATTACAAACAACTGAGGACCAAATACCGATCCCTGCGGCACTCCACTCGTCACATCCTGCCATCCTGAAAAAGACCCGCTTACCCCAACCCTTTGTTTCCTATTTCTTAACCAATTTCCTATCCATGTCAGCACCTTACCTCCAATACCATGCTCCCTGATCTTGCCCACTCGTCTCCCGTGTGGTACCTTATCAAAGGCCTTCTGGAAGTCCAAATACACCACATCCACAGGCTCTCCCAAGTCCACCCTCTTTGTCACATCCTCAAAAAATTCCAGAAGGTTAGTCAAGCATGACTTACCCTTATGGCATCCATGCTGACTAGCCCTTATACTATTATTACTGACTAAGTGTTCTGCTATTACTCCTTTTATGATAGACTCCAATATCTTCCCCACCACCGACGTCAGGCTGACCGGTCTATAATTTCCCATTTTCTCCCTCCCTCCCTTCTTAAAAATCGGCACCACATCAGCCACTCTCCAATCCTCAGGGACCTTCCCGAATCTATGGAACTTTGGAAAATGTCGACCAGTGCTTCCACAATTTCCATAGCAACTTCTTTAAGCACCCTGGGATGCAGCCCATCAGGCCCTGGGGATTTATCAGCCCTCAGTCCCAACAATTTACTCACAACCTCCTGTTTCTGGATCCGGATATCCATTAGATCCCCTACTTCCCCAGGAAAGTTCCCCAAGTCTCTTGACACCGCATGACCATTACCCCCTAACTGACCATAACCTATATCCTCCTTGGTGAAGACAGTTGCAAAGTATTTGTTAAATTCCTCAGCCATCTCCTTGTTTCCGGTAATAATTTCACCCTTTTCCATTCTTAATGGACCAATTTTGGACCGAACCAATTTCTTCCTCTTCACATATTTAAAAAAGCTTTTGCTATCCTCCATTATATTATTTGCTAATTTCCTCTCGTACTTAATTTTTTCCTCTCTTATGACTTTCTTAGTTACCCTCTGATGCTCTTTGAAGGTTTCCTAATCCTCTAACTTCCCACTCCGCTTCGCTATCCTATACTTACTCCCTTTGGATTTGATATTACACTTGATTTCATTAGTTAGCCATGGCTGCCATTTGCATCTCCTAGAGCCTTTCCTCCACTTTGGAATAAATTTGTCCTGAAACCTGTGAAAAATGTCCAAAAATACCTGCCATTTTTCCCCAGTTGTCCTCCCAGCTAGTGTATCTTTCCATTTTATTTTGGCTAGCTCCTCCCTCATAGCTGCATAATCCCCTTTATTTAACTGCAGTACAGATGCTTCCGACTTCCTTTCTTTTTCCCTTTCTAATTGCAGCTCAAAAGCAACCATACCATGGTCACTATTCCCTAATGGCTCCCCTACATCGAGGTCACTTATTAACTCCGCGTCACTGCACAGCACCAAGTCCAGAATCGACTTCCCCCTGGTAGGTTCCTCCACTAGCTGCTCCAAGAAAGTATCTCGTAGACATTCAATAAACTCAGTCTCTTGTGCTCCTGTCCCCGTCTGATTATCCAAGTCCACCTTCATGTTAAAGTCCCCCATAACTACTGTATTGCTACCACTTTGACATGCCACTCTTAATTCCTGATTTATACTTCTACTGATATCTAAGCTACTTTTCGGAGGCCTGTAAATGACCCCCATTATGGTCCTCATGCCTTTACAATTTCTTAATTCTATCCAAACAGACTCTACCCCACCTGTTTCAATGTCTTTCCTTTCAAACACCTGAATTTCATTTCTTACCAACAGAGCTACCCCACCTCCTCTTCCTAACTTTCTGTCTTTTCTATAGGACGTGTACCCTGGAACATTTATTTCCCAATCCTGCCCTTCCCGCAGCCATGTCTCCGTTACTCCGACAATATCATAACCTCCCATTGCCATTTGTGCCTCAAGCTCATCCATTTTATTCCTTACACTCCGTGCATTCATACACAATACCTTGACACCATATCTCCTTTCTCCCTCCACCTTTGTTCTCGATGCACTTGCCCCTACTCTCCTATTCTTTTTAGTTCCCTTTTTCCTTATTGTTTCACCGTCTAATGGAAACACCCCTATATTCACTCTCCTATCTGCTTCCCTATCAGTCTGTTCCCTTCCCCCTGCCAAATTAGTTTAAATTAAATCTGACAGCATTTTTAAACCTAACTGCCAGTATATTGGCCCCCAATCGCATTCAGGTGTAAACCATCCCTCCTGTTGAGGTCTTGTCTTCCCCAGAAGAGATCCCAATGGTCAATGAACCTGAATCCCTGCACTCTGCACCATTCCTCCAGCCACACATTTAACCTCCTGATTTTATTATTTTCTCCCCCACCCATGTACAGCACAGGTAGCAGCCCCGAGATTACAATCCTGGAGGTTCTGCTTCTTAACCTCCTTCCGAGCTCACAGTAGTCCCTCTTCAGGTTCTCCTCCTTCATCTTATCCATGTCATTTGTACACACGTGTATCAGGACTTCTGGCCGCTCACCTTCCCCCACCCCAGGATACTCTGAACCCTATCCGAGACATCTCGCACCCTGGCTCCTGGGAGACAACACACCATACGGGAACACTTGTCAGGTTCGCAGAATCTTTTGTCTGTTCCCCTGACGATGGAGTCCCCAATGACCACCTTGTTCCCCTTCCTTCCTTCCTTTCCGCACCGCCGGTTCCCTTGGTGCAACCTCTGGCAGGTTATCTTCCGCCACACCAACCGTGCTGCCCCAACTGACTGCCTCTTCACAACAAATCAATAATGCAAAGGAAGGCATGCACTTTTATAATAATCCTGGTTTTTGGGGGGCAGTGACAAATCTGGACATTAACCTTAGTTAAAACTGATCAAAGGAACCTGCCAATTTCTGCGATATACATTTCCCCACATCCAGCAACAGCTCTTCTTAATTGGTGTGGGCCAGCAACTGTGATTCCAATCATGTTGAAGAATTTCCTCTGCAGTAAACCAGGAATAAAAGCTATCTTAACCAGGATTTCAATTTTTCTGAACATGGAATAGAAATTGACACAAGTTTAAGATAGACATTAAAATTGTTCAACATTGGTCTGCTCATTTCTTCAGCTGATGTTGGAAGACATTACAAAAGAACGTCCCTCTGCAGGAGCAAGGAATCTCTGACTGAACTTGCAGAAATCTTGTAAAAACACAACAAAATGCTGAAGGAACTCAGCCGGTCTTTCAGCGTCAATAAAAGACAAAAAAAATTGCTGACCTTTCGAGCCTGAGCCCTTTTGGCTCATCTCTGCAAGATATTTCCATTAGTTTGATTATTTATGATGAATAGGCAAAGATCGACATCAATGGTCTGTGTGAAACAATAATGATTTTGATCTTCTACACCTGAAATTCTTATCTGCTGTATTGGAACAGGTAATTTGTAAAAAAAAAAAATGCAATGGCAGACTTGATTTAATTAAAGAGTCAATAAATACAAAGATAGATACATGATAGATTTTCAATAAAAAGTGACTTTGCAATAGTGCAGAATGTCCTTTTGTGGCATTGGAACAGGCCCTGATTAGTGGAACAAGGAGGTTCAAGAGTCTGATAGCTGTTGTAAACAAAGTGTTCTTGAACTAGAGGAGCTGGTCTTTAGGCTTTTCTGTATCTTCTACCTGAAGGGCCTGGACGACGTTGGCTGCCTTTTTGAGGCCACGCCTCATATAGGATTAATTGGATGGTATTCAATGTCCCTTTAATATGTGTCCTGCAACTGGCTTGTGCAAGTAAACCGAAGTTCAGTTGCAGATCACAAAGGGGTTTGACATCAAATTAAAAGAGAAACAAGCTCTTGGGAAATAAATTCCAGATGCACATTTAAATCAGGCAGTATTCCCTCACATACATGAGGGCTTCACCATGGTAGAAGTCAATATCTATGAGGCAAACACAAGTTGCCCTGAACGCACAAACCCCTTTGTCTACTTTCCTCCAGCTTCCCATCCCTTTCTCTTCCTTCTCCTATCAGAGACCTACCCTTCTTTGCCCTTGCCCTATCACTTCTCAGCTTCTTTCCTTCTACACTCCCACCTGAATCCACCTATTACCAGTTACCTGTGCTCCTCCTATTTCTCCTCCCCCCTTCTCCCTCCACCTTTTTCATTCAGGTACCTGTTTTTCCAGATTTCCGGCAAAGGGCTCAGGCCTGAAACGTCGACTGCCCTTTACTTCCAACGGATGCTGCATGAGCTGTGTTTCTCCAACACTTCATCCCAACCCTTACCCATCTTCAATCTCTTTGCAAATTTTGACAGATTTGCTCTTTGATTTTATATTTCGATGCTAGATTTCCAGCATTTGGAGAACATTTTTCAATAAATCATGAAATGCAGGGTCTGTACCCTTTGAACAATGGACAAAATATCACAACTCTCAGGACCAAAGCGAAACAAGTGAAGACAACACAAGCAGCTTTAGGTTATTCCTTGGATATGCCAAGAAATATTAACCTGTGTTCTTTGCCTTTCTTCAGCACAAGTGATATCAGAAATTGTAACTGCATTGTTTAGCAAATCAAAGTTCCTCTCTTGGCGTGAACTATAATAATAATTCATTTTCCATTATAAATTATTCAAAATTATAAATCCAACATTACAATTGACAATTATAGTGAAGTCATTTGGGAGCAAATTCAAGTGGAGGTTTTGCAAACAAGGATCCTTTTCTCTCCAAGTATCTGTGGATTTTAATCAGCTTTGAGAGATCAATCATTTTTCTTTTCCCTCATGTAAAGGTCTCAAGGCATTTGGAGTAGAGGTGAATAAACAAGATGCCAATCAAGCAGGATCCAAAAGAAAGCAGCTCCTGCATCAAAGGTGTACTCTGGTACTAATGTCGAAACTGCATTAACATGCTCAACTGACATGGTTTTGACCACTTAAGGGAACCAAGCATATCAAAAAGGTATAGAATATCAACACATGCTCAAATCTCATGGCACTGAAGTCCATAACCCCACCCCCCATCATATGTAATGTTTAAAAATTTTTTTAGACATACAGCAATGTCAACCCTTGAACCAAATTAACATACACCTCCGGTACATTTCAAATGAGGGTCCCCCGGGGAAAACCCAACAGACACGGGGATAACTTACAGACAGCGTGGGATTTGAATTCTGATCCCAAATGCTGGCGCTTTAGCCACTACACTAACCACATAATTGGATGGTTCAACTGTCGCAATTTGTCCGAATGACAAACTATGCATTAATTTTTCTGGTTAAATGAGAGTATACATTTCTATGGAGTTGTTCAATAGCTACAAGCAGGCTTGGATTTTAAAAAAAACTGACAAAGACAAATATCATTTTCAGAAAACAACAAAAAGAAATACTTGCCATGATTTGGAATACATTTGAGGTAGCTTAGACTCATTAAAACAATGTTAACTAGTTTTAACAAAAATTATTGTGATGTCACTCAGTTCTGGAAGATTTTCTTTTTTATTAATAAAAAAGAATGCAAATTACCTTGGTGGGATCTCTAATACTCCACGTGACTTCAATAATTGCTACACCCACAGCCTATAACCATTGGAGGACATGACTTCCCAAACCAGCCAGAGAACAAACCAGCTGAGTGAATCTCAAGTCTCCAAACAAGAAAAGCTGTCTCTCAGGGTTTAACATGTGGTTTCTCTCAGAATCTAATGTGCTTCAAGGATGTCTGTGATTTATGGTATGAAAAATAAAAAAAAAAGGATGTCCATTTCATTAGCCTAAACTTCAGAGTTTTGACCAATTCTATTCAATTGCCTCATTGGAGAACTCGCCTATCTCGTGTACCATTTCAGTGTGTCTTGCTGCACCTCCTCAACTATGTCCTTTCTTAGATCCAGAGATCAGGCAGCAAAGAGTCCTCCAAATATTTCTCTCATCAAATAAGAAAGAATGTCATCCTGCACAATTGTAACAACATTTTCCAAATTTTGCAATACTAATCCCATTGCAACAGCAACTGACTTTCCATTTCCATGGAGGGACATCCAAATTTCTCTCAGTGCCAACAGTTACCAGACTCAGATCATTATCAATATATTTAAGCACTATGCAATTGCCCTGAAGCACTCAAGAGTAATGATTAAGTAAGAAGTAGCAAGGTTACCAAAGAGAGGGTACCAGGTACTTCACTAATAGCTTTCATTGCACTGGGGACATTAATGGGATTGAGTCAAGAGATTTCCTGTGCCTAAGTGTTTTGGCTGACTAAATCCTGAAGAGAGCCTGAAATTTTGGTTCTTCTGCAGAAACAACTGTGGTTCTATAGCATGTTGAAATCTCACAAATGTCTAGAGCATCAACTGAATCCATTTAAATTTAAATGGAGTACAAAAAAGGACAGCAGGGATTTATATTTGATCAGAAGGACATTTGACACATCAACAACCAAAGTTATACTTCTGTGTTCTCTGAACCACACAATAAAAATCATATCAATAACTAACTCTTGTGTCTAACATGGAATTGATATTCTCCTTTCAAATGTACCATTAGTTTTCTGTGCAAAGCAGTTTTGGAAAATTTAGGGAGGTTCTTGATTTTTCAATTACTAATTGAGGCATGGGTGAAGTTCGTCAGTAAAAATGCAACCTAGAAATGTTGAAAATCTTAAAATCTTGAAAATTTTGGTCGCATCCCATTGGGTGTGGAATATCTCTAAAGCAGTGGTTCTCAACCTTTTTCTTTCCACTCACATACCACTCTAAGTATTCCCCATGCCATAGGTGCTCTGTGATTAGTAAGGGATTGCTTAAGGTGAGATCTGGTGGAAAGAAAAGGCTTGAAAACCACTGTTTAAATTGTACCTCATTGATTCGTTATGTGCATGGTTTCCAGAACTCCAAAGTAAATGGGCCAATGACAATTTTTCTCTAAGTATTTCAGTAACAATTGGGTCTAGAGCAATGATTCTCAACCTTCCCTTCCCACTGACATCCTTAAGCAATCCCTTACTGATCACAGAGAAACGATAGCATTGGGATTACTTAAAGTGGTCTGTGAGTGGAAAGAAAAAGGTTGAGTACCACTGCTCTAAAAAGATCATGTAAACTTGTGTTTTAGATCTGGATCTCACATCATTATTGTTGAAAATCTCCTGAGAAGATACGAAAGTACATGTGCTCAAATATACTCACACACAACTGTAAGAGCAGAAATGGAATCAATTTATTGGATAACGGAGGACCGGGAACAGCTAATTGTGGCAGCCAAAGACTTGCTTCAAAGGGAAAAAGTGATACGTTGAAAGTTGCAACTATAGTGCTGTCAGATGTTATAGGCATCAAGATATTTTACATATACCAAAGCAGTTTACTGACATTGGCATATTATAATCCTGGCAGCAGGCATAATAGTCAAACCATGACAAAGGCTAACATCAGGTTTAAATAAATATCTGAAGCCCTGGGATCACAAGTAGCCTTTCCTGAAAGAAGTGGAAAAAAAAGTACAGTATTAAGGTAGCCTCCATTCACTGGAACTTGGAGCAAGGACATCATGGTCTTTTTCTGAAGTTATGATGCAATATGAACTCTGTTCATCTACACACTGAAGCTCCTTGATCTGTTGAACAGTTCCAATTTTTTTTTATATATAAATTTAAAAATTCTGGGATGTTACTTTGGAAAATAAATGGAAATTGCTGTCAGCAAGTCATGCAGACTGTTACAGAGCAGGAATAATGAAGTATATAAACAGATAGGATCTGAATGTAGCCAAGCTAATCCTTGGCTCTGGGAGATCATTTATTTTCTGTGCGCAATGACTTCTTAATGCAATGATTCATGCTGATGTAAGACCATCAAATATTAAGTTTTTTTTCCCCTTCTTCTTGGATGCTGCCCGGGGACTGAGTTTTTTTGTATTTTTTGGCTATGTTTGAAGTCATCTAGAAATAAAGATCGATTTCAATATATGTTAAATCTGAAAAAAAGGAAGAGAAGTTTGAAATTAGTCTGTTGCTTCACTGGGAGCTCGCACAGGTCAGCAAGGGCATCCGATAGATGCTGGGGTTTGATGCAATATAGCATGTCAGCAGCTGAGTTTTGAATGACTTGATTTAGAGAATAAATCAAGGGAGACCAGCAGGACTTCATTATAAAATAGGTGCAAGATGCAGAAGCAGATTAAATGAAGCAATGGTAAATTCTTGTCATGTGACAGAGGCACAAATAACATTTTTGAGGTGCCACTTCTTTGTGTTTGTTGTGTTTTTGTCCCCACAGATACTTTTCCAGGTTTTCTCATGCTGTCTGAATGTTTTAAAGGTACTTCATTTCTCTTTTAATCACCTTAATTTCATGCCACTCTTATTTTAGCCACTTAAAAATCTCTAAATGTATACTTAACAGCTACGCCCAGCTTCTCCACAAATGGTGAGTAACTGATGTCTGCATCTAACACTGGTAAACTTTCTGAGGGGAAAAAAAAATCATTCTGTTCACATATTGCCTCTCAAGGATATGCTGAGTCAATTTAGCCAATGACAAATCTATTGCCCAAAGGTACAATCACTTGTTAAGTATATTTCTGTTTCTGCCTTGACTGTGCATCATGTTAAAATTACCCATCTCTAGCAGCAGAGGATAAGGAGTCTGGGGAGAAAGATACATGTTGGTAGTGAGAATTCTTTGGCTCGGAGCTGCTCGACAGAAGCTGCTTTTGACTAATAATATGGTAAAGGATGGTGTTAAGCTTTTTGAGCATTATGGGAGCTATGACAATCCAGGCAAGTGGAGAGTATTCTGTTATGCTTCTGATCTGTTCCCTGGCAGAAAACAGTTGGGGTCTCAGGCCATGAATCACTACTGATCTTGGTCCTTGTAGCCATGTAGATGGCTCACCTGAATTCCTGGTCAATGGTGACCTTCATGATGGTAGGTTAGGAGTAGACTTCAGCAAGGGCAATGCCATTGAATCTCAAGGCTGGATGGTTCGAATCACCCTTGCTAGACAAATCATTGTCTGGCAATTCTATGGCAAAAGGGCTACCTGTCTCTTAACAAGCCATGTCTGACATCAGTCTAAGTCTTGTTATATCAAGTCATGAAATGCTAAGCAGTTGTGAATGGTGTGACAATTGACTGGTCATTAATGAATATCCAAAAAGCAAAACCACTGGATATTTTTCCTTCTGATGCCATTTGATTGAATTTTGAGCAGTTTTCCTTGATGCCAGCATATACAGTCCAACATTGCCTTGCTATCAGACCAGGCATTCTCACTTCTCTCCTGGAATTCACCTCTTTAGTCCGTGTTTGCCCATGACCAGGTCTGCTCATAAGAGCTAGACTGGATTCTGGGTTGAGACTGCCACTTGATAGAACTGCTTTCAGTCACTTTGCTGGCAAAATAATTAGCTAGATGGGGTTGGTCCAGCATTTTTCTTTCCTTGAACAGAAAAGATATGATTTTTCACAGACATATTTTTGATACATGTACAGTTTGTCCTGGACAGGCATACGTGGGATGTGGTCTGGTCTCATAGGCTTCATTGTACTTTGATATCATGCCAATTTAATCAAGTAGGCTGAAGAATGGTGTCTCTGATGGTGGGGCTCTACCTATTGGATGCTACTCTTGTTACTTAGCACATCACCAGATTAACCATCTTGCCATTTTGCTGTTGGTGTGCCTGATACAACTCTTGATGTGCCTTTCTGATGGTTTCATTGAGCCACAGTTCCTGGCATGACGACGAAGAGTGAGATATGCCAGGTCACACCATTGTACATCTTGGTGTTGCACCTTCCTCCTATTAACTTCTGGTCAACATATTGGAGCCCAGACATCATTTGCCAAATGTCAAGGGGTCCTTCATATGAGGACAGGTCTTTGTCTCCATAAGGATAGGGTAGTGATTATATTGTCATGGATGGACATGTCTACCACAGATAAACCAGTCATGATGAGGTCAACAGACAGTCTGCTGGAGGATTTCAGTGGGTCAAGTAACATCAGTGGGAGAAAATAAATGGTCAACCTTTGGGCCAGATCCCTTTCATGCTGCTCAACTTGCCGAGTTCCGCCAGCAGACTGTTTTACGCTTCAGACCCAGCATCTGTGGTCTCCTGTGTGTCTCCAGGACAAGGTCAAGTTAGTTCATCCTTTGTGTTGATAACCCCTCATCTGATTGCAGGTCCAACCTGGCAGATATATCCTTCAGGACTCTGCAACTCTTGATGATGCCCACCAAGGTCTGCAAGCTTTAAGTGATTTTGTTTATAAAAACTGCTGATACTGGAAATCTAAAACAAAACACAAAAAAAATCTAGAAATATGCAGCAGGTCAGGCTGCATCTGGGAGACATGAAACAGAACCTTTGGCGTGAACCATTGACTGTGCTTCTCATTGCAGATGTATTGAATTGAATTGTTCATTGTCATTTTTATCAAAATACAATTTTAAAAAAATCTGATTTGCATGCTATCCAGGCAAGTCAACCTATCCCTGAGTAGAACTGGTAGCGCAAAATAATAATAGATGTACAGAGTGTAGAGTTACAGAGAAAAGGTTCAGTTAAAACAGTGCAAGAGAAACATCATTTTTCTAGCAAGGGCCCCATTCAATAATTTTTTAACAGCAGGGAAGAAATTATCCTTGGTGGAGCATGTTTCGTACTCACCTAACTTCTGCTACGTACGTATGGCAATTTTCAGTGCTTCTTCCAAAGGTTGACCAACAGTCCTCAGCTGAGCAAGACTCTTGCCAATCATCAGAAGGAAGTTTCCTTGCTCTTGCTTGACCTAATGCCATGAAAATTCATGGGGTCTGAATGTTTAAGGACTCCATGCATTCTTTGGCCACCTCCAGAGGGTCTTCTGGGAATGTGATAAAAATTATGCCTCACTTTCATTTAACACTAATCAATATCATGTTATGCCTCCAAAAATTACCTCAAGAACCAATGAAATCAGAAATTTGTGGCACAGTAGGGTTATTCAGACCATTGAGTCTCTGTTGGCCAAAGATACAGCTTTAATTCCGAACCATTGGACCCCAGCCTTACAGGTTATGAGTTTTCGTTCTCACTAAGATTCCTTTTCAAAAGGGGTTTCTGCTGACAAAACCTTATCAGGTGGGAATCTCCAGAGCCCCATAGCTCCAGCAGAAGGAGCCCAGCCGCGTCATTCAAACTTAGTGCTTTCTCCCACTGATCTAATTTTACAAAAAATTGCCACTTCTTGTAACCCATGGAATTCCATGAATCTAATAAATGCTTGGCAAAAATCTGTGCAGACCACAAATAATTTCCCCTCATTGTTACCTCTTCAATACATTCAATTCAGTCAGTCATGGCCCTCCCTCATCCTATCGTGCTGCCTGTCCTTTATCGAATTTTGTTTCTCAGAATGCTGATTAATGTTACCCCAGAGAATTTTTCCCAGCAGTTTGCTCACAATAGATCAGTGGTTTTCAAACTGCCCCCCTAAACTCACATTCCACCATAAGCAATCCCTATGTCTTAAGTGCTCTGTGATTAGTAAGGGATTGCTTAAGCTGGTATGTGGGTGGCAAGAAAAAGGTTGAAAACCACTGTTTGAATTGAACTTCATCGACTTATGTGCACGGTTTCAGGACTCCAAAGGAAATGGACCAATGACAATTTTTCTCAAGCAAATTATTTCAGTAACAATTGGGTCTAGACCAGTCGTCTCAACCTTCTTTCCCCCCCCCCCCCCCCCCCACTCACACACCACTTTAAGTGATCCCTTACTAATCACAGAGCACCCATTTCTCAGGGATTACTTAAGGTGGTTTGGTGGGGTAGTTTGAAAACCACTGCAATAAGTTGACTGCCGATAGATAATCTGTCTCCCTTTTTAAAGCAACTTGCCCATCTCCCAGTCCTCTGGCTCCTTGTTTGTAGCAAAAGTGGCTTGCCAGTTATGGACACAGCCTGTGCACTTTCATCCCTTGCTTGAGGAAGCTTAGAAACCCTTGACCCAGACTTGGTAAGTTACCCACTTTTAAAAGTCCAGGGCTCCTCAACAGGTTTCTCATTTTCAACACCCTGCCTGCTTAATTTTCACCTGAATGGCTGAGGTGGCAGGCACAAGGTATTCATTTCAAACTTCCATTTTCAGCCAGCTCCCATTTTGGCCTCTGGGAGCATCGGCTCCTTATCCATTTTTCACGTGGAAAATAACTTCGGCTGGATTGCACATCGGAGGATCAGGGCTTTCCTATGGTTTCCTTCCGTTTCACCTCTGCACGGCGGTGGTCTTCCCTCCCCGACAGAATCCCATCACTTGGGGGGGGGGGGGGGAGGATTCAGGATGCCGAGATGACCACCTTCACTCTCGCCCATGGTTGCCCAAGCCACGACTGGGGAACAATCACGACCTGAGGCATCAGTTCCACCCACAAAGGTTCCCAGGGACTTGACCTTCTCACACCGAGTGACCTTTTTGCAGACAAGACTGTTTCCCATGCCCCTTACTTCCTAATTACTTTAAATGTGTTTTATTCGCCATGTCCCATCTCAGCCAACCTACTGCTCCATTCTCCACCCAGTGCGGGAGACAAAGACTCGAGGACTGCACGCATTCGCCGCCTTGACAATACTGCAACACAAGACACACACACACACCTCCCTCAATCTCTCTCTCCTACCTATAGTGGAAATGTGGGAAGCGTGGAATTCATTGTCGGTGAACCGACACAGGAGGCAGGTCTTGCCCACCCCGGAGTCTCCGATCAGTAGTAATCTGAATAATACATCGTACTGTTTGGCCATGGTGGCTCCGCGTGGGGAACAGATAGGTCGATCTAACCGGTCGCGGCAGTTCTTCTATACCGTTCCAGTCCCATAGCTGCCGCCGCCGCCGGCTCGTCGTCCCTCGCTTTCTACTTTTGGTATTTTACCAGGGGCTCGTCCAATCCCCTCGTCTGGGCAACTCTGCTCGTACGTCGGTTCACCAGGAGTCTCCCTGCACGCAGCAGGGAGGAGAGGGAGGGGTGTTGGAGGATGCTCAGAGGCGACGATGAATGACGCGGGTGCTGGGTTTCCAGCTCACGCAAGCTGCAGCAGGTCCACCGGGAAAGACACCGCCCCCCCCCTCCCCACGGCTCAGCTTCACATTTGCTTTCCCAGCCCAGTAGCCCTGCAGATCCTTTCATTCTGCCCCCTCGATCTCCCTCCTGGATGCTGACTCGCCACCTCTCCTATCCGTGGGATGAGAGGCAAAGTTGTGCATGGTATTCTCGTTCGACCAAAACCACACAGCCACGGGTGTAAAGTGAGTAGAGTAGGGGGGCTAAGAAAGTAGTCCTGTGGTGGTGCTCCAGTCGTGATGGAGATTGTGGAGAAGTTCTTACCAATCCTCACTGTGGTCTGGAGATCAGGAAATCCAGGATCCAATAACGCAGGGGGGGCGTTGAGTCCCAGGTCTTGGAGTTTGTTGATCAGCTTCGAGGGGATGATGGTGTTAAATGCTGAACTGTGGTCAATAAAGAGCATCTTGATATAGGAGTCTTTACTGTCCAATATGTTCCAGTATACTGGAGGGAGATTGAAATCTTGGCTGAATGGTGTATCAACAACAACCTTGTGGTCCCCAAAACTAAGGAACTGAATGTTGACTTCAGGAAGAGAAAACAAGTGGTGTACAATCCAGTGATCAATGGGGGGGGGGAAAAAAAAATCAGAGATGGAGAAGGTGAATAAATTGAAGTTATTGGGAGTCACCATCATGGAGGATCTTTCCTGGACCCAACACACAAATGGCATCATGAAGAAAGCACGTCAGTGCCTTTACTTCCTCAGGAGTTTGCCGAGGTTTGGTATGACACCAGATACCCAGGCAAATTTCTACAGAGGTGTGGTGGAAAGTGTGCTGACCGGCTGCATCATGGTATGGGGACGGCAATACCCCTGAGCGTAAAGCCCTCCAAAAGGTAGTGGACACAGCCCAGGACATCGCAGGTAAAACCCTCCCCAATATCGAGAATATCTACAGGGAACGCTGTCGTCAGAGAGCAGCACCAATTCACACCACCCAGCACATGCCCTGTTCTCACTGCTGCCAGGAAAGAGGTGTAGGTGCCACAAGACTCACACCACCAGGTTCAGATACAACTGCTCCCCCTCCACCATCAGACTCCTCGACAACAAACTCAATCAGGGACACATTTAAAGACTCTTATTTGTACATTTTATTGATTTTTTAAAATTCTCTCTGTACTACACAGTCCGTTTGTTTATATTTTACATGCATACACTGCGTACAATTTTTTTGCACTACCAATAAGTGGTAATTCTGCTTCACCCTGAGAAAATAAAAGAATCTCAGGGTTGTATGCGATGTCATGTATGTACTGTCAATAAATCTGAAATTTTATTTCTTACTGTTGGGCTTTACACAGCTATACTTTTCTATGCTTTATCCTTTCCTGCCATGAATCTTGAGGAACGTTTTAATCCTGGAGTTAGACTGAAGAATGGATGATGAACATGAAGACCAATTTTCACCTAGTCTTTTACAAGTCCTTTGACATTAGGGTGGCACAGATGGTAGCAGTTAGCACAACGCCTTTAAAGCACCAGTGATTGGGACAAGACTGGGGTTTGAAACCCATGCTGCCTGTAAGGAGTTTGTACTTTCTCCCTGTGTCCGTGTGGGTTTCCTCCGGGGCTCCGCTTTCCTCCCACCATTCAAAAATGTACCGGGGGGTTGCAGGTTAATTGGGGGTAAAGTGGGCAGCATGGCCACGTGGGCCAAAATGGCCTACCATGCTGTATGCCCAAAACAAAAAAAGCAGAGAATCCTCCCAAAACACTTCTGCTGCCCTTACCAGGAACAAAATAATGTAAATTACTGATATCATAACTTTGCTTTTGTTGCGTTCAATACAATGGCCTTGAAGAATTATTATGATTAATTGGCTATTCTGAAATTATTCATGACCAGATGCAGTTTGATAAAGTAACAGGGAGATGAGTAAAAAATTCATCATCACATAAAACTATTCCACCTGCTGTGTTTGTTGCTCTTCTTCCTTTGCCATGTCCCATTACACAATAAGCATCATTGAGGTTGCAATGCCTAATGGTCAAAACAAAAGCTTCTTTTACTTTCAACTAACCAATGATTCAGTGTGACCTCTTGTTTCCAAGTAACTGGCCATCGAAATTCAAGGCCTGCCTTGTACTAATTTGGCATCAGCTTATTTCATGCAAAATAGTACCAGAGAAGTTGGTTGCCTGTGGTTCAGTTTGGTCCAAGCTATTGGAGCATGGGTCACTCCATTGGAGAGGAGTTTGTCTGATCCCAAAGAAAATGTTGGGTGAGAGAAGAGCCAAAACAGCAGTGCAAGGATTGGCACAATGATGAAGCAAAGGAGAAGCATAGTCTTCTCAGGGATAATCAGTGTGGCCTTGAGCAGAGCAGTTTGTGGCTCGTGAACCCAATTATGTTTCTCAAGGAGAAGTAACCAAAAAAAAACTATCAGGTGATCAACATTGAATATATGGATTTCAGGAAGGGTTGTGATGAGGTTCCCCCTTAATAGGCTCATCAAGAAAGGCATGAAGCATGGGATCTATGTAAACCAGGGTGTGTAGATTCAGAATTGGTTTGCCGCAGAAAGGAGAGGGTGGGATGGAGCATATTCTGCCTGGAGGTCAGTGACTTCTGGTGTTCTGCAGATATCTTCCTGGGACACTTGCTGTTTTTTTTTTAAATAAATGACTTGGAGAAAGAATTTTCTCACCTATTCTCTCACCAGCATTTGGGGCCTCAGTCTCCCAAGGGAAGCAACATTTCACTTGTGAATCTGCAGAGGTCATATAGTGCACCTGATGCTCACAGTGTGGGCTCCTCTACATCAGTGAGGCTGAACACAGACTGGGAGATCGCTTCATTCAGCATCTCTGTCTGTCACCTTTCCTTTCCTGTCCTCCTATGCATGTCCAATTATCACCTTTTGTCTCTTTTCTGGTGCTCCTTCCCCTGGCCTTTCTTTCCTTCTCACCAAGCCTATTTTATTCAGGTGCCTGTCAGCTTTTTGCTCATACCTTGAAGGATTAAGGCCCAAAAACATACATTACCTCCAATGAACACGGTGAAACCTGCTGAGTTCCACCAGCATTTTTGTGTTTTGTTTTTTTTTAAAAAAAAACAATCACAGCACCAAGATTTTCAAGTTTCACTCTCTCTGGATGAGCAAATGCAGTGATAGCTCAGTAAATCTACAGGTGACACAAAGGTAGAACAGTAGGTGCTGTAATTGTATAGAAAGTTGTCATAGATTACAATGGGATATGGACAGGATGCAGAGCTGGGCGTAAAGATGGGAGATGGAGTTCAAGCTAGAAAATGATGGAGGCAGTTTGGAAGGTCGAGCATGAAGGTGGAACATGTAGTTCATAGCAGAATTCTTAACAATATAGGAGAACAGAAGGATCATGGGATCCAAGTCCATTGGTCCCTCAAGGATGCTGCAGAAGTTGATAGTGTGGTTAAGAAGGCATATGGTGTGTTGAATTTCATTAGCTAGGGGATTGAGTTCAAGAGCCACAAGATATTGTAGCAGGTCTATAAAACTCTGATTAGACTTCAATTGGTGTTCAGTTCTGGTTAACTCATTACAGGAAGGATGATAAAGATAAGAGAGGGTGCAAAAGTGATTTACCAGGATGTTGCCTGGATTGGAGAATATGATTTAAAGGTAGGTTAACAGAACTAAGACTTTTCTCTTTGGAGTGAAGAAGGTTGACAGCTGACTTCATAGGGATTATGAGGTGCATAGATAGAGTGAACAGTCAACTATTTTTCCCCAAGGGCAGCAAAGGGGACATCTGCTTCAGGGGAGTAGAGGCAAGTTTAGAGAAGACATAAAAAAAATTCAAATTGATTATCAGAGTCCATGCTTGACATCACATGGAACCCTGAGATTAGTTTTCCTGCTGACCAGGCAGAATTACTACTCATCAGTAACTATAAACTGTACTCAAGAGAAAAGATATGTATTCAAAAGAAAGAAATGTAAGCAAACTGACGATATTATTGAAAAACAATATTCAGTTATAAATAATCTCTAAGACTATTTAAATGCGTCTCTGACTGAGTCTCATTTAGGATCTGATGGTATAAGCCTTGTAGCACCTATATCTCTTTCCTGATGGCAGCAGTAAGAAAGAACATGGTGTAAAGGGAGTAGGATTAGGCCATCCAGCTGTTGAGTCTGCTCCGTCATTCAATGAGATCATAGCTGATTTGATGATAGGCTCATCTCCACTTAACTGTATTTCCCGTTATCCCTTAATTCCCTTACTATGTAAAAATCAATCTAACCTTGTCTTAAATATTTTTATTGAGGTTGCCTCCACTGCTTCAATGGGCAGCGAATCACACAGATTCATCAACCTCTGGGAAAAGCAGTTCCTCCTCATTTATGTTCTAAATCTACTACTCTGAATCCTGAGGTTATGTTCCCAATTTGTGGTCTCCCCCACCAATAGAAATAACTTACCTACATCTATCTTATCTATATCTTTCATATTTTATACATTTCTGTATGATCCCCTCTCATACTCCTAAATTCCAGTGAGCACAGTCACAGACACCTCAACCTCTCCTCATATGCTAACCCCCTCATTCTGGAATTAACCTGGTGAACCTCCTCTGGACTGCCTCCAACGCCAGTGCATCCTTCCTCAACTAATGAGACCAGAACTGTATGCAGTACTTCAGATGCGACCTCACAGTATCCTATGCACACAGCATAAATTCCCTGCTCCTAAATTCAATCCCTCCAGCAAAGGTGGCCAAAATTCCATTTGCTTTCTTGATAGTGTACTGCACCTGCAAACCAACCTTTTGTGACTCATGCACAAGCTCTCCCAAGTCCTCCTGTACTGCAGCATGGTGCAATTGCTTGTCATTTAAATAACAATCTGATCTTCCATTTTTCTTTCCAAAGTGGGTAACCTCACATTTACTAACATTGTACTCCCCTTGTCAGACCCTTGCCTATTTACTTAACCTATCTATATCTCTCTGCTGTTTCTCCATACCCTCTGCACAATTTGCTTTTCTGCTCAATTTAGTGACATCAGCAATCTGAGATGCACTAGACTCTGTCCCCTATTCCAGATCATTAATGTATATTGTCAACAGTTGCAGGCCCAGCACAGAACCACATGGCACACTGCTCACCACTGAATGGCAACTTGGAAAACATCCCTATATCCCAACTCTGCTTTCCATTAGTTAACCAATCCTCTAACCATGTTCATATATCACCCCCAACTCTCTGCATCCTTATCTTATGGATAGGTCTTTTATGCGGCATCTTATTTGAATGCCTTCTGTAAATCCAAGTAAACATCCACCTACTCCTCCTCTCTATTTACTGTGCTCATTTTATTCTCAAACAGCTCCACTAAGTTTGTTAAACAGGACCTGCTTCTGTTGAATACATGCTGTGGATCCATTTCACTCCAGATGCCCTGTTATTTCTTCTTCAATGATACTTCAAGCATTTTCACAATCACAATGTTAAACTAAACGCCCTATAGTTCCCTTCCTTTTGCCTCCATTGCCTTTTGAGTAGTGGCATGACATTCACCATCTTCCAATCTGATGGGACCTGCCCAGAGTCTAGAGAATTTTGGTAAATTATTATCAAAGTCTCTATTATAACTTCTGCCATTTCTTTCTGTACCCTGAGATGCATTCCATCAGGATCAGGGGACTCATCCATCTTTAGGCCCTTGTTTGCTCAATATTATCTCTTCAGGAAGGCTATTGCATCCAGGTCCTCACCTCCCATCACATCCATAACATCTGTCTTTGGCATGGTAGATATGTCATCGACTGTGTAGACTGACACAAAATAGTCATTCAAAGCCTCGGCCATATCCTGTTGCCCAATATCAATTCCTCCTTCTCATCCTCCAAGGGACCAACCTTCACTTTAGCCACTCTTTTCCACTTTATACAATTATAAATGTTTTAATGTTAATTTTTATATTTGGTGCTAGTATTTTTTTCATAATCTACCTTCCCATCCTTTATTTCTGGCTTTGTACGCTTTTAAAGTTTTCTCAATCTTTTAGTTTCCCACTGCTTTTGACAACTTTGTAGGCACAAGCTTTTAGTTTGATGCCTTTATTTATTTCCTTAGTTATCCAAGGCTGGCTGTCCCCACCCTTACTTTTCTTCCTTTAAACTGGAATATACTTCTGTTGAGCACCATGACAGTCTTCCACTATCCCTCAACAGTCCCTCAATGTAACCTGCGTTCCCAGTCTATGCTGGCTAACTCCCCCCTTATCCCCTTGTAGTTTTCCTTGTATAGACATAACACACTTTTTTTTTTAAGACCAAACTATTGTACCCTCCATTTGGATGATAAACTCATTCATACTCTGATCACTTTTTCCTAGAGGATCCCTAACAACAAGACCAGATCCAAGATAGCATGTACCCTTGTAGGTTTAGTAACGTGCTGTTCAAGAAAGGTATCAGAGATACATTCTATGAAGTTCTCCTTGAGATTGCCTCAACCAACCCGATTCGCCCAGTCTATGTACATGTTAAAGTCCCCAACAACAACTGCTGTTCCATCCTTACACGCCTCTAATATTTCTTAGTTTATTGCCTATGCCACTGTAATGTAATTATTGGGTGGCCCATAGACCACACCCATCAGTGATTTTTTTTTTCCCCTTTATTATTCCTCATCTCTACCTAGGATTCAACATCAACTCCTTAGATCTTACATTTCTCACTATTGCCCTGAGCTCATCCTTAACTAAGAGCGCTACTCTACCTCCCTTACCTTCCTGAGTGCCCTTCCATATTACCTGATATCACTGGATATTTAATTCCCAATCCTGTCCACCCTGCAACCACATTTCTGTAATAGTCACTAAATCATACCCTGATCATGTTTCAAATGTGATGGGCATTGTGCTTTTAAAATCTGGTGTGGATCTTTGATGATTGCTGCTGCTCTCCAATGGCAGCGTTCCCTGCAGATGTTCTCAGTGATGGAGAGAGTTTTACCTGCGATGTTCTGGGCTTTGCAGGGCTTTCCACTCAGAGCTATTTGTGTCCCCAAACCAGCTGGTCAGCACATATCTGAAGAAGTTTGCCAAGGTTTCCAACATCATACCAAAGTTCCGCAAACTTCTGAGGAAGTAGGGGCACTGACATACTTTCTACACGATGACATTCGTGAAGAACATATGTCAGTGGCAGCATGGTTAGTGTAGCAATTACTGCAATGCCTTTACAGTGCCAGCAATCAGGACTAGGGTTCGAATCCCCACTGTAAGGAATTTGCACATTCTCCCTGTGTCTACGTGGATTTTCCCCAGTGCCTCAGATTTCCTCCAATCAGGTTAATTGGGTGTAGATTGGGTGGCACGGACCTCTGGGCTGAAATGGCCTCTTACCGTGCTGCATGTCTAAATGTAAAAAAATAAAATTAGTATGTTGGCTTCAGGAAAATGTCCTCTGAGATAGTGACTTTCAGGAATTTAAATGTGTTCACCTTCTTCACCTCTGATCCCCCATTGATCACTGGATCCTACATTTCTGATTTTCCCTTTCTTGGCTTTGGTAACTATTTTTTTTATATTTGGTAGGTCTTTTATACAGAGTGGTGGGTGCTTGGAATGCATCGGCAAGGGTGGTAATGGAAGCTGATACAACAGGGACATTCAAGAGACTCTTAAAAAAGCACGAGGATATGAGAACAATAGAGCATGATGGGCTATGAGGTTAGGAAGAGTTAGATTAGTGTGGAGATGGTTTATGTAGGTCGGCACAACTGTGGTGTACTGACCTATGTTCTAAGTTCCATATATCCGGTAGTCCCTATTTCATATACCTCTCCTACAGCCAGGAGATCGAGGCAAACCTGAAGAAAGCACATCAATGCCTCTACTTTCTAAGGAGTCGGAGGAGATTTGGCATGTCATTGAAAACTATCAAACTTCTACAGGGGCGCCTTGGGAAATTTATAGTCTGGGTGAATTATAGCCTTGTCTGGGAATCTGACTGCTCGGGAATATAAAAGGCTGAAGGAGGGAACAGACATATCCAGATCTTTCACAGGATCCCACTTCCCAACCACTGAAGACATCAATGTCTCAAGAAAGCAGCCTGCATCATAAAGAACCCCCATCGCCCTGGTCACAACTTCTCACTTCATACAGAAGCCCGGTCTTGAACTCCCCCTTTTATACTAACCAGCAATTGCTAATGACCACCACAAAAGGACAGTTGTAAGTCACATGGTTTCATGCAATTGGACAACAGTGAGTTGTGAATTTATCGTCTCTCCTAGTTCAATTTTGATGTACTATTGTGTTTTTTAAAAAAGATACAGAACCTGTTCAACTGAAGCAAGTAATAATTTCAGTGCAAATATACACATATGACAATACATCAACCATTAAAGCAGGTCCACATGTATGGAGTGACACAATTAATCTGCATAGATGGAGCCACATTGCTTTTGTTTGTGTTCTGAATGGCTCTGCAGCCCACTGAGCCTATGCAGGCCATCTAATCCCCCCACTTACATTCGTCCCACATTAATTCATTTTATTCTTGCCACAATACCATCCACCTCTGTACCCATATTCTTCATGAAAAAAAAATCACTTTCCTCTCTCCCCCCCCCCCCCCCCCCCCAATCTGTATAAAGCTTCTGGACCTTTGATATATTGTGGAAACATGAGAAATTCTCTCCTGCTCTGTCAATAGCTTGCATGAAAACCTGTTTATTAACTGCATATAGAGTGGAAATTTTTGAAGGTGTGGCCTTATTCTAGGTGTAGATGATGCAGGTGCACACAAAGGCTCATAAAGGTCTGTGATCAAAGATCAAGTTGAAATTGACCTGTTTTTTTTCCCCTTCACATACATACACTGGCTGCCCTGCTAACTATTTCCAGCATCATCTGGCACTGATGTCCCTCTTTGGGACAAAGATTGGTTTGTGGACACTTCTGTGTGCCTGGCCCATGATTTATAATTGTTATTTGCACAATGACTTGTTATGTCACCATCTGGTACTCCCAGATAGCATTCATTTTTATTCTTCTTCCCATTGCTATCTTTGCCAGAGATAGGAAAAGCACTGCATGTAATCCAAAAGCTAAATTTGTAGCATCTACTCCACATGCAGCACTGACCCAGAGCTACTGTGCAACACATGGCTCATGTTACTGTCAGGATATTCTGGTCCAATGAATGATATTATGGTAGAAGCCTACTTCAGGAATAAATTGAAGGGTTCATCCCAACCCTTGTGCAGTCGGTGAATCTGCAGTCTTCCAGGATAATTTTGTTTCACTCAACTTCCCTGGTAATTCTTCATTACTGGATAAATTATCCTGGCTTTGCATGCCCATACCTGATGGTTTGATATTCCATCTGGTGTAAAAGATATGGCCCCTTTAGGAAGCTGCCAAAACAGACCCAATGCCTGCACTATAAATTCCCTCTTTGGGACAATGATTGGTTTGTGGACACTTCTGTGTGCCTGGCCCATGATTTATAATTGTTATGTGCACAATGACTTGTTATGTCACCATCTGGTACTCCCAGATATCATTCATTTTCATTCTTCTTCCCATTCCTATCTTTGCCAGAGATAGGAAAAGCAGAAACTTGAACAGCCTATCATATTCCGCCTGGGTCACCTCCTAACAAATGGCATGAGCATTAGAATTTCCATACTGCGGGTAAGCCCCCACCTTGATCCAGTTCCACCGTTTCTGTTTGTCCTTCACCTGCCCCCATTCTCCCAGCCCATTCCAGTTTCGACTCCCCCCCCCCATCCTCAGTGCTATCCATCCCACTCTACCACCTACCTCCCAATTCCACCTTCATCTCTCTAGTATCCTACGATCTCTTGTTCCCTCCCTAGCCCTGCTGCCCTTCCTTTTTATGCTTACTAGCTACCTATCCATCTTAATCTCAAGAGAAGGCCTGGACCCAAAAAGAGAACTGACCTGCTGCGGCCCTCCTAATCTCTCTGTTTGATCAAGATTAAAACATCTGCAGTTTTTATGTTGCTGCTCAGAGTTGCAGGTTTCAAATATAGAAATATTTCTAGCCCAACAGGCATATCTAGACTAAGATGAATAGAGGTAATATCTCTGTTAAGATTTGGTATACATATTTAGGTTTGCAAGGAAAAAAGTCATAGCAATCTTTACATAGATTAACAAATGCTTATATTGGTAAAAATAGTTGCAAAAAAGTACAAGGTCAAACCTGGTATGTAGCAGTAATTATCTCTGTAACAGTTAGTTCCTCATAATAAAAGTATAATGGGAGTAAAGCAACATAGTTTGGAAGCTGAGGGAAGTCTTGGCATGAATACCATCATTACGGACTCAATGACAAGAGATATTGAGGGAAGGCCAAAGCTGACATTCTCATGAAGTTCCAAGAATAGGAAACAACTGGCATTGCTTAAGCACATTAGATGGGATTACTCATTAAATGGCTCTTTTAACAGCACTCATGCATTTCACAATACCCTTTGAAGGATTATATTGATGTACCAGCACAACATTAGGGGCTATGGCTCACCCCACAAGGAAATTATGAAACAGAACTTTTTGTGGATTGCAATTTAAACTTATTAAAACTTGCAATGAGTTTCAAGGATAACATTTGTGAAGACTAATGTGAAAGTTAATAAACAAGTCCTGCTTTTTCCAAGTCATCAAACATGGACTAAGGACAAGTTTCGATGTTCAACTGATTACATCTCAATCCAATGATTGGGTTTTAGGATTATATTCTATCAAAGCTCAGAGCACAAGCCACTTAAGAACAAAAATAAGTACTGCAATGCCCTGGATTCTGAAATTTAAAAAAGGAGGAAAATAGATTTTAAAAATTAACAAAGATAAGAATAAGATGATTGGTAAAAAAATACTTAAGTTTAAAATTGTTAATGTTCTCTGGTGAAGATGGGAGCAAATATTCAGCCAACAGTGTGCCTTGGTTGTGCTTTGTTTATAGCAGGTCTTTGAATAAAGTTTGAATCAAGTTGTGTTTGAATAAAATAACGTCACCCAGGATGAAGAGCTGGTTGATGCCACTCACTTTTGGGGTGACCCCTTAAAGCGACTCCTTGTCCCTGCTTAGTAAGAGTCATTTCTGTCAGGTGACCAAAGCCCCTGGAGTAAATCCACACAGACAAGGGGAGAATGTACAAACTCCTCACAGATGACGCTGGGTTTGATCCTCAGACACTGGTGATGTAATAGCACTGTGCTAACTGCCACCCTAGCAGTGGGTTTGAGCATCAACTCTCTCCTGTCAAGTTGATCTATAAACTTGGGGGAGAGGGTTAATTATTTACAATGTTATTGTTCGCGTGTCAGTGGCTCCGTGGAGCAGAGAAAACTGCAGGTGTAACCATGGTTCATTGTTTTCAGAGAATGTGACTGAAAATAACATAAAATGCTTTAAGGTTTATATATTTATGCAAGACAAGTTTGTTCATTGTAAACACAGTATAGTAATTTTGTCTTTAAACTCTCTATTCTTAATGTAGGTGTATTAGGCATTGCAAGAATAAGTCTCAAGCAAACAGAAATACACTTATCCAGCATCTACCAATCCCCAAAGGTACTGGATACCAGAGGTTTTACTGTTTAAGCCATCTTTGATAATTGCACACACCTTTTTCATCAGTCCCAGACTAAAGAGCAGTTGGGCTCCACGTTATGATCTCATGCTTCTCTCAAACCATGGACAATCGCAACTACTGCATATTAAATCAAGAGAAGGATGCTAAATAAATGAAAGCTGAGGAACCAAAATATTTGACAAGTGACTGCACAAACAACTGACAGTAAGGAGGCAATAGGGAAGATAGCAAAATATGGTGTTCATTTTTTTTTTAAAAAACAAAAAAATGTATACATACAGCAAGCTAATAAGCCTTCCGGCTCATGAGCCTGTGTTTCCGGCTCATGAGCCT
Organism: Narcine bancroftii; assembly: GCF_036971445.1. Taxonomy (NCBI): domain Eukaryota; kingdom Metazoa; phylum Chordata; class Chondrichthyes; order Torpediniformes; family Narcinidae; genus Narcine; species Narcine bancroftii. The sequence continues at coordinate 87,788,499 of NC_091470.1, read as the reverse complement.
AATTAACCTACAAACTTTGTAGGTTTTGAAGGTGGAAGGAAACCAAAGCACCCAGAGGAAACCCATGCAGACAAGGGGAGATGTACAAACTCTTTACAGAGAGTGCCAGGTTTGATCCCTGGTCATTGGTGCTGTAATAACACTGCACTAACTGTGCCACCCTAGCGTTGGGTTTGAGCATCGTCCCAAAGGAGAAAAGAGAATTAGGGAGGCAAAGAGATTTGGGGAGAAGACTTTGGAGCCTAGAACCCACAGAGTCATGGGGGAGACAGAGCTACCAATTAATTTTGGGAAGCTCATGAAGACAATTGAAAGAGAGCAGATAATTCAGAACATGAAAGTACAAGAGAATACAGACCAAAGGAAGGGTTGAGAATCTGGAATGATTTGAATTTTAACATTCAAGCTTCACTTTAATCACAATTCAGTGCAGAAAAGGGATGGTTAATGGAATAATCTGTTGTATTGCAGTAATGAAGAAATATATTATTGCAGATAGAAAAGAAATGCAACTATGTCGTAGTTGGTTCTTGCTGGTTTGTTGTAAATATATTCCATGCTAAGTTATATGCACAACCTCTGACTCAGACAGGACTCCAAACATCAAGGTGAGAGGAGTTAATCAATCTTCTTTAATTTTAGGTTTCTGGCTGTTGGAAGTTACAACACAAATAGACTGGAATTGCTGTAAAAGAAAACTTAAGTTGAAGATAGAAGAGCAATGGATTTAGAATTTTGATGGAAAAGAGTTAACATAAAAGAACAAGGATGAAAACACAGGTTGTAATGAGTTTGCAGAAGGGGATAAAACATTCAAGCCCAAAGTTAGAATTGACCAATAGCTGGCATGTTTGAAACAGGCGAGAATAATTAGAGTGTTGGAAAATGAGAGAAAGCCTTGCTTTTCTGAGGCAGGTGATAGGTGTACCAAAAAAATAAACAGCTGCTCATTTTTTTTTTTAAATGGAGGCAGACAAGCTGGGTTGTGTTGGAACAACATCTAAAAATACTGGAAAAATTCAGCAGGTCCCACAACATCTATAGGAAGTTAAAGGCAGTCAACATTTTGGGCCTGTGCCCTTCATTAGAAAGATGTAAAAACAGGCAGATGTCTGAATAAAGAGATGGAAGGGGGAGGAAGATAGAAGAGGAGGAGGGAAGGGGAAGAGGAAGAGCACAATACAGGTGAGAGGGTAGAAGCTGAGAAGTGGATAGGGAGTGGGCAGATGGAGAAGGCAGCTAACCCTCTGGTGGAGAGAAGGAAGGTAAGGGGATGGGGAGCTGGAGGACAAAAGACAGAAGGATATGGAAAGAGGCATCAGGGAGGAGGATAACAAAAATTGGAGGTTGATATTGATGCTGTCTGGTTGGAGACTGCTGAGATGAAATTAATACAAGATATTGTCACTCAGTTGTGTTGCTCAGCTGGCAAAGGGATGTTGGTGGAAGGTGGCAGCCAGGAAGGATCTGTCGCACCAAAGAATTGCTGTTGGAACTCAGCAGGTTAGCATGGACAGAAAAGTTTTCAAGTCGAAACCCTGAATCAGATGTGTAGCATCCCTGACTGATCAATAAATGATTTCTTACCATGAATGTGATGATAATTCACTTTATTGTCATTTTACTAGTAAACCAGCCAATGAAATACAACCAGCAAGCAACTGTGCAAATAAAACCAACAGCAACGAACTGTTAAAAAGTACTGATTTTACAATGAAGTGCAGTACCACTCAGCACTAGGATTCAGTGTTCAACATAGTCATAGCTTCATTTAAAAAAAATCTCTTCTTGAACCTATTGGAGTGCGATCAAAAGCTTCTCTAGCATCTGTCCAATGGGAGAAGAGCAAATAGTCTGAGATTTGGGTATGATGAGGTTTCTCGCCCTGGCCAGACATCGATCTCCATAGAGGTTTTTGATGGTAGACAACTGGATGCCAATAATCCATTGGGCAGTTTTCACGGCCCAATGGAGTACCTTATGATCTTGTGCAATACAATGCCCATACAGCATCGAAACACCACATTAGCACACTCTCAATTGTTCATCTATAGAAACCCAACAGTATCCTTGGACAGAAGTAGATCTACCTCATGCACCTCAAAGAATAAAGATGTTGTTGTGCCTTTTTGATCAGAATTGAGGAATTCAGGGACCAAGTGAGATCTTTAGAAATATGGATGCCAAGGAATTTAAAGCTTGAGAATAGGATGCCTTTGTGTTGCTAGGGGCAGAGAATAATTTGTAGCTTCTGAGTGATATATACCCCTTAGCAGCTTTGCTAATTCTGCTCATAAAGTCAAAGCTTGATTCAGAATTGACTAACAACTTGACAATTTCCATTCATTAACCAAAGGTGTAATTAACTGGGAGCAATTCATGGAATTATGAAGAAGGAAAAAAATATATCTACACCAAGAAAAGTATAAAGCATTAACTCATTAATTCAGAACAATCTAACACTTAACCTACAATTTAGGACATAGAACACCACAGTACCAGTATGGGCCCTTCAGCCCACGATATTATCTATCTGTCTAGAAGCATAAGGGACAAAGGTTGGGGAAGGGGCCTAGTGCACAGGTGTATGACTTAGTTGGGCGGCAGGTTTAAAAAGGGCAGGACAGCTTACCTTGCTTTTCAGTTGGTGAGGAGTCAAGAGAATTGCCGCAATAATTGTGAGTAGCTATGGTTTAAGCTTTTATTTAGACATGTAGAGGGACTGAGTGGGTGGAGTAAGTGCTTCATGAGTACATAAAAAGAGAGACAGCTGGGAATTGATTTGTGTGAGACAGTAATTGGATAATTAGGCTAATTGGTAGAGGGCCAATAAAAGGAGGGTGAGCAGAGGCTGAGCTCCTAGTGAGGTAAGGTTTTTTTAAAAAGTTTTTCTTTAATTACTCTAATTTAAATTGAAGAGTAGGTGATGGAGGCAGTTAGGGCAGTCGAATGCTCTGATTACAGGATGTGGGATGTCTGGGACAGCATTGATATTCCTGATGACACCACCTGCAAAATGTGTATCCAGTTGCAACTCCTGGAAGGCTGAGATAGGGAGCTGGAGTTGTAGCTGGATGAACTGCAGATCATAAGAAAAGCAGAGGCAGTGATAAAGAGTTATAGGGAGGTAGTCACCACCAACAGTCCAGAAAATGGGTGACTGTGAGGAAAGGAGGGGGGAAGAGATAGGCAGTGCAGAGTATTCCTGTAGCTATTCCCCTCAACAAGTATTCTGCTTTGGATACTGTGGGGGATGATCAACAGTGGATGTTATGGAGGTTGGGTCTCAGAAAGGAAGGGGGGGGGGAAGAGAAGGGCTCTTGTAATTGGGGACTTGCTGGTTAGGGGAGAAGATAGGAGGTTTGCTAGATGAGATTTTGGCTCCTGGTTGGTATATTGCCTTCTATGTGCCAGGGTCAGGGATCTCTCTGATAGAGATCATAGCATTGGGAGTGGGAGGGGCCAGAAGTTGTCATCCACATGGGAATCAATGACATAATTAGAAGTGGAGATGAGGTCCTGAAGAAGGATTACATAGTTAGGGAAGAAGTTAAAAAGCAGGACCTCAAGGGAGGCAATCTTGGGATTGCTGCCTGTGCCACATGCTAGTGAGGGTAGAAATAGGAAAGCTGTGAAGCATGAATGTGTGGCTCAGGAGCTGGGGCAGGGGTTTAGATTTCTGGATCATTCGAATCTCTTCTTGGGAAAGTCTGACCTGTACAAAAGGGATGGGCTGTACTTGGCCTGGAGGGGGGAACCAATATCCTGGTGGGCAGGTTTGCTAGAGCATTTGGGGAGGGTTTAAATTAGTTTGGGTGGGGGGGGGGGAAAGTGTTGGGAATGAGTGTATGGAGATTAGGGAGGAAGAACACATACATTAGAGGGAGCAAAACATAAATAAATGGAGGGAAGGAAGAAAAGGTAGATGTAACAAAAGGAGTATATGTGGAGGTATTCTCTCCAGTGCATATATTTTAATGCAAGAAGCATTGTAAACAAGGAGGATGAGCTTAAGGCATGGATGGCCACATGGAAATATGATATTGTGACCATCAATGAAACTTGGATGCAGGAAGGGTATGTTTGGTTGATAAATATTCCAGGATTCTGTTTTAGGCATGATAGAATGGGGAATAAAAGGTAGAGGAGTTGCATTGCTTATTAGAGAGAACATCACTGCTGTGCTGTGGCAGGATGGTTTGGTGGGATTGTCCAGCGAGGCTATTTAGTTAGAATTGAGAAATAGCATGGGCATGACTACATTAATCACAGAGTACTATAGACAACTAAATGGGCTGAGGGAATTAGAGGAGCAAATTTATAAGGAGATTGCATATGTGTAATAAACACAAGGTGGTAGTTATGGGAGATTTCAACTCCCTGAACATTAACTGGGATGCCCATACAGTAAGAGGGCTGGATGAGGTAGTTTAAGTGTGTTCAGGAAAATTTTCTTAATTAATGTGTAGAGGAACTGACTCTAGAGGGGGAAGTATTGGATCTCCTATTCGGGAATAAGATGGGTCAGGTGACAGAGGTTTGTGTTGGGGAACACTTTGGGTCTAGTGATCAATACTATTAGTTTTAAGCTGGTGATGGAAAAGAATAGAGGTGGGCCAAAGGTTGAGATTCTTGATTGGAAGAAAGCAAATTTCAAAGGGATGAGAAAAGATTTGGAGAGTGTGGATTGATTAGGATAAGATATTTTCAAGGAAGAATGTAGCAGATAAATGGAGGATATTCAAAGGAGAAATTCTGAGAGCACAGAATTAGTTTGTCCCTGTGAGGTTTAAGGAAAGGTTAGAAACTGTAGGGAGCCTTGGTTTTCAAAAGATATTGGGAACTTGCCTTGGAGGAAGAGGAATTTGTACAACAGGTATAAACAGCAGGGAATAGGTGAATTGCTTGAGGAATATAAGGAGTGTTTTAAAAAAAAACTCAAAGAAATTAGAAAGGCAAAAAGGAGATATGAAGCTGCTTTGGCAGGCAAAGTAAAAGTAAATCCAAACGGATTCTGTTGGTACATTAAAAGTTAAAGAATAGTGAGGGAAAAATTGGACACCTTGAAGATGTTGGCGGTGCGGGAGCGGGGGCAGGGGGCAGGGGGCAGGGGGGAGGGGGGAGGGGGGAGGGGGAGGGGGGTGGTAGGCTCTGTGAGAAGTCAGATAAGATGGGAGAAATTTTAAATGATAGTTTTCTTCAGTATTCACTAAGGAAAAGAACATTGAGCCAGATGAAATGTGGTAGGGAGGTCATTGGATAATATAAGGATTAATGAGGAGGTAATGTTGGCTATATTGAAAAAGGTTAAGGTGGATAAATCTCCAGATCCTGACAAAATATTTCCAAGGACCCTGAGGGAGATTAGTTAACAAATAATGGGGGCATTGACAAATACTTAAAATGTCACTGGCCACTGGGGAAGTGCCAGAGGACTGGAAGGTGGCTTATGTTGTTCAGATGTTCAAAAAAGATCCAAAAGTAAACCTGGTAATTATAAGCCTGTAAGTCTGACATTGGTCAAGTCTAACAGGGAAAGGTTGTGCAGACTGGGGCTTTTTTCTCTGGAGCGTAGAAGATTGAGAGGGGACTTGATAGAGATGTTTAAGATTTTAAAAGGGACAGACAGAGTAAATGTGGATAGGTTTTTTCAATTAAGAAAGGGGGAGATTCAAACTAGAGGACATGGTTTAAGATTGAAGGGGGAAAATTATAAGGGGAACATGAGGGGAAATTTCTTTACGCAGAGGGTGGTGGGGATGTGGAATGAGCTTCCGGCAGACGTGGTCGAGGCGGGATCATTGGTTACATTTAAGGAAAGACTGGATAGTTACATGGATAGGAGGGGACTAGAGGGGTATGGACCGGGTGCTGGTCAGTGGAACTAGGAGGGTGGGGATTTGCTACGGCATGGACTAGTAAGGCCGAACTGGCCTGTTCTGTGCTGTAAGTGGTTATATGGTTATGGTGGTGGGTAAATTAATGGAAAGTGTTCTTTGAGATGGTATACCCAACTATTTGGAAAGACAGGCATTGATTTGGTGTCGTCAGCATTGTTTTGTATTTGGTAGATCATGTTTAACAAATTAGTTTTTCAAGGAGGTTACTAAAAAGGTTGAGGGGAAGGTGGTGGATGTTGACTATGGACATTAGTAAGACTTTTGACAAGGTTCTCCATAAGAGGTTAGCAAGCAAGGTGGAAGATTTGGGTATTAATGAAGTAGTGAAATGGATTCAGCAATGGTTGGATGGAAGATGCCGGAGAGTAGTGGTGGAAAATTGTTTGTTGAATTGGAGGTGGTTGACAAATGGAGTGCGTCAGAGATTGATACTGGGTCTACTGCTGTTTGTCATGTATATTAATGATCTAAAGGTGGAAATTGATTAGTAAATTTAGATGATACAAAGGTTGTTGGTGGTGTGAACAGTGAGGAAGATTATCAAAGCTTGCATGGTGATGTAGGACAGTTAGTGGGCTGGAAGATGGAGTTTAATACTGATAAGTGTGAGGTGCTACATTTTGGTAGGACTAATCAAAATAGGTCATACATGTTAAATAGTAGACAATTGAGTGCAGTGGAACAAAGGGATTTGAGAGTCATGGTACATAATTCCCTGAAAGTTGAATCACATGTGGCTAGGGTGGTAAAGAAGGCAGAGAGATGGGGGAGAATGGGGAGTAATATATTGGCTTTCATAAATCAGAGTATTGAATACAAAAGTTTGGATTTTGTGTTGAAATTGTAAAAGGCATAGATGAGGCCAAATTTGGAATATTGTGTGCAGTTTTGGTTGCTGAATTACAGGAAGGATATAAACAGAATAGAGAGTGCAGAGTAGGTTTATGAGAATGTTGCCAGGGTTTGAGCAGATTGGGATTTTATTCCCTGGAGCATAGAAGATTGAGGTGATTTGATAGAGGTATTCAAAATTATAAGGGGAAAGAGTCAATGTGGATAAGCTTTTTCACTGAGTGGGGGAGATTCAAACAAGAGGGCACGGATTGAGTAAAAGTGGAAAGTTTAGGGGAAATATGAGGGGAATTTCTTCACAGGGTGGTGGGGGTGTGGAATGAACTTCTGGCAGTGTAGTAGAAGTTAGATTGATAATATTCAAGTTGGATAGGTATATGGATGGGAGAGGTGTGGAAGGTTATGGGCTGAATGCAGGTCAGTGGGACTAGGTGGGAGAAGATGTTTGACACAGACGAGAAGAGCTGAGCTGACTGCTGTAAATGGTTTTATGGTTGCGCCAACCGATGGAAACCTCCTCCACAGAGGAGCACCAACTTGTGTTCCATCTGAGGTCTCCAACCTGATGAGATTAACATTGACTTTCTGGTTTCTGTGAGCCTATTTCCCATTCTCCCTCTTCCCTATCTGTTTTCAGATCTCTACCCTCTTCCCTCTCCATTCATGTGCCCTCCCTCCCTTATCCATCTATTGCCACCTGCCTCTGGGACTGTTCCTTCCCATGCCCCACCCCCACATTTTGTTCACACCTTGAAGGGCTGAAGCCTGAAATGTTGGTTATGTATCTTTACTCTATAAGATGCACAGTTTGACCAGCTGTTTCACCCAGCATTGTTTTTTACTATAATCTAACCTTTCCCTTTCCCACACCCAGAACCCTCCACTTTTCATGCATCCCTGTCTATCAGAGTATTTCAATTGTCCCTAATGTTGGAGAACAACACCTGATATTCCATCTGTTATCTCCAATCAGGCAACATTAACAAGACTTCTCTAATTTCCATTAACCCCTTCCTCATGTCTTTCTCTTTCCCTATCCCTCTGTCTCCTTTCCTCCAGCTCCCCACCCTTTCCCTTCCTTCATCTATCAGAGCTACACCCTCCCCATCACTTCTCAGCTATTTTTGCTTCTACCTCCAAACTGTATCTTCATGGCCTCTTACCTGTTAGCCTGCACTCTTCTCCTTTCTCCCTCCCTCCCTCCCTTCTCTCCTCTGACCCCCACCTTTTCATTTAGGCATCTGCCTTTTTTCTTCAAAGAGGACCCAGACCCGAATAATTGGTTACCCTTGACTTTGTATGGATGTAGAGTGAGCAGCTGAGTTTCTCCAGAACATTTGTGTATTGTGCTTGACCTTAAAAGATGCCAATTTTTCATTATAGTGCAACTTCCTTGTCTTCTGGATTCACCTCCATTTCCACTGCTTTCAATCTGTCATATGGAATTTGTTGAAATGTGGAGTCAAAAATGTAGCACAATGTCTGTAATTCTACTGTCCTAATCAGAATGTAAAGTCTTGGTTTGGTCAGGCAGATGTGGTTGGTTCAACCTATTAAATGAAGAATGGCCATGGTGAGACTTCTATTCCTGAGTGTTGAGAAGAGAATGGTTGGAAAATCACACAAGTAGCACTGTAAATTTCCCATGTCTGTTGGGGGAAGGGAAAATTGGAGAGGGAGAGGGGGAGGGAGAGGGGGAGGGAGAGGGAGAGGGGGAGGGGGAGGGGGAGGGGGAGGGGGAGGGGGAGGGGGAGGGGGAGGGGGAGGGGGAGGGGGAGGGGGAGGGGGAGGGGGAGGGGAGTTCAAATTAATCTGAATGAGTCAGAAAGAATGATTATAATTGGCATTCTGCCATATTGCACTGTCTCTCAATATTAATTTCAGAGTTGTGTGATTCATCTATGGATCAAAGTTAAAGCTATGCAAGATTTTGAAAAATGCTAAATTAATCCCACATCTATTTCCAGGGTTTTTAATCCGCTCAGAGCTCTATCAATATTCCAATGAGTTGTTGCTTGAATAACACTTTGCTGATTCAATTTGATGAAAGTAATGTGCCGGAATTCTCTCATACTGTGAAGGGCTCAAGCCTGAAATGTCGGTTCTGTGTCTTTGCCTTTACTACATAAAGGACAATGTTTGACCTGCTGAGCTTCTCCAGCAGTTTGGTTTTTTGCTTCAACCACTGTCGACAGAATTTTGTGATTTACTGCTGTCCTTTGTAGAACTAAAACAATAAAATAAATGAAAAGTAGTAGCAGATTTTATTTTGCTTTTCAATCTGTGACCAGTTCTGATGTGCAGTCCTCGAGCTCCACAGCATAGAAACAGCCCCTTTGGCCCACTCGTTTATGCCAAGCACTTGCCTGCTTTTGGCCCATATCCCTCTAAAACGTTCCTGTCCTCATAACTGTTTAATATTTTTTGTGTTATAATTCTCCCCACTTCTATGACTTGGCCTCAAACTTATCAGTTCCACGTACCCACCATGCAGAGTGTGGAGAAAGTGTCTCATAGGTCCCTTTTAAATCTTTCCTCTCTCACATCAACTCTATACTTTCTAGTTTTGGATACTCCTATCTTGTGATTCTGTGCCTATTTATCTTAATTTATCCCCCCTCATGATCTTATAAACAGAGGTTATAAATAGTCTCTCCTTAGCCTCTTTCTTTCAAGGAAGAATCATTTCAATCTTTCCAGCCTCTTATAATTTAACCTGACCAGTCAATGTTTTTATTTATCTTTTCTGCACTCTTTCCAGCTTGTCAGTATCTTTCCAACAGTTGAGTGACCAAAGGAGGACAGTAGTCCAAGTCCATTCTTGTCTACATCTGTACAGTTGGACAATTTTATTTTTTGACTGAGTACAGGACTGAACCCAGTGTGGGATTTGACAGCTGCTAGGTGCTGTAAAATAGTGCTGGACTAACACTAGGGAACTTTGACAGCTGTCAAAGCATGGGAATCACATGCTGTAAGTCTGTGGGCTTGCAGGAGAGCGAGCCTGCAGCTGTTGATCTCTCTACCAAAGGGGAGAGCTGGAGGCATGCCCTGAGAAGTTGAACCCCAGTGTGTTGGTCTGCAGGCCATTGGTCTGAGTTGCTTTGTTCATGGGTGGTAGCATTGCTGTCTGGAGCTGTATGTCAGTGTGCTCACCCTGTAGTTTCAGTGGGAAAAGGAAGTCTGAGCTACTACTCTGTCTGTGGGTGTTAACACTGTTGCCCTGATAAGTTTGGGGAACTCTAATAGCCAGTGTGCGTGGGATTGAGCAGTGCATCTCCCCTCCTCTTTCAAGAGGAGGACTTGCAACAGGAGTCATGGGACCATTCAAGCCAGTGTCCAAAAGAGAGGGCTTGGGTGACCGAAGGTCACTTGTTAACCCTAAAGAGGGCTTCAGAGGTGTGAACCTCATGGTGGCCAAGAGATCACTGTAAAATTCCCTGTCGAAGAATAAAGATGGTTGTTGCACATTTGCAACTCGAGCTAGTCTCGTGTTTCCCTGACTGGATTGAAAGACTATAGGGATGATGGTCATATGGATGCAGCCTTAAACTAAAAGACCAGTGGAGAAGGAAACAAATAATCCCAAGCCTGGAGACCAGACTTTGGGACGTGATGGCTTTGTTTTGGGAATTTTAGTGATGGGGGGGTGGGGGGGGGCATTTTGGCTTGGACTGTGATGGTCTGGGTTTTTTCCACATGCCATATAGTAATCTGTTTGTATAGAATTGCCATTAAGGCTGGTATTTGGGTGTTAAGTTTACTGGGTTAATTCTATTATTAGTTTGTTAATAAATTTTGTTAGACTTAACACATTTGTTTGTCTTCCAATTGCTGCTGGGGAGTGTAATATATGATCACTGCTCCTGTACTCAGTGCCCTGACTTGGACAGTGGGTACAGATCAGCAAATGGTTTGAATAAATGGTACAAGGGTGCTCTCAAAACTTCCTCGAAGGCAAAAAAAAAAATCATTACCAATTATGAAAATTCTTCCAATGACTGCTGAAGATGAAAGAACGTGCAGAAGGGAATGGAGAACTTCTGGCCTGTTCAGCATGAGAACACGTCCAATGTGAACAGCAGAAGGAGTGTACTAACTCAAATGATCCAAGCACCCACCCTGTCAGCCCTCTGTTTGCCCCACCTATGAAAGGGTTCCCACAGTGATTGTTACAATTCCATAAGAATGCACAAAACTTGAGTGGAGCAAGCTATCCTTCATTCTGAAGGACTAAGATGTGAAGGCTGTCAATATTTTAAGGTCCTTTGAGTAGCTTCCAGAGAGGATAATTGAGGAGCAGCTTTCATTTTTCATGAACTTGTAATGTGTTTTGAAAACATTGCTCCATCTATTTTCCTCTCGCCAACTTTCTGTGGATCAAAGCCTCCAATTATATAGGTCTTAATATTCATGCAAGATTATTAAGGTGGAAATTTTTTTTGAATATTTTATTGAGAATTTTTCAATCAACATGCAGTCAAAATGAAGAACAATCAAAGAAAAACATCAATATCTATAAAATCAAAATATTTCAAATATTGATCTGCATGAAAGTAAGAATTAAGAATCAACATGTGATTCAATTATTTTAAAGAAAAATTACAATAATACTACAAAAATGTAAATTTAATGTTACAGTTGAACCAAAGGGAGAGAGAAAAATAAGAGGAACCCTCTCCCTAGAAATGAGAAAAGTAAGAAAAGAATAAGGAAATAATTGGCTTCATCTGGGATAAACCCACTGCCATCAAGGGACAGATAACCTGATTTATCTAGGGTCCTCAGCACTGCAAGTACCTGGGGAAGAGACAGAAAGGGGGAATCATTAAAGATTTACCCTCTATGTTCCTTGCGTATGAATTCCATATTCTTGAAAATACATAATACCTGTTTGAGGTTATAGGTAATTGTCTCCAGGGGAACACAATGATGCATTTCTATCTTCCTCCAGGCTAAACCTGGTTGGGAATCAGAATTCTAAGTAACTGCTATGCATTTCCTGGCCTCTGCTAAAGCAAGCTTAATGACATTTTAATTGATATTTTGGCAGCCTCTTCTAAGTTCCCCAGTAAAAATAATTCGGGTGCTGAAGGGAATCGAATTCCAGTAATTTTTCCAGGCGATTACCCAAATTTACCCAGAAAGGTCTCACTTTAGGGCATGACTAAGACGAATGCAAGAAAGTACCTATTTCTTGTCCACATTGAAAACATTGGTCTGATATTTCCAATTTCAATTTGTGTAACTTTTGTGGAGTAAGGTACATCTGATGCAAGAATTTGTATTGCACCAGCCAATACCTTTCATTAATCGCACTGTCCTGACATGGATCAATTTCTATACCCGACTATGATTCCCAAGGTGGAATGTATTTAATGTTTCATGGAACTATAGTTTATTGTACATTAATTAATGTTCAATATCTGATCATGCTGAAGTAAAAATGCCTTCAAATAGATGTTGCATATTTATTCATGATGAATTTTTGATAAAAGAACATCCTTTCATAACTAACATCCCTTTCACAAGGGAGCTTTTATCTGTTTTTAAATTTAAAATAAGTGTGAATACCTGTAGTTTTCTACCAATGTTCAATTGGAGTTTGGCTTTTTAAAAAAAATAATAAAAAAGAGAACATTTTTGGTGAAATATCAATAAAAGGAATTATGCTTGGAAAATAGTTGACACAGTAATGTAATCTTAAAGAAACCCTGATGTGCAGGGTTAACCCATTTTAGTAAAAATGTACGGAAGAAATAATAGTTCCTTGTTTTATCTTAAAGCTTGTTTGTATGATAAAATTGAAGGATATTTTTCACACTCTCAGTCCTCTAAAAATGTTTATATAATTTAATTTTTAATTTAAAAAAAATTTAGACCAATGGTTTTCAAGCTTTCCACCTTGAGTAATCCCAATGACATAGCTTTTCAGTGATCAGTAAGGGATTGTTTAAAGTGGGATGTGAGTGGGAAGGGAAGGTTGAGAATCACTGTTCTAGACCCAGTTGTTACTGAAATATTTGGCTTGAGAAAAATTGTCATTGGCCCATTTCCAAACCTTGCACATAACGAGTTAATGAGGTACGATTAAAACAGTGGTTTTCAAACTTTCTTTCTACTTCTATCTCCTCTTGAGTAATCCCTTACTAATCACTGCACCAATGATGTAAGGGTTACTTAAAGTAGGATGTGAATGGAAATAAAAAAATTGAAAATCACTGATTTAGCCATACGCACATCAACAGGCTATTTTGGCCCATGTGTCTGTGCCACCCAATTGACATAAAACACCCAGTACTTTTCAAACACTTGGTGGAAATTGGAGCCCTCAGGGAAATCCCATGCACACATGGGGAGAACACACAAACTCCACAGACACCATGGGTTATAGCTGGTGCTGTAACAGCATTGTCCTTGCATCCTCTGCACTAACCGTGCCACCCCAATGTTGCTGTCCTTCTTGAAACCATCACCGTTAACAGTTTTGATTGTTTGAAAAAATGAAATACTTTTTAAAGTTCACGTGAATGAGGTTTCAATATGAACTTTGGAGGACATCTTCCTATTGCTTATTGAAAATGCAAACACAGTCCTTCCACAAACAGCTGAGTTTTATGTGTGAAGATCATTGAAATGTATAAGGCCTCAACAAGTTAAATCGCAGGGCAGCATTGATCCCAGTTTTTCTCAGAGGGCAAAATGCTCTGAGACATCAGTGGGGGGGAAAAAGTGAGGAATTTATTCAAGTCAATGGGACTGGGCAGAATAATAGTTCGGCATGGGCCACATGGGTCAAATAGCCTGCTGCTGTATTGTAGTATTCTATTGTTTTAGTTTGAATGGAAAATCATACAAGGAAAATCATGGAAGCAGACTGATGTCTTACATTTGCAAATCAATCATGATGGATGAGTGCTTGGAAATATTATTTGGAAGTTTTATTGCAGTGCAATGATTCAAAACGTGATTTCACAATCCTGTTCATAGGGATTACAAGATGGAACACCAGAATCTACTTCACTTCTGTGCATTCTATTCCTTGTTGACGCTGTGTGTTACTGCACGTGTGGAATACTGGCTAAATTTTGTTGTTTCTTCCCCTTGCCTGAGGTAATTCTGTGTGTTTCCCTGCATCACTCTACAATTTTCATAGATACACCATTGAAAGCATCCCATCATGGTATGGGAACTGCTCTGCCCAAAGACAGAGTTGTGAGCATGACTCAGACCAACCCTCCTTCCCCTCCATCGACTTCATCTACACTTTCACTGTTTCATAAAAACAGCCAACATATTAAAGAACTTATTCCACTTTGGCCACACTCTGTTCTAACAACTTCCACCAAGATGAAGAAACACCAGGTTCAAGGACAGTTCCCTGCTGCTATCAGACTCCAGAATGAGCCCTCACTTGTAAATTTAAGTTATCCTTGCTCCATTCTTAAATGATCTCTTTCTGTAATTCTGTAATGCTTGTGTGAGTTAACTTCCTAGATCACACATAAAACAAACCTTTTCACTGTACCTCAGAACATGTGACAATAAAATTGAAGCCAAACCCTATCTTTAACTTTATTTGTACTTGAAGGACAATGATTTGTTATTTACTCACATCAAAGACTACAGTCACAAAATGTACTTTTTTCAACCTTTTGTACATATTGAGAGGAGTGAAATTTAACAACAATTGCAAGGGTATGGCTGCACTAGTGGCAGATCAGTCAGTATTTTCAGGTGGCCAATTGCCCTGCATGTAAAGCCGCATGTTTAGGCAATATACGGCGGTTTTGAGGCCACCTGAATGTGTAGGAGGTGCTTTTTTTTTAAACTTTATTTAAAGTTTCATGACATGAATAAAATAAAAATTACATTTAAAGAAATAATAAAAAATAAGATAATAAAAATTAGAATACTACATCATTAAACTACACAAATTAACCCCCCCAATAATTATAACACAACATTAATCATCTAATTTAAAATTAGTCCAACCCTCCCCCCAAAATAAAGAGTGAAGAATTAATTAACAATGTTGTAAATAAAATAGAAAAAACCCCACTTACAAAAAAAGGATAAAACTTAACAAAAAAAATTACTAACAACAAAAAAGTATCAATACTAAAATAATACCCTTAAACATATATTTTAATCAAACATAATACATGTATTTAACAAATTAAATCCACTTTAAAACTAAGTTCAAATATTAAAATCATATATAAACCACATATCTGTTATACAAAAAATCATAATTAATAATACATAAATACAGAATTTCCATTAATACCAAATTTCCTTTATAATTCATCGAGAGAACAAAAACATCCCTTAGAAAAACAATCAAATAAATTTTTTATTCCCTTCCCTTCCCCTTACATAAAAAAAGAAAAAAAGAAAAAAAAGTTCAAACTCTTATAAAATTCTCCATATTCTTCATTTATAACATCTTCAAAATTCTCTATCAAAATTAACTTAATTTTATTAAACTCTTCTCTCTCAATGTATTTGTACTTAATTTTCTTCTTTTTCTTCTTATCACCTTTCCCCTCATCTTCCTCTTCATCTAATTCAACATCCTTAATTTTTTATCTTCTGTGACATCATCCTCTTAAAAAGAAAGCAAAAAATTGAAAAAAAAAACCCCAAGAGAAAAAAAAGGAGAGAAAAAAACCTCCTAATTCCCTCTCAATTACAATCAGAAAACAAAAAGAGTTAAAAAAAAAAATTATTTAAAAAAAATAATTAAAAAAACCTTCACTTAACCAAAAAATTAAAAAGAAAAAAAAACAGGTCGGAGGTCACAACTACCTCCTCCTGTTTAAACCGCCCAAAGCGGTAACTCCCCCAAAATATTGGGTGTGAGATAACTCACAGATAGCTGATGACTTCTGGAAACTAGTGCCCACCCAGTTCCCTCTCCCATCTCACATTTCATTAAACTATCATTATTATTTAAACTATTTAAACTCTTCTCAAAAAAAAAGATAAAAGATTTATTTTTTTAAATCAACGTTACCACTTCAGTCACCATTGCTTCCATTTCTTTTAAAAATCTGGATCCCACCTTACATCTCTACTCTCTTTGGAGACCTTGAAGGACTACATCGTTCCTGAAACTGCATGATTGGTAGAGACTGAGCAAAGTCCATAACCTCTTTAGGATTGTCAAAGAACTTTGGCTAATTTCCATCCTAAAAAATCTTCAGTACCGCAGAATACCTGAATGTTGCCTTATGTCTTTTTTTCCACAACCATTCTTTCACAGAATTAAATTCGCGTCGTTGAAACATAATTTCTTGACTCAAATCTTGATAGAAGAAAACAGGATTATTCTGAACCATCAAAGGAGATCTATTTTGCTGGGCATTTCTAATAGCCGTATGTAAAATTGTCATTCTGTCTTCTTCTTTGGCTTGGCTTCGCGGACGAAGATTTATGGAGGGGGTAAAAAGTCCACGTCAGCTGCAGGCTCGTTTGTGGCTGACAAGTCCGATGCGGGACAGGCAGACACGATTGCAGCGGTTGCAAGGGAAAATTCGTTGGTTGGGGTTGGGTGTTGGGTTTTTCCTCCTTTGCCTTTTGTCAGTGAGGTGGGCTCTGCGGTCTTCTTCAAAGGAGGTTGCTGCCCGCCAAACTGTGAGGCGCCAAGATGCACGGTTTGAGGCGTTATCAGCCCACTGGCGGTGGTCAATGTGGCAGGCACCAAGAGATTTCTTTAGGCAGTCCTTGTACCTTTTCTTTGGTTCACCTCTGTCACGGTGGCCAGTGGAGAGCTCGCCATATAACACGATCTTGGGAAGGCGATGGTCCTCCATTCTGGAGACGTGACCCACCCAGCGCAGCTGGATCTTCAGCAGCGTGGACTCGATGCTGTCGACCTCTGCCATCTCGAGTACTTCGACGTTAGGGATGAAAGCGCTCCAATGGATGTTGAGGATGGAGCGGAGACAACGCTGGTGGAAGCGTTCTAGGAGCCGTAGGTGGTGCCGGTAGAGGACCCATGATTTGGAGCCGAACAGGAGTGTGGGTATGACAACGGCTCTGTATACACTTATCTTTGTGAGGTTTTTCAGTTGGTTGTTTTTCCAGACTCTTTTGTGTAGTCTTCCAAAGGCGCTATTTGCCTTGGCGAGTCTGTTGTCTATCTCATTGTCGATCCTTGCATCTGATGAAATGGTGCAGCCGAGATAGGTAAACTGGTTGACCGTTTTGAGTTTTGTGTGCCCGATGGAGATGTGGGGGGGCTGGTAGTCATGGTGGGGAGCTGGCTGATGGAGGACCTCAGTTTTCTTCAGGCTGACTTCCAGGCCAAACATTTTGGCAGTTTCCGCAAAGCAGGACGTCAAGCGCTGAAGAGCTGGCTCTGAATGGGCAACTAAAGCGGCATCATCTGCAAAGAGTAGTTCACGGACAAGTTTCTCTTGTGTCTTGGTGTGAGCTTGCAGGCGCCTCAGATTGAAGAGACAGCCATCCGTGCGGTACCGGATGTAAACAGCGTCTTCATTGTTGGGGTCTTTCATGGCTTGGTTCAGCATCATGCTGAAGAAGATTGAAAAGAGGGTTGGTGCGAGAACACAGCCTTGCTTCACGCCATTGTTAATGGAGAAGGGTTCAGAGAGCTCATTGCTGTATCTGACCCGACCTTGTTGGTTTTCGTGCAGTTGGATAATCATGTTGAGGAACTTTGGGGGACATCCGATGCGCTCTAGTATTTGCCAAAGCCCTTTCCTGCTCACAGTGTCGAAGGCTTTGGTGAGGTCAACAAAGGTGATGTAGAGTCCTTTGTTTTGTTCTCTGCACTTTTCTTGGAGCTGTCTGAGGGCAAAGACCATGTCAGTGGTTCCTCTTGTAAAATGTAAAATTGTCATTCTGTCACAATAGTTTAAACAACGGATCAAAACAGATCTTGGATTCTGTCCTGAAAAAGATTTTCTTCTTAAAACTCTAAAAGCACGTTCCAGTATTAAACCTTCAGGGAATGTATCCTGTCCTAACACTCGTGGAATCCATTCAGTAAAAAATTTTCTTGGATCTGGTTCTTCTATGCCTTCTGGCAAGCCAACAATTTTCACGTTGTTCCGTCTAGATTGATTCTCCAAATAATCAACCTTTTTTGCTAAATTTTTATTTTGGATCTGCAATGTTTCAATTATTCTATTTTCATCTTGCAGTTGATCCTGTGCATCGACTAAACCTTGATCACACATTTCAAATCTTTCAATGGTTTCAAGCTTAAAAGCTCCATTAATGACTTCCGCCATCGCATTAATCTTAGAAATAAACAGGTTCACAAAATTAGCTAAGTGACTCGATACAGAATATATCTTATCTTCAAGATCCTTAACAGACATTTCAACAGAAGTAGATTTAGGCATAATGGGGTCTTGCTGTACCTTAGAGACCACGGGATCTTCTGACCCTTCCCTTAATTTAGTATCTTTTCTAGCAGTTTGACTTCGTATAAAAATCCCTCTCAAAGTCCCTCCAGCAATGCCAGGAGACTGAAGATCAGAGTTATCTTTAAGCCAAATCTCTTTAATCATCTTCACTGAATCGATGTCTGGAAAAACCGTTGTAATTAAAGATGCATTTTGCAGCGCCACCACTGTAGCAGTTGAATGACAGCTCTTTAACTCTCCAGCTGGTGGCGCCCCAGCTGATTCAACTGTCAAAGTCTGAGTAACAGCACTCACAGTGGCCGTTGTGTGAAATACTGGCACCCGTCCAGCTCTTTGGTCTGAAAGCTGTTGAATGCGATCTTCAAAGAGCCTCACCGGCTTAAAACGGAGTTTCAATGCCCAACTCTGTACGTTTTCCTCTGGATCCATTCTACGCTGAGTCCTGGCTTCTTGTAAACAAGTAGGCTCAGACAATTTCAGAAAATGTAGTTTTTTAACAGTCTGTTGATGTTTTCTTTTACCTTTTTTTTTGCATATAAACCATTAGGCACTAATCCAACACCTCTTATTATTTATAAACTTTTAAAAGAACTTTAACGGGCACTTAAAGACAAAACAATAAATCAGAGTCAGGAGAGGTCTGGAAGGCACGTCTGTTCCCTACGCCATCTTGCCACACCCCCCGCAGGAGGCGCTCTTGAGGCGAGCTACGTAACCATCCTCCGAAAGGGATAATCAGCTCAGCTCAGTGGCTCCCCCAGCCACCTGAATGCAGCTGGCTGAAAGCAGATGTTAAAGGGTCAGGCTGCTGACCACAGCTGACACTGGGCAGGAGCCCCAGTGTGCTCAGAGCCGCATCCTGTGCAGCTGTGTCCTTCAGGTGGCCAGTTTTGCGCTTTAAACGCTGCCACCTGAACGGCAATTTAAAGGGCCACTTCTGCTTCTTCAGACGCATTCTTAGTGTAGAATGCACCTGAAAAAGCCGTGTCTCACCTCAGTAGAAAATAACCTATCATGCTTTGATTTTTGTTCTGGTTGAACTTCATTGAATTTGGTTTTAGAATATGGATAATTCCTGCTTACGCAGGAAAAAATGTTTTGCATTAATTTTCAAAAAAGGATATCAGATAGTTAGATATATCCACAGTCCAAGTTGACGCCACATATTTGAGATGCTTCCTAACAAAACTAGGGTCTCAAAATGTAACAACAGTAAAATCCCTGTTATCCAGAATCCAAGCAACCAACAAAAAAATTGCAAAAGTAAATAGATAAAAAAATGCGCGTTTAAAATTGGCACCCCTAGTGTTCAGTGCTCCGTGGTGCCACTCCTTGCTGCGGACCTTTCAGGTGCCAGACAGCGCCTTCAGCGCTGCCACCTGAATGTCACTTCATGTACACCTGCAGCTGGCTCCAGAGCCACATTCTCCCAGCTATTCCACCTGAAAGCTGGGGGTATGGCCTGGGTGGTGAGGATCCTTGATGACAGAGGCTACTTTTTGGAGACACCGCCTCTTGTAGATGTCCTCAATAGAGTGAAGACTAATGTATGTGATGGTGCTGGTTGACTTCACAACTCTCTGTATCCTCCATATCAGACAGTGATGCAACCAGTCAAAATGCTCTCCACGGTACATGAGTAGAAATTTTCAAGAGTCTTTGGTGACATACCAAATTTCCTCACACTCCTAATGAAGAACAGCCATTGCCAAGTCTTCATGATTGCATTGCCATTAAAAGCCCCAGGCTAGATCTGCAGAGATGTTGACACCCAGGAATTTGAATCTAACTAAATAGTGAAATGTGTGATTTCAGAACTAAAGTTAAAATCCCATCCACATATACATTTTTTTAAACATTTCCTCAGCTATAACATTAAGGCTCTCAGAGAACTTATTTAGACAATTTGGAACTAAGGTGCTGTCTGATCATTGAGCAAGCAAAGGTAAGCTGGGGGATGGAAAGAAATAAACAGTAATGTTTTGGTTCAATGGAGATGGCAAGGATAAAAGGGGAGGGGCCAGGTGATCAAAGGACACTGGACAAATGAAAGTGGGACAAGTGGAGAGAGACCACACGGGTGAGGTTGAGTACAGAAGCTGGTAAAGGACAGAGGAACACAGTGGATCAATGTGGGGATTACCTGAAATCGGAACATTCAATGTACATATCAGGCAGTGATAATATTATTCCTTAAGGTTTTGCTTGGCTGCACTCTGGCAATGCAAGAGGCTGTGGACAGAGAGGTCTGTGGGAAGAGCAACTAAAATGGTAGGCAACTGGGAGTTCCAGATTGCATACCAGGGCTGAGTACAGGTGCATGACAAACAGTTGCCCATTCTACATTTGGTCATATCAGTGTAATGAATGCTGAGAGATGTCCTTTTACTTCTTGGCCTCTCCCAGCCCTCAGCCCCTCCTTTTGCGTCTGCATTCTCCCCTTCTCAAGAAAAGCTCCTGACTGAAAACAGTGGCGATCTGTTTCTCTCTATTCATGCTGCCTGATCTTGAGTTCCTCCAGCTTCTCTTTGCTCAAGGTTTCAGCATCTGGACTTGTGTTTCTCAGCTGACTGTTGGATTATTTTACTTCCCTTCTCATCACCACCCCCCAACACCCCATTGTTATACTTTTGGTTAATCATTCACTTTGATAATGTTGTGGGGCCAAGGTTAAAATGCAAGCCCTGACCAAGTTTGAATGACACCTCACTCTTATCTGAATTGAAGGCCATCTGCCATTCCATGGCTAGTTGATCAAAATCCCATTGTAATCTCAGAAAACCTTCAACATTGACCACAATACCATCAATTTTAGTGTCATTTCCACATTTATTAAATAAGCCATCTCCATTTTCATTCAGATGTTTAATATTAATGATGAACCCAGTACTGATCCCTGCTACATACCATTTGTCACAAGCCTCCACTGTGAAAAGCAACCTTCCATCACCACCCTTTGTCTCCTACCATCAAGCCAATGCTATAACTGATTGACCAGCTGACCTCTGATCACGTGATTTAACTTTCTGGACAATTTTTTAGACACGTGGAGCCTTGTCAAAGGCCTTGATTAAGTCCACGTAGACATTGTGGACTGTCTCGCCTGGTCAATCTTTCTGGGAAAAAAAACACACAATCAAATTTGTGACACATGACTCCCCATGTACCAAACCAAATCCGGCCTCTCAAAATCCCCTTCAACAAGTTTCCCACCACTGATGTTCGCTCACCCGTCTGTATTTCCCAGTCTTTTCCACTCTCATGTTTTCTGGCACCTCACCCACGGCAAAGTATGATACAGATATTCTTGTCAGGGCCTCTGCAAATTCTTCGCCAGCTTCCTACATTGTCCTAAGTTACATGTGATCAAGCCCTGGGAATTCATCTTCCCTTACGCTTCATATATGACTTATAATATTGAGGTCATTTCCTAAGTTATTTGACTCAAGGAATGATTCAGAGAATATTTTTAAACTGTATTTAAAATAGAGAATACTATTGATGCGGCCAACAGCTAAAGTAGCTGATTAATTTTCAAAATGAATTTAAACCACATGGAGATACTTCAGATCTCTCTTTTCAAGAAGAATTTTTTTTATAGCAGACAATCCATCAAAAAGTAAAATTTTTCTATGAGCAAAATAAAAACATTGGATTCAAATGAATATAGACACCTTCGGGGTACAAGGCTTTGTTGAATATATTGAACAAGGCGTTGTGTAATGTGACATCTGCTTGAAAGTGATTCATACCAGAAAATAAATTGATATTAATCCTGATACATATCCTTGAGAATTCAAGCTCTGGTCTTTTGGGAAAAATGAAACAACTCAAATTTTCTCAGATGACATTGCTACTGTGTTTGAGAACATTCAGAACATTGCCCCAATACAATGATCTGAATGCTCAAATGTTATTTTTCCTGTAAGCCTTGGAAAAAAGGCTTTGATATGTACATAATTGCACAATAGGTCATATTTGAAGACATTGTAAATATTTTGGGCATGCAAATTTTACTGAGAATAATTTGTGGGTATTATTCTCCCTCAAATAAACATTTTGATTGATTCAATTGGTTCAGCAAAAACAAATTATTGATGCTAAATTTTCAGCCAAAATGTTGTAATGATAAAATATTCATGACAAAATATTGATATGTGGGATTTGTGATCAACAACCATAAATGATGCACAAAGAGTTACTCAAAACAAAGGACAGTTCAGCTCATAAACAGGCCTTCCGTGTGACTACTGGCATCCCGGTTAATTGGCCATGCAGTGCCCTTTGTTCTGTTTCCTCTGGGCCACCTTTAACTGGGACGCTGACTGATTTTTCACTGAATACAACTCATCCCTTGGGATCGAAGAGTCTACCTTTGAATGGAATGGAATGGATCAAAGTTGTCCTTTTTTCACTGGTTTAATCGACCCACCAGCATCAGCTGATGCCGGGGATATAAGTAGGGGTAGAGGCCATCAATCTCTGGCATCATTTGACGCTGGCATGCTGATTTTTCTTTTCCACTGGACCCTTAACTCCCTGTTAATTCCTGAGACAAGGTGCCAGTGGAAAAGGGGCTTATCTAATCCCATCTGCCAATACATGGTCTGTATTTTCCCTTGTTGGATATCATCATTACTTGGAAAACGTCTGGTGTGAATGTTACTTCCCACCTTTCTTGCGCATGCCTGGATATTGTCCAGGTCTTGCTGCATTTTGTCGTGGACTGCTTTCTTATCTGAGGTGTTACGAATGGTATTGAAGACATTTTCATTTCCAATTTTCAGCATTTTCAGCATTTTCAACTTTTTGTATTTCACGACTGCCCTACAATTTGTGAATGCACAGCCTTGGAGCTCTCAAATGTGAAGCTCACATTCTGATCACAAAGTACAAAGGTTTAACTCTAATAATAAGAAAGCTACCTTTCAAAGAGAACTTGACCCATGACCTCATCCCTTTGCTCAAGCTCACAGTTAGGCCTATTAAGGTGACGATCCCAAGCTAGTCTAAGGTTCAACTTGTGACCAAATATTAGGCCAATGTTGTGTTTCATAATAATGCTATTTCCAGCCCAAAAGATTATTGAATAATTCCTCTGTCAATCAAGACTGCTAACTGCACTGTGATACATTACTATTAACGTTATCTGTGAACATCCTTCTGTCACAATAAATGAAAATCAAAGAAATCTGTAGATGTTGAAAGTCTGAAACAAAAATTGTTGCCTAACCTGTTGAGATTTTACAGGATTTTGTTTATGCTGGAGTCACAGTATTTTTACTGGAGCATCATTTTTAATTGGGAGCACTCTCTGTCATTTTGTCCACAAATTATCACACTTCTTATCTATAAATAAGCTATTTTTCAGGTAAATCTTCATAGATAAGAGAATTCCAGAGGAATTGTTCCCTCCAGGACTCCTTCGTACATACAGCCCTTCACACTAATTGTCCCCCGGTACCTACCACTGTGAACGCAAGAATTGCTCCACCTTGACACACCTCTTCTCTCCGCATTGTTCGAGGCCCTAAACAATCCTTGCAAGTGAAGCAAAACTTCACCTGTGAATCTGCAAGGGCCATTTACTGCATCCAGTGCTCTTGTCGTGGTCTCCCCTTCCCCTTCTCTTCATCCTCGTCTCCCATTCCTCAGATTCCTGCCCACTTCCCTTTTGTCTCTTGTCAGAGCTATCTTTCTTACCCCTTTGCCCTCTATCACCTCTCTTCTACCCTTGCACCTGTTACCCTGTGCTGCTCCACACCATTCTCCTCTACCTGCGCCCTGACATGCCTTTTTTTCTTTAGGCTTCCGCCTGATTATCAGCATTTTCGATAAGGGATAAGACTGAAACATCAACTACTTTCTGCTTCCAGTAAAAACTAAAAATGCTGGTGAAACAGTGTCCTTTATATAGCAAAGGTAAAAATACATAACCGACGTTTCGGGCTTGAGCCCTTCAACAAGGTTTGGAAAAATGTCGGCAGGCATCCCAGCAAAAGAGGTGTGGTTGCAAAGGCAGAAGGTGATAGCTGGAGAAGGGAGCAAGGGAACAGCAGTGATCAAGGGGAGGAAGGGAAGGAAGGAGGAGGGAAGAGGAGAGCAGATTAGAAGAAACCGGAAAAATCGATGTTAATGCCATCTGGTTGGAGAGTGCCATCTGCTTCCAAAGGATGCTGCAATATAGTTTCTCCAGCATTTTTGCATAATTCAGTGGACTCTGGCATCTGCAGATTTTCTTGTTTAGCTTCTTAGTAAATCAATATTGATATTGTGTGATAAACTGTTCACTGCAAGTCTAGGCCTAATATTGGCCCATCTCCAACCTATTAGCTGATACAGCACTGCTAATGAGCATTTCTGGAGCCTACAGTAATCTTGGATAATGGTCCTGAACAACAGAATCCATTGTAAATACATTGGTATCATCATATATCAATTGAATATGTTTAGTTTTTGAAAATAACAGAAGATGTTATAAATAGCAAAAGCAATACAATGGACATTTGAACCTACCTTGTACTTGGTCTTGTAAAGTTGTATTTTCATATAGAACCTAGCTTTTGGAAAATCACAGTTAGATCCTTTTATCTTGCTCTTAAAGTTGTGCAAAATTTTATAATGTGGCATTTGCACAATAACGCCACTGCTGATACATTCTGCCAAAAATGGAAATGCTGGTCCTCATTCATAACCTGATCTAGAGAAAAGTAAATGAGTATTTTTGGGTGGCACAGTTACAGTGCAATGACCCAGCTTAGAATCAGTGCTGTCTGTAAGCAGTTTATACATTCTCCCCA
This sequence comes from Narcine bancroftii, assembly GCF_036971445.1. Lineage (NCBI taxonomy): Eukaryota > Metazoa > Chordata > Chondrichthyes > Torpediniformes > Narcinidae > Narcine > Narcine bancroftii. Next base: position 87,763,545 of record NC_091470.1, on the reverse strand, counting down.
TGTTTGCGTGAGTTTCCTCCAGGTGCTCTGGTTTTCTCCCCCAACCCTATGTATCTAAAAAAAAAACAGAGATTGTGGGTTCATTGGTCTATTTTGGCAGCATGGGGGGGGGGGGGGGGGGTAGAACCTCTTATCATGCTGTGAATCTAAGTTTAATAAATTCTTTATTCATCATCTTGTTGTAGTTTAGTTCTGCATGCAACAGATCTGATACCCGAGTGGCTTGGAGTGGTGTACAACAGTTAAGCTTCTGTTATCAGTGTCCTGTCTACTTGCATGGACATGCACTACCATTTAAAGAACAGCTCCCAAGTTCTTCTGGTACTCTGACCCACATTTGCTCCTATCCCTGCTTAAGATAAATTGTCTGAAAATGCATCCAATACACAAAAGTGCAGGAGAAACAGCATGGTCCGCAGTGTGCAGAGGAGGCATAGGGGTGGGGATGTCACGTGATGAGGTAGAGTCAGGAAGTGGAAATCTGGCTCTCTTGGGAATTAGTTTAAAAAGTGCCAAATAAATACTCTCAACGAAAACAGTAGAAAACTGCTCAAGAAATTTTATAATGATTTGAGAATGTCACCTAAGGAAAGAATGTCGCTGGCCCGTCAGGAACGCAACACGAACATTGACAAGAATGAGAAAGAAGGCCTACCGCTTCAATGGATCTGGGAGTTGAACTGAAAGCTCCCCCCTGACTGACTTAAAGGGACCGTTAGATGCTCTACATGCAAGATGAAGACGTTGCAATGCGCAAGCACGGGAAGATGCATATGTGCAGATCAGAAGAATTTCAAGATGTTGCTGGATCAGGCAGCATTTTTTTTCTGGCTCCAACAATTTTCAACTGGTACAACAAGAAGAAATATATTTATCTGAATCCCAGGCCAGTGATGAAGATGAAGAGGAGGAAGAAATAATGCAAGTAAAAGTTTCCAAAGATAAAGGTAGAAAACTTAAATTGCAAGAAGAGGATTGTACAAATGCTAAACTACTGAGAGAGATGAGAACAGAAATGAAAACTTCAAATAAACAGATGAAGAAATAATTTGTAAATAAAATCCAAAATAAATTGGATAGTGGGGAATGATAAGAATTAAAACTGTGGAGACTGGTTATGGAGGAGGTACAGAACAGAATAGGGAAAATGGAAGACGCGACAGACGCGCCACCCCAAAACAGACTTATTAGAAAACTTTAGTGGAAGAAATAATATTAAAATTGTTGGCCTTACAGAAGGTGATGATCTGATAAGATTTTTTCACTGTTGGATTCTGGAGTGCTTGGGAGCAGATAAATTTGTAGATGTTATTGAGATGGATAGGGCACATAGAGCTTTGAGACCTCAGTTACTGCCAGATCAAGAAACCACATCTATATTGATAAAATGTCTTTGTTATCAAGAAAGAGACAGAGTATAGGAATAGCAGCACAAGGAGCTAGAGTGAGAAAAAGGTGCATTGGAGCTACAAGATATTTTTTCCATCCTGACAAGTTTGGAATTGTTGAATAGAAAAAAAAAATCTAATACGGTGAAGCATGTCTTGTGGCAAAAATGTTACAGATTTGTCCTGCATCAACCTGCCACTTTGAAGATTTTCTTGTAAGGAGAGCAGAACAACTTCTTTACAGATTATGCTCGAGCAGAAGAATTTGTGAACACACTGCTGGTTTATCAACAGGCAGGAATATGAAAATGTTTTGATTAAAAGAGTGGGTTTTCCCTTTTCTTTAAATGAAAGAAGGCTTTACATAATGGTAAACATCTGGGGGATTCGAAGTGATATGGACTGACTGCTATCAAGTCATGTGTGTAATTGTGGCAGATGCCGCAACCTGTAAAATGTGTATTGTTTAAGCAACATTAATGGTTTTTTTTTGTTATATTTATTTTTATATTTTAGAATTCTATAAAGGTTGTAAGTTGACTTTCTGTGATTCTTTCTTCTTTTTCTTACCTGGATTGCCGAGGAGGTCATGCCTTAACATGGTAGACACAAATGTTCTAATTGTTGAGGAGATGTGAGGAGAGAGGTGAAGAGGAAGTATCGATTGACATGGATTAAATTTTACACCAATGAATTGCACACTGAATTTTTAAAGTTTTAATGTTAATGGGATAAATGAAATGGTGAAGAGAAAAAGGATATTAGCACATATTAAGAAAATGAGAGTAGATATAGTTTTTTTGCAAGAGACTTATCTAATCAAAAAAGAGCATCAGAAATTAAAAGAGATTGGGTGGGGTATGTTATAGCTTCTTCATTTAATTCAAAAGCACTTGGTAAGTTTGTAACGTATCATACTTCGTTTTTTTTCTCTGTCAATTATCTTTTTATCTTCTCCTTTCATTAAATCTTGCTCTAAATTTACTATATCTTTTTATAATTTTCCTATTTCTTGGTAAGTTGTATAACTTATTATTTGCCCTCTAATAAAGGCTTTCATTACATCCCATAATATAAATTTGTTACTGAATTTGTATTCAAATCAAAATATATTTTAATTTGTTGTTCTATAAATTGTCTAAAATCTTGTCTTTTTAGCAAGATGAGATTAAGTCTCCATCTATATCCTTTATTAGGAGTATCCTCCAGAGTAATTGTTAGCTGTAGGGGTGAGTTATCTGATAACAATCTTGCTTTATACTCAACATCTTGGACTCTCCCTTGTATTTGGGCAGAAAGTAAAAACATATCAATCCTGGAGTAAGTCTTATGTCTGTTTGAATAATATGAGTAATCTCTATCTATTGGGTGTTGTTTTCTCCATAAATTTATAATCTTCAGATCTTGCATGGAACTTAATGTAAATTTAGCTGCTTTACTTTTTTTTTGTATATTTACTGTTTTATCTAATAACGGATCCAAGCTAAAAGTAAAATTTCCACCCAATAAGGTATGTCCTTGTGTATCTGCTAATTGTAAAAAAAAATCCTGCATAATTTTCTGATCATCCTCATTAGGTGCCTATACATTGAATAAATTCCAGGATTCCGAGTAGATCTGCATACTATCATTACATACCTCCCAGCCAGGTCAGTAACTACTTTTAAAAATTTTAATAGGCAAATTTTTATTAATTAAGATAGCCACCCCAACCCTTTGAGTTGTAAGATGACATTACCACATGACCCACCCAATCTCTTCAATTTATGATGCTCTTCTTCGGTTAGATGAGTTTCCTGTACAAATGCAATATCTATTTTTTACTTTTTTAAGTGATCTCAATAACTTTTTCCCTTGATGTGGTTATGTATTCCATTAATATTAATAGTTGTAAATTTTAGCATATTAATTCCATTAGCCCGTGTTTTTTGGAATTGTCGAATAGAAAAAAAAATCTAATACGGTGAAGCATGTCTTGTGGCAAAAATGTTACAGATTTGTCCTGCATCAACCTGCCACTTTGAAGATTTTCTTGTAAGGAGAGCACCCTCTCAGACCCTCCAACTCCTTTTCTCCCATCACATTTCAAAATTTAACATATCTTTCTATAGATGTTGACACAAACACCCTGAAAGTTTAAAAACCAAAAAAGAGTAAGAAACTGTAAAAAAGAAAACAGAGAGAAACCCCCCTTGTTGAGTTGCCCTTGCTGACCTGTGGTATAACACCCTTAACATTATGATCTGTGGTATAAACTGCAATTATCAACTGATTTCGTACCAGACTATCCATCCCCAGACGCAGCCCTCTCCCAGAGAATTTTTAGCATATTTTCTAAACACTTAAACAAAGTTCTCATATAAACCAACTATTAATCAACCGGTTAGCCTCCAAACATATTTACATATATATTTTCTTTAACTGTCTCTTAGTTCTGCTGATCGATCTCTTCCTTGTTTTTCCTTTTTTTTAAAAAATATATATAAAATATAACGTTCATGCTTTGTTTATTGTTATATATGTTACTTATTATCTGTACTTTGAACGAATAAATAAAGCTTAAAAAAAAGAATCGCTCTCTTCCTTATTGAATATTTGTCAGTTGTTCAACAAAGTCTCTAGCTTTTCTTGGGTCACCAATCTGTTTTGTCCTCCCGGGATGAATATTTTTAACACTGCTGGGTGTCGCAAGACAAATTTATAACCTTTTTTCCATAATGGGTCTTTTATTGGGTTAAAATTCAAAACTTGTATTCAGATAGAAAGATATCTTATTCCCATTATGTTCCAATGGACCTTTAATTTCTTTTGTTCTTCTGGCCGCCAGCCCTAATATTTTTTCCCTTGTCAGATACCTTAATAACTTGACCAAGATGGAACATACGTGATCTTTGCTGCGTCTACAGCTTTGGTACCAAAGCCTGTGAGCTCTTTCAATTTCTATTTCTTCCTCGAGTTCTTCCATCTCAAGAACTTGTGGAATTTATTGTTTTAGAAGTCCTTTTATGTCCATACCTTCCACACCTTCTTTCAGGCCCACTATTTTAATATTATTACGCCTACTAAAATTTTCAAGAATGTAAATTTTCTAGGCCAATAAATCTTGTCTTTGTGACCTCGTTATTCCTTTCTTGTGTTTTTAACCTTTAAGACAGTCATGTCCATTTTCACAACTTTCACTCTCTCTTCTCCATCTTCACATTGGTTTTTCATATTCCTTATTACATTTTCCATACGATGAATTTTAATATCTGCTTCTAGCACACATTCTCTATTAACTCTGATTTCTGAAGTTAATGTTTCTACCATCACTCTCATCTGATTCTCAAAGTACTTTATGCCTACTGTTTGTTTTTGGCTTTTACCTTTAATTTTCTTCTGTATCTTCTTTGTCACTTCCAAGTCTTCTAACTCTTGCTCCGTATCCTCACTTGATGTAGAGTCTGTTTCCAAGGCCGCTTATCCTACTTTGCTTGTCATTGGGTTTACAGGAGCTCGATGCTGATGACTGTTCTCTGGAATGTGTTCTGTGCATGTGTGAGGAGTCGTGCATGCGCATTAGCGTTCCCTTTTCTTTTTCAGTCAGCCATCACTGGAGCCCGCCCTGCGCCCCCTTGCCCCGACATAGCTCACCTGCCGGCTTCGCAGATCGGGATGCATTACCCAGAAGAGCTCTTGGTTCCAGCGTGAAGGTAAAGCCTTCTTTTTTATTTTCTGGCGATTTCTTCGGTTCTTATTTGCTGTTTGTTGTGACTCTTTCCTTCTTTGGGCCCATTTTCTTTCTTTCAGTGTTTATGTACTGTTTCCTGTTTTGTTTTGTTACAACATTGTTTTTTTTCCCCACTTTTTAAGTTTTTCTCTGGGGAGCATTGGTTTCACCCAACCAGTCACTACTCCATCATGTTACCAACCCCCATCCCTGATTTGGGAGCATATTTCAGGCTTTTTGATGGAAGGTTAATGATGATGAAGCTTAGGTGACTCAGCCAACTATGGAAGACCACGGTTAGCACAACGCCTTTACAGGACCAGAATTCAAACCCGCACTGTCTGTAAGGAGTTTGTACGTTCCCTCTGTGTCTGTGTGGGCTTTCCCTGGAAGCTCCTGTTTGCTTCCACCATTCAAAACATTCTGGGGGTTGTAGCTTAATTGGGTGTAAATTGGGCGGCATAGACTTGTGGGTTACGATGTGTACTGGAGGATTAAAACCATGTACCCAGATGCTTTTTGCTTATGTGGAACTGACGACACTGGGTCCACACGCAGATCACCTTACTTTCAGAACTAGCAGATGTAATTAAACCCAACCATGGGGACTTATCTGAAGATACACTTTGAAATGGAATTCCACTGTGAGGCCCAGGGAAAGCAGTTGTCAAATGCAACACTCTGAAATTGACGAATTGGTCACAACCTGTCTTGCTCGAGAAGTTTTAATAAGTCTTTGTATCTACGAAATAAACCAGGAAATCGCAACATCCTGGTTCCATAATAATTAGTCTTCTAAATTGTAGAATATAATGTTCAGTTTTGATTTTGACTGACAAATATTAGAAGGAGTCGGCGCATGATTAATTGTTTTTGGGGTATATAAGCCTGTGGTCCTGCTGCTGAAGTTTAGACTCTCCGAGGGGTGGGAACACCCCTTGTCTAGAAGGAAGAACAGCCAGAGTCCAAGCAACATCCCGGTCGGGGGAGGTGGAGAAGCTGCTACCAGCGCCCTGACAACCTACTACAAGTGTGCAGTCGTTGCCTCACTTCGACAGTTGGGACCAGTCCAAGCGTTGATAAGTATAGTTGGGAAGGGCTTGCATATTGTAGTGTGAAATCAGCTTTTGAATTAGTAATAAACATTTGTATAAACTGAACTGCTCTCGGTGTGTGTGTCTATTTTCTTTCGGTAGCTCAAACACTGTGACCAATCTAAAAGTTTACCCAAGACACGGTGCTATATGTCTAAATGTTAAAAAAGCTTAGAGATTTCATCAGATCACAGGTTACTGAAGTAGTGGCTATGAATTTTCTTATGAATGTTAAAATTAATCCCTGTTATTGGAAACTTCAGCTCATGTTAATATCCTCACCTATGAGTGAGAAAAGGTTCAATTCCCCTCCAAGGACCTGAGCACAGTCAGTAATTCCAGATACATACAGGAGAGGGCAAATGTTGGAATCGAAAGCTAAACACGAAGGAACTCAGTGGGTCAAGCAGCATCCATGGAAGAAAGAGAGTGGTTTTGAGCAGAATTCCCCCATCAAGACTGATTAAATGTAGTAGAGAAGCCAGTGTACAGAGGCCAGGGTGGGATGGGTGTGACAGGAGCCTCATGTGGGGTTGGTTGAAGCAGTTAGAGGTGAAACATGACAGAGACAGTAGGTAGGCAGGTTCCGGGCACAGGGAGAGAGAGCCAATAATTCCAGAATTAAACTGAGGGAGTGCTATGGTGCCAAATGTGTACCCTTTCAGTCAGACATTAAACTTGCCTTTGTATTGTCATGGTCGATATCCCTCAATCAAAAACAAATTATTCTGTCATTATTATATTCCAAGGGGAAGTAATTCTTGGATCAAATCCATTATGCGTCACTATGTCAAAATGGGGGAGGGGCTGGGAATACAAAGAAAATATCCTTTTTTTTCCAACTGCTAGGTTGACCAATGTATTCTTGTTCAGATTGACCACAAAAATCTGTACTGTTTCAAGTGCCTCGTGTTTTATTCTGGAGAGTGAAAACGTTAGTTAAATCCAGATTCTCCATTTATTGTTTACACACTGAAATGTGACCAACCACAGATTACAAAACAGAAAACCATGCAAGCTAACAACATGAGCATGTACAATTTAGATACATGATATGGACTTAATTTTGCTCTCTCTCTCTCTCTCTCTCTCTGAGAGGGAGAATCCAGAGTTGCTGCGGAGATCAGCTACTTAAGTGGAAGAAGAAAGCAAAATAAGGAACGTGGGGGTGTTGAAACGAACACAAAAGATTGAAGTGAAATGATAAATAACAAAAGGTATATTTGTCAGAAATTCAACCTCAGGGAAAATACATATCATGCACTGAAATTCAATTATTTTCATTACCTGCACCTTCAAGGGCATAACCTTCTGCCACACAGCTTCCTTCATTAAACCCAGCTCATATGGGCACCAGAGCTTAACTGCATGCTTGTACAGACTGGAAAACAACAAGACACAAGAACCTACTTGTTTAATGCAGTAATTGTTCTAACTAAATAAGTTATGCATGCACAAGTTGCTGGTAAGGCCAGTGTTTATTGCTTCTCCACAAAAAGTGAATGAATAAATAGCATGCTGACAAATTTAAGTATGGTTATATGTAGCTCCAAGTAGAGCTTCTACCCACCTGCAATATGAAAATTAGAACTGAATGTCTCGAGAACCAATTCTTGGCAAGTTATGGAGTCTTGATAAGCTTCACATGAGAAGTATTTCCTTGTGGAACCATGATTCATTTGTCATGACCTAGTCCCGCACAACAGCATGGTTAAGGAACAATGGGGTCCAGCCCAATTGTGGACCCTCCTTTGACGGCAAAACTTTTAAAATAAATTATTCATTTAAAGTTTATCATTCTAGATAACCTCATGCAGTGGCAAACAAGGCACAAAAAAAATTTGCAAAATCAAAAGATTTAAACAAGCCAAGCCAACATTGACATTGAACCTCATTTATCTCTGATCAACTTAGTTTCCAAAATAGTCTGGTTATCATATTGATTTGGGACATTGCTCTGTACAATTTGGATCTCATTCATTGTACATTCCAACTGAAAGCTGAAGCTGTAGATAACAGAATAAACAGGATGGTGAAAACTAGAGAGCAGAATTAAAAGATCTGTTTTGTGAGAGGGTAAGACTTCTCCCAACATTAGTGTGAAAAATGTGACATGGTGTTGCTGTCACACACATATCTAGGGACCTGGGTTTTATTCTAGCTGGTGCTGTCTCTGTACCCTCTTATATCTCAAAAGATTTGCTGGTAGGTCAAATGGCCAATGCAAATTATTTCCATAATTTAGGTAAGTGGCAAATGAATCAATGAGAAATTGATGGGCAGTTGAGAGAGAGAAATTGTTGCAGGGCTTCGCAGTAATGAGGAGGAATGGGAGTTGGCACTGGCTCAATACACCAGATGGCCTCCTTATGCATTGTGAGAAATGAGGCAAGACGTTCACTTTGCATAAAATGACAAACCCAGTAAAAACCAATTTAATTTGGAATGAATTTTATGTACTATATTTATCTTTCCCCAGCTTTCCAATCAAGAATGCTTTTGAATAAAATATTTCTGTTCAGGTCAAATGAGGACAACACCCAATTTCCCTTGGGTAGCCAATAACTCTATGATCATCATTTCTCGCCTCGTAAATCTGCTCCCTTTTGCCTTCATTCAAGGCAGCATATCGTGCCAATGTGAACAGTTGCATACTTCGACTGTTAATGTATCTTGCAGCATTTATGGTCAGCTTCCCCAGCTCGTATGATAGAGATCCTGCTCCTGTCTGTTCTGTGACAGGTGCAGGGTTGCACGTCATTTCCACCCCCTTGCCCCTGCCAGTAAATTAAGTTAGTCCAAGATGATGTTCACTGTATGTTCACTGTTCCAGCTCAGTTGCTCGCTTTCCACTGAATGTTGACCTCTTGAGATGGCTTTCACTTGCAGGAGAAATGGATGTCATCACTTTGGATCCAACATCCTGCAACACACACTGGAGTTTATATAATTCCTCTATAAAATCATGACCTTGCTCCAAGCAGAATTCCACAGACAATCTGATTGCAGACATCAATTCATCTGTACAACCAAAGCATCAAACGCATTATCATCCTTTTGCCTGCGCTCATCAGTGAATATGCTGGAAACTCTTTGTCTCCTGGTATGGCGAAGAGCTTTGGATTTCCCTGCTTTGATATTAGAACTATCCCCATACACAATCAACACTTTGTCTATGCACAAACCACCCTCCCATGGAACCGGCAGATTTTTTTCCCTCCTTTTCCAAATCAGGATTTGGGACTGAAGATTTTAATTCACGTCAGGCCAACAGTCAGAAAACCACGATATCTGAGATTCCACATCAAGAAAGAAAGAGGCACTATATTATTAGCAGTACACAGAAGTGCTGGGGAAGCACCGCAGGTTACGCAGCATCCACGTGAAGTGAAAGAAATCGTGGAAATACAGGTAAACATTTGAATAAAAAAGTGAGGGGACGAGGGGAGGAGGGGGGAAGGGGGAGGAGCACAGGTAGGAGGTGGATACAGTTGGAAGGTAGAAGCTGAGAAGTGGTGGGGAAGAGGGCAAAGAAAGGTTGCTCTCTGATAGGAGAGAGAAGGGAAGGGGCGGGGTAGCTGGAAGAAAGGAGACAGAGGGGTAGGAATAGAGAGACACCAGGGGAAGGTATTAATGGAAATTGGAGGTCAATATTGATGCTGTCTGGTTGGAGGTGGCCAAGATGGAATACAAAGTATTGTTCCTCCAATTTGTGGGTGAACTCAACTTGGGAGTACATGAGGCTATGGACAGACATGTCAGTGTGGCAATTGTGTGTGTAATTAAAATGGATGACTATTGGAAGGTTCTTGCAGTTCAATGTGGAGGAGGCTGCATCTGGAATTCTGGATGCAGTAAATGACCCAGATTAATAGTGTTCCCTTGAGTTCCTTTAAAGGGCAAATAAAGAAAAAAAATTCAGATTTATTGTCAGAGTCGTCACATACGACCCTGAGATTCTTTTTTCCTGCTAGTGTGGTGGCAGAATTACTAATTGGTAGTGCCAAAAAATGTACACATGGTAAACAAATAAAGAACTGTAAACAGATAACAAATGTAAACAGACTGTGCAATACAGAGAAAACCAAAAAAATAAAAAAATGCACAAGTAAGAGTCCTTAAATGAGTCTCTGATTGAGTGAGTTGTTGAGAAGTCTGATGGTGGAGGGGTAGCAGCTGTTCCTGAACTGGGTGGTGCGAGTCTTGTGGCACCAACACCTCTTTCCTGATGACAGCAGCGAGAATAGAGGGTGTGATGTGAGGTGAGGGTCTATGACGGCAGCGTTCCCTGTAGATGTACTCAATAGTGGGGAGGGTTTTGCCTGTGATGTTCTGGGCTGTTTCTACTATCTTTTGGAGGGCTTTATGTTCAGGGGTATTGGTGTCCCCATTCCAGATCGTGATCCAGCAGGTCAGCACACTTTCCACCACATCTGTCGAAATTTATCAGGGTTTCTGTTGTCATACCAAATCTCCGCAAGCTCCTGAGGAAGTAGAGGTGCTGACATTGCTTTCCTCTTGATGCCATTGGTATGTTTGGTCCAGGAAAGATCCTCTGAGATAGTGACTCCCAAGAACTTAAATTTGCTCACCCTCTCTACCTCTGATCCCTCAATGATCACTGGATTGTATTATCATCTGTACGTTTTTGTGAACATAACACTAAACGGAATCTTGAAATCTCTCAGAGTGACAGTATTTATCCTTCTCCCATTACCACTGAGCAGCTGAATTTACTAACCCGCTGTGTGTACCAGAGTGTCATGGCTGTGCTCTGAAAATATCGATAAGTCTCAAAATTGGGCATAATTTTATTATCAAAATTGGATCTGAACATTCAAAAGAATTTAGATTCGGAAGCATAACAAGTTATGAAATTCAGTGTTTTGTAGCAGTATCATACATATTATAACAAGCTTATGATAGATTTAAAAAATTCACCATTTAGACAAGTTAAAAGGAAAAGGAGCTGCAGCCATGCTGTTAATGAGGGATGAGACAGCAAGTAATGGGAATTATCTTGATTCAGGAAATCATGTTGAAGAATTAGAATCAATTTGACAGGAGCTAAGAAAAACTAAGGGCACTGAATATCAGTGGGAGTCATTAAGAGGCGGCCAAATAATATTAGCGATATTGAATATGGCATTATTCAGTAAGTGAGCACTTTAATGTCGTTGCAAAAATTTAAAAAAAAGCCACAATGACCTTAAAAAAACGCAATGGTTGGTGCATGTAACATGAATCATGGGGAATTTAAATTGCAAGTAAAATTAATGTCAAGGTGGAAGATGAAAACTTGAAATGGATACAGGATTATTTTCTAGATCAATACCTTTAGAGATCAATTTGTGAAAATGGTATTTTAGATCCAGTTTGCGCAATAATCTTGTTACCATATAACCATTGACAGAGCGGAAACAGGCCATGTCAGCCTTTCGAGTCCGCACCGGTTCACTAGAACAAATCCACTAGCTCAATCCTCCCACTCTCCGCCAATATTCCTCCAACCCCCTCACCTCCATGCACACATCCAACCTTCTCTTGAATGACAGAAGGGACCCTGCTGCAACTATCTTATTCGGAAGAACATTCCATTCTGCCACCACACTCTGAGTGAAGAAGCATCCTCTAATATTTCTCAACAGAATCATTTGGGAAAAGTGACCTTAACATGACATATTGAAATTGAAAATAGGATAGTTCTAGCCAATAACTAAGTCTTAAATCTAAAACAAAAGTATGTTTGTGAGTACAAGGGATGAGTTAATATAGTTACTTGGGAATCAACACAAAAGATATAACGGTGAACAGATAGTGGATAGTCTGAAAGAAAGAAAGGAGTGCATGCAGGGAGGAAAAGTCATTCATTTATTGCTGTTGAGAGAAGCTAAAGAGAGTGTTAAATCAAATAGAGTTAAATGAAAGAAAAAAACTGTTAAAGTTGCCAGAAAAGGCAAGAATCCCGAGGATTATGAACATGTTAGAATTCTTCAAATAAGGACCAAGCAATGAACAAAGAAAGAGAAAATTGAAAATTATTCTCCCTAAAATTAAAAAAAACAAATTGGCTTGCAAGAGCTACTGCAGGCATGCAAAAAAGAAACAAAGATCAGCAAGGACAAATGTGAACAGAGACTGGAGAATATTAACGGAGAATAAGGAAGCAAAGAAATTAAACAAATACTCTACTTTGTTTGTAGCTTCACAGAAGACACAAAACAAAATCGCCAAAAATTATTAGAGAACCATGCATCCAGAGAGAACGCGGCGAGAAAGGATTGGCGAGTGAAGTTGATGACTGTAAGTTGATAAATTGGTGGAGGCCAACAATCTATATCACAGAATTTTCAAAGATGCTGTTAGGGAGCCAGTAAATGTATTTTGTCATCACCTTTTAAGAATCTGAAACTGCTCTGGCAGATTGGAAGACAGCAAATATAATCCCACTCTTAAAGGAGAGAGAGTTAACAGAGAGTGAACATCTACAGTAGGGTAAATATGGATTCTAAAATAAAGAATTAACAGAAGACCTCCAAGGTGAAACTAGAATGGAGCATTATATAAAGAAAATGATGTTTGACCCCTCTGTTGGAGTTCTTCAAGGATTAATCAAGTGCGTGACACGGTGGCAATTAGTGGATTTATAAAACATCTTCTGAAAATCTAAAGGTCATATACTTGAGATTGGTCCACAAAATTAGAGCACATGCATTTGAAGAATTGAAAATCAGTTAATGAACAGAATATGAAAAGTAGGAAGAAACAGCTCTTTCTCAGCCTGGCAGGAAGTAAGGATCACAATACCACAGGGATTGTTTTGGCTCCAACTCTTCATAATCTACATCAATAATTTGACCGAGCAGACCATCTGTCAAGTTTCTTAATGATAATGAAATGGGCAGAGTCAAGAGTAGAACCATACAACACAACAGAAACAGGCCCTTCAGCCCATCTAGTCCATGCAAACAATTACTCTGCTTAGTCCCAATGACCTACTCCTGGACCATAGCCCTCCCATCCACGTACCTATCCAAATTTTTCTTCAGTATCAAAATTGAGCCTGAATTCACCATTTCAGCTGGGAATTCATTCCATACTCTCAACTGCGTGAAAAAAAATCTCCCTCATGTTCCCTTTAAACATTTCACCTTCCACCCATGACCTCTAGGTTTTGTCTCTCCTAACAGTGGAAACAAAACTTCCTTGCAGTTACTCTCACTCTATACCTCTCATAATTTTATATACTGTACCTCTATCAAATCTCCCCCTATTCTCTGACGCTCCAGGGAATGAAATCCTAACCTGTTTAACGTTTCCCTGTATCTCAGCTCCTCAAGTCCTGGCCATATCCTTGTAAATCTTTTCTGCATTTTTTAACATCTTATTGATATCTTTCCCATAGTTCAGTGACCAAAATTGCCCACAATACTCCAGATTTGGCCTCACCAGTATCTTATACAACTTCACCAGAAAATCTCAACTCCCAAACAATAGTTTGATTTATGAAGCTCAAGGTGCCTGAAGCTCTCTTTGTCACCTTATCTACCTGTAATGCCACTTTTTATGTAGAGAGGAAGATGCTTGATTGAAATATGGATAAGGTGTGAATGGGCAAGAATTTAGAAGATAGAATATAATGGAGTGAAATATGTAGTCAGGCTTTGATGCATAAAACAGAAAAAGAACTTTAAAAAAAAAATGGTGAGACATTGGGAAATTATGATGCTTAGTCTAAAGGGACATAATCCAAGCACACAAGTTCACTGATTGTGAACCTAAAGGTGCAAAAAAATAATTTTGAGAGAATTCGAGTGCAGTGATAAAAATGGCTTTCTGGTATATTATGAGCAGTTTTGGTCTCCTAACCAAAAAAAAAGGAATACATTTTCGAAGAGGTAACGAGAAATATTTTCAAACTTGTTCCTTGTTATTTTCTGATTCAGCACTGAGGTTTTCATGAGAGGGAGATAGCGACTAATCCAAATTAAAGCAGAAGTACTTTTCTTTGATTACATATAGGTTAGAGAAAAACTACTCATTACAAGTTTCAATATCATACAGAAAGAAAACACTTAAGTGACTGATGAACCACTGAAGCAATAACGGGAACTCCAAGGTAGGCAACCATTTAAAATTTAATTTAATTTAGACATAACGCACGATAACAGGCCCTTTTGGCCCATTAGCCTGTGCCGCCCAATTACAGCCAATTGACCTACACCCCAGTACGTTTTGAACAGTGGGAGGAAACTGGAGCCCCTGGGAAAACCCTTGTGTTCGTGGGGAGAAAGTACAAACTCCTTACAGACAGTGCAGGATTCGAACTTCGGTCCCGATCACTGGTGCTGTAACAATGCTGCCCTAACCGCTACACCAACTGTGCCGCCCTCTCTGCCTTCATTTTCTATTGTCAGCCTGATTGTGGACTCTCTCCATCTCCAGCCTGATACCTGGCACTGGCTCACAAATATCAGCCCAGCAGCAAAGTTCCAACTATGCAATCAAATTACCTCTATTTTACACATAAAAGAGCCAGAGAAACTCAGCAAGTTGTGCACCATCTTCAGGAAGCAAAGGGCAACCAGCGTTTCAGGCTTGAGCCCTGCGTCGAAGTATGAGCCTGGTGTCTGATCTGCTGTTTCTCCAGCTCTTTTGTGTATTGCATTACAATTGCCCGTTTAACTATCTCTTTCTTATATCCTTTTTACTCCCATAAAATTTCTTTCTGATTTGTTCCACTTAATTATTAGACAAGGCTCTACTTCCCAATCTCCCCATTATATTAATCATAGAAACAAATCTAAAAGACAGATACTGCATTTATGCACAAAATAATTAGTTTCTTAGCCTCACCATGAGGTTCTACATGTTCTCAAAGCATTATGATTCTTAAATTGAACAACCATTTTGTATCCCACAACCGCCATTTATGTGCAATGAAATTAAATATAACTTTCAAATTCTCCCCTAACAGGAGTGCAACAAAGTCTCATCAGAGGAAACAAGCATTTTCACTCTTTGCCAGTTCTGACAAAGGTTCTTCAACTTAAAGATGTTTCTCTTCCCATGGGTGTTGTCTGGCAAACGGCGTGTTTCCAATAGTTCCCATTTTCACAATTATTGAAAAACTATTACAGCACCAGCGACCTGGGTTCAAAATATTCTCCCTGTGTCTGCGTGGGTTTCCTCCAATATTCCAAACAAATACGGGGTTAGTAGGTTAATTGGACTCATGGGTGTATTTGTGGCGCATGTTCATGGCCTGGAAGGACCTGTTACTGTGCTGTGTCTCTGAATTTAAAAAGCCAGATTTGCCCACCACAGCGTAAACAAACGAGATAGATCTGCTGGTTGAAATGTCACAAAAACAACCTTCCACAACATTAGCAAAACTAAAGAACTGATTGTGGACTTTAGGAGAGGGAAATCAGGAGATCACAAAACAGTTCTCATCGAGGGGTCAGCAGTGGAAATAGTTAAGAACTTCAAATTCCTGGGTGTCAACATCTCTGAAGATCTAGCCTGAAGCCTCCATGTTGATGCAATCATGAAGAAGGCTCACCAGCGGCTGTATTTCATTAGGAGTTTGAGTAGATTTGGTATGTCACCAAAGATTCTTTCAAATTTCTACAGAAATTTTGACTGGTTTGCCTCACTGTCTAGTATGGAGATGCCACTGCACAGGTCAGGAAAAGTCTACAGAGAATTGTGAACTCAGTCAACACCATCATAGCATCTATAAGGTGGTGTCTCAAGAAAGAAGCCTCATTTCTCAAGGACCCTCACTACCCAGGCCATGCCCTCTTCACATTGTTATCATCAGGAAGGAGGTACAGGACCTGAAGACAAATGCCCAGTGGCACAAAAACAACTTCTTCCCCTCTGCCATCAGATTCCTGAATGGACAATGAATCATAGACACTACCTCAATTTCTCTTCTTTTGCACTAATTTATTTATTTTTTTTACAAAATATAATTTATAACAATATTTGCAAGTTATGCTGGAACACAACAACACATATCCTGGTGTGTTTATGACCATGAATTCTGATTTCCAGCATCTCTAGATTTAGGCCTGTATTCCCCAATGTTCACAAGAATGAAAAGATATCACACTGAAACATGTCAGGTTTGTACAGGACTTAAATGCCCCCCCTCGCTCAGGGCCGAGAGGAGGAGACATTTTTTCACCATTGGCTGGCGAATCTCTGCAATTTTTCACCCCAGAGGGTTGTGGAAGTTCCATTATTGAACTCACTCAAAACAGTGTGCAATAGATTTCAAAATATTCTAGTGGTAATTCCCTGGACAAGACAAAGAAATTATGGAAGCAAGATTTTCAACTATTATTTTCTGATGCTACATGGGTTTCTAATTTGAAATTGGTAAATTCATGTTCTCTATGTGCCCGACACTCATTATTACAATTTAAAGAGGTACATCGAGCTTGCTTCTCTAAAGTTCAGTTGGCTAAATTCTATTCTAAGATGTAACACGATCTTGGGAAGGCGATGGTCCTCCATTCTGGAGACGTGACCCATCCAGCGCAGCTGGATCTTCAGCAGCGTGGACTCGATGCTGTCGACCTCTGCCATCTCGAGTACTTCGACGTTAGGGATGTAAGCGCTCCAATGGATGTTGAGGATGGAGCGGAGACAACGCTGATGGAAGCGTTCTAGGAGCCGTAGGTGGTGCCGGTAGAGGACCCATGATTCGGAGCCGAACAGGAGTGTGGGTATGACAATGGCTCTGTATACGCTTATCTTTGTGAGGTTTTTCAGTTGGTTGTTTTTCCAGACTCTTTTGTGTAGTCTTCCAAAGGCGCTATTTGCCTTGGCTAGTCTGTTGTCTATCTCATTGTCGATCCTTGCATCTGATGAAATGGTGCAGCCGAGATAGGTAAACTGGTTGACCGTTTTGAGTTTTGTGTGCCCGATGGAGATGTGGGGGGGCTGGTAGTCATGGTGGGAAGCTGGCTGATGGAGGACCTCAGTTTTCTTCAGGCTGACTTCCAGGCCAAACATTTTGGCAGTTTCCGCAAAACAGGACGTCAAGCGCTGAAGAGCTGGCTCTGAATGGGCAAGTAAAGCGGCATCATCTGCAAAGAGTAGTTCAGTTTTCTTCAGGCTGACTTCGTGTTATATGGCGAGCTCTCCACTGGCCACCGTGACAGAGGTGCACCAAAGAAAAGGTACAAGGACTGCCTAAAGAAATCTCTTGGTGCCTGCCACATTGACCACCGCCAGTGGGCTGATAACGCCTCAAACCGTGCATCTTGGCGCCTCACAGTTTGGCGGGCAGCAACCTCCTTTGAAGAAGACCACAGAGCCCACCTCACTTACAAAAGGCAAAGGAGGAAAAACCCAACACCCAACCCCAACCAACCAATTTTCCCCTGCAACCGCTGCAATCGTGTCTGCCTGTCCCGCATCGGACTTGTCAGCCACAAACGAGCCTGCAGCTGACGTGGACTTTTTACCCCCTCCATAAATCTTCGTCCGCGAAGCCAAGCCAAAGATTCTAAGATGTAAGAAGGTACATATGTTTCATATGCTTTGGGCATGATCTTCTCTTTCCATCTATTGGGAAAGTATTTTTAATACGTTGTCTTTAGTTCTTAATATTAATTTTACTCCTAATTCTCTTCTTGCCCTGTTTGGAACGAGTAAGCCAACCAACTTGAATTTGTCTGATCTACAATCCCATGTAGTTGCCTTTGTTCTCCTTATCGCTAGAATAGCTATATTAGTGAGATGGAAAGATGCTATCTCTCTACTCATATTCATTAATCCTTTTTCACTGGCATCCCAGTTAAGGCTATGCAGTGTCCTAGGAATAGGGAGCCCTTTGTGCCGTTTGCACTGGGCCACCCTTAACTGGGACACAACTCATCCCCGGGGATTGGAGTCTTCTATCTTCAACTGGAAACGGGTGACTTTCCACTGGTTTTATCAGCACGTTGGTATCAGCAAACACCAGGGATATGAGTAGGGGTCGAGGTGGTTAATCCCCATCGTGAAATTACGTTGCTTGACGCTAGCGTGCTGACAGTTTTCTTTTTCCACTGGACCCTGTCCCAGTTAATTCCTGGGACAAGGCGCCAGTGGAAAAAAGGCCTTTGGCTATCAGATGTGATGGCATGCCTGACTTTTGGCAGGGATGGAAATATATGTTCTACTACTGAAATGAATTTTAACTTAAGTACAGTAGTGGAACATACATGTTCAACCAATAATATCACATTATGAGCAATTTTTACAGGTTTTGTCTTTTTCAATGTATCATAGGCTATTTGTAGCCATATGTAATAGTATATCTACTTTGTTGGATACTTATTCTCATCACCTTTTACTTACAAAACTTAGTAAAATATGGTAAAAAGATAATAAATTAAATATTAAGGACCTATGGGCCATGCAGGAAAAAATAGTCCTGAGAGGCAGTGAAAGTTGGAACAGAAGACTTGTTCTAGCTCCCACTTCTCATGCAAAATAAAAACACAAAACATTTGAAGTATTTTTGTGTAGTTTGTGCACATGACAGTAAATGGAATCATTTAAATGCACGTCAAGGGCCTTGATTACATCCAAGAAAAGAAATCCTCGGTTCTTACATGGGTTTTGGAATGGGCTCTGCATCATTTCGGCGGGAAAATGGTGCTGTCGTGGCGCCAACAGGGACAATCTTTTCCAAGGACTTCAGGAATTACGTTCTGGGTTACGCTAACTTGGAGCGAAAGGTTCGACCTCTTCCCCCTCAGCAGAGACGCGCAACGCGTCTGACGGAAGGTTTGTCCCGCTCAGCTTTCCGTCGCGGTTGCCGGTGACTGCAAGAACGATGCTGAGCGGAGCTTGAGTGGAACGGCGGCACTCCTGCTAGGCAGCTTTACACCCCCTCCGTCGCGATGGCGGAGAGAACCGCGCCGCTGAGGTTCTTCCGCGACGATCACTTCAAAGAAAAATTCAAGGATGAGAATGTGGTGACCGTAACTTCAGTGGACCAGGTGAGAAGATGTGCGTGCAGGGTTGGGCGTAGGCCGCGCCGCGTGTGCTGCCGGGAGATGTAGTTCGTCACCAGTCTCGCTGCCTTCGGTCAGCGGGATTTGACTGCATTTCCCAGAAGGCTCAGCGCCTCCACGCCTGTTCCCCCTCCTCTCAGTTCTCACTGAGTTGAAGCGCAACAGTTCTTATTTGGTTCGTGTTTGGGGGGCCTCCGTCCTTGTGTCGGTTCAGACCTAGGGAATAGCTTAAGACCCAGTGATCTTCGCAAGCTTTCGGCGCTCCGTGGATATACAGAGCCTCGCTCATGAAGTTTAGGTATTCATAACTAAGTGAGCCTTGAGGCTGCTTCTTATACATTGGGATTTCTCTGCCAGACACCCTTGATTAGGGGTGCTCAGCTACCTCATGCTGCAGGTGTTTTGCAGGACTTTTAACACCTCACTATTGATGAGCTCAGATTTATAATCCTGAAGTTCTTTTTCCTGTGCTTGAGACAAAATCACCACTTATTACTGGTGCAAAAAATTGTTCACGTGTTATCAAACAAATGAAACCACTCCAAAAGTGGGAGTCCTTCCATGAGTCCCTGATTGAGTTTGTTGTTGAGGGGTCTGATGGTGGAGGGGTAACATCTGTTTCTGAACCTGGTTCTTGTGGGACCTATACCTCTTTCTTGATGGTTGCAGCAAAAACAGCATATTGTGGATGGTATGGAGGATCCCTGATGATTGCTGCTGCCCTCTGACGGCAGCGATCCCCGTAGATGGTGGGGAGGGTTTTGCCTGTTATGTCCTGGGTCAAGTTTTCAGTCTTCCTCCTGAATGCAGATTCATCACCCCTTTTTATACAACCCACTAACGTGATGTTGTCAGTGAATTTCTAGATGGTGTTGTTGTCGTGTTGAGCCACACAGTCATAGGTGTAAAGCGAGTAGAGAAGGAGGCTAAGAATGTAGCCTTGTTGTGTTCCAGTATTGTTGGAAATTGTGGAGGAGATGTTCTTACCAATCCTCACTGATTGTGGTCTGGAGGTGAGGAAATCCAGGATCCAATTACACAGTGCGGTGTTGAGTTCCAGGTCTTGATGTTTGTTGATCAATTTTGAATTGATGATGTTGTTAAATGCCGAACTGTAGTCTATAAAAAGCATCCTGATCTATGCATCTTTGCTGTCCAGGTGTTCCAGGGCTTTGTGCTGAGGTAATGAGATGACAACTGCTGCTATGATAGGCAAATTGAAATGGATCCATGTTGCTGCCTAGACAGGAGCTGCTGTGCTTCTATGTCAGCCTTTCAAAACACTTCATCACCTTTGAGGTGAGGGCTACTGGTCGATAGTCATTTAGACAGATTACCACATTCTTCGTGGGCACTCGTACGATTGATGCCTGTTTGAAACAGATGTTGAAGATGTCCGTGAATACATTAGTAAGCTGGTCAGTACAGATTTTTGATACGTGGCTGGCAACTCCATCCAGACTGGATGCTTTGCTTGGATTCACTCACCTGAAGTCAGCCGACATGTCATCCTCGGATACGGACTGGGGAGGATTATCAGAGGACATGGGGGTGTGCGGTGGTGGTTCTTTTTTGTTCTTGTGGTCAAATCAGGTGTAGAAGGCATTGATTTCATCTGGGATGAAACTTTTCCATTTCCTACTTTAATGGATTTGGTTTTGTCATTTTGGCCTTGTCTCAGCTATCGGGTATCTTTCATTTTTTTCCATTTTCATCCGGAAATGCCATTTCACTCAGGAGGTGGCTTTTCATATGTGATTCCTGCTCCTTCTGTGGTGATCTGGATCTCCGGATTTAAGTGCCTGTGAGTGGCTCTTAGCAGGTTCTGAATTTCATTGTTCATCCAGGGCTTGTGGTTTGGCAAAACCTTGAACAATTTGGTGGGGACACACTTGTCCATTCACTCAGGAGGTGGCTTTTCATATGTGATTCCTGCTCCTTCTGTGGTGATCTGGATCTCCGGATTTAAGTGCCTGTGAGTGGCTCTTAGCAGGTTCTGGATTTCATTGTTCATCCAGGGCTTGTGGTTTGGCAAAACCTTGAACAATTTGGTGGGGACACACTTGTCCACAGCTGTTTTGATAAAGTCTGTGATAGCCCTGGTGTAATCATTCAGATCCTCAGCTGAGTCTTTGAACACTGCCCTATCCACTGACTCGAGGAAGTGCTGTAACCATTCTTTAACTTCCTACAACCACCTTCTAGCTGTCATGATCTCCAGAGCCTCTCCTTTTAGCCACTGTCTGGAGTAGAAGGAGCACAGCCTGATGATCCAACTTGCCAAAATGCGATCTCGGGAAAGAACGGTCGGCAGGTAGCAGTCAGTGTGGCGCCGTCATTTCCTCTGGAACCATTGTACACTTAGTAAGGTTCATTAAGCTGTTAACAAGGAGTTTAAGGCTGTGAATGCATTTAGACATGCCCCAATTCTTCTTGTTTTTTTTTACACATTTCCTCAGGTGCAGGTTAATCTCTGTAAGCCGCATTGTGTGCATTTTTTACCAAGTTAACTCAATGAAATTAAACACAAAATGCATGCATGTGTTTCCAAAATATAATCTAATGACATAACTTAGGGAGTCCAGTAACTCCAATCAGAAAACAAGAAATTCCAACCTGAAATGTTAACATACTTTTTCTTTCGATTCTGTTTGATCCACTAAGCATCTCCAACAGATTGTGTATTGTTCTAGATTCCAGTATCTGTAGCCTTGTGGGGGATTACTCTCTTCCCCCAACACTTAATCTTGCATTTCCTACTTCACCACCATCCAGAGGTGTAAACAACCTTTCCACATGAGGTAAAAATTCTCCTTCACCTCATCTCCTTTACATCAATGAGACCAAATAGACTTTGGGACCATTTTGCGAAATGTCCACATTTTGACAACAGTTCCCATCCTGAGCTTCTGGTTGCATGCCATTTCAGCTCCCTCCTCCCTCTCTCCCATTCTCATGCCAACATGTCTGTTTGGCCTTCTCCAATGCTAGAGTGAGGCCCAGTGTAAACTAGAGGAATAAAACCTCCTATTCCCACCCCCCTCCCCCTTTCTCACCTAGTCATCCACTCACTCTCATCTCCACTCCTATTTGATTCTTCCATCCCCAGCTGCCCATTGGTTTCTGTTCTCTCTCCCTTTTCCCTCCTCCCCCAATTCCTCTATTGTCATCTCTTCTCGTCAGATTTTGGCTGTCAGTTTGAATTTTCCTATTAATCTTCGAATCCCTGTGTGAGTCCTTGTATGACTCATCTTCCTCCATCTGACCCCTTTGGTTTTTTTTTGCCCCTCTCTCTTTGGCATTTGCTAATCCACTGCCTCTGTCATATTTCACCTCTATCTGGCTCAACAATTCCACATGGAGTCCCTGTTTCACATTTCCCATCCTGCGTTCTCTTTCCACGAGCTTCACTTCTACCTATTCTCAATCTTGTAAAAACATTTTGGTCAAATTGTTGACCATTCTTTTTCTCCCACTGATGCTGTTTGACCCACTGAGTTCGTTAAAGAGATTGTGTTTAGCTTCAGATTCCAGGATCTGCAGCCACATATGTGTCTATGTTTGTTTTTGCTTGGCTGTGATTTTGTTTGCAACAATATTTCAGAGTGATTGGAGAAAATAAACAAAGTGGAATCCTACATAGTGAAAATGGAGGTGATGAGGATCAGAAAACTCCAAAAATCTGGGGAGTTTGCCTTTCCCTTTCTGACTGATTAAATAAATTATTTGTTTTTTGGACGCGGGCATCAAGTGACAGTTGTCGTCTAGCGAGCAACGGAGACTTGGATTTGATACTCTGCAATTGGTGTGGTGAGGATACTCTGAATGCTTCAAAGAGTGAGGTAGTTTGTGATGGCTCCAAGATTTTAACTGGCTGTGAAACAGATCTGAATTGTCTATGCCTTAGAAAGTCTTGTCCCAAGTGTTTGCTGTCTTTTTCCATCTGGATGTTAGAGTTTTATGGTTTGTGACAAGTGATTAAATTAACTAGTTATTGCAGTGCATACTGCATCTATTATCTGCTGGAAAGAATAAAGCATGGTTGCAGCCCCTTTCACACTGCCGATTATATGTGGGTTGAACTGGGTAATTTACCAGGTCTGTACCTGGTAATTGCATGGTGTGAAATGTCCCAACCTGGCAGGGCAAGTTAAATTCAACTGAACCCTGACTCTTGGTGGAGGCAGGTGTAAGAGCCTGGCCGAGTTAACTCACTAATTGCCTTCTGGCGGTGTGAAAGCATTGGAGGTGGGGACCCCCCCCCCCACCCCTTAAAATGCCGAGTTGCCGATTAACTAGGTAAATCACGGTGCAGTGGGAAAGGTTCTTGAGTGAAGCAGGCTCGATAAGTTCACCTGCTTCCTAGGAGGGTTGGCAGTGTGAAAGGGAGTTTTCTCATATATGCATGGTAGCATTTATCCTTGGGTTACCATTGATAAGAAACTGATAGGGAATAATTAAAGTGCTGTATGAGTGGAAAGAAAAAGGTTGAGAACCACTGGCCTGGGTGATCAGTGTCTTTGAGGATAGAGGCTTCTGTTTTAAGATACTGCCTCTTATAGATGCTCTTATTGGAGTGAAGACCTAATGCCCATGATAACGTTAGCCGACTTCATAAATTTCTGTAGTTTTTTTCCAGTCATGTGCATTGGTACCTACATACTATTCTTCTTTGGCTTGGCTTCGCGGACGAAGATTTATGGAGGTGGTAAATGTCCACGTCAGCTGCAGGCTCGTTGGTGACTGACCAGTCCGATGCGGGACAGGCAGGCACGGTTGCAGCGGTTGCAAGGGAAAATTTGTTGGTTGGGGTTGGGTGTTGGGTTTTTCCTCCTTTGTCTTTTGTCAGTGAGGTAGGCTCCGCGGTCTTCTTTAAAGGAGGTTGCAGCCCGCCGAACTGTGAGGCGCCAAGATGAACGGTTGGAGGCGATATCAGCCCACTGGCGGTGGTCAATGTGGCAGGCACCAAGAGATTTCTTTAGGCAGTCCTTGTACCTTTTCTTTGGTGCACCTCTGTCACGGTGGCCAGTGGAGAGCTCGCCATATAACACGATCTTGGGAAGGCGATGGTCCTCCATTCTGGAGACGTGACCCACCCAGCGCAGCTGGATCTTCAGCAGCGTGGACTCGATGCTGTCGACCTCTGCCATCTCGAGTACTTCGACGTTAGGGATGAAAGCGCTCCAATGGATGTTGAGGATGGAGCGGAGACGACGCTGGTGGAAGCGTTCTAGGAGCCGTAGGTGATGCCGGTAGAGGACCCATGATTTGGAGCCGAACAGGAGTGTGGGTATGACAACGGCTCTGTATACGCTTATCTATACAGATATACTATACAGAGATGCAAACAGTCAGATTGATCTCCACGCTACAACTGTAGAAATTTGTAGGAGCATTTGGTGACATAACAAATCTCCTCAAACTACTAATGAAATGCGGCCATTAACGAGGGCTTCTTCTTGACATGGAAACCCCAGAGATGTTGACACCCAGGAATATCAAGTTCTTAACTCTTTCCACTGCTGACCCCTCAATGAGGATTGGTTAATGTTCTGATATTTTTTCTTCCTGAAGTCCACAATCAGTTCCCTAGTTTTGCTAACGTTGAGTGCAAGGGTGTTGTTGCGACATCACTCAATTAACTGATCTCACTCCCTCCTTATGAGTCCTCATGGCCGTCTATGATCATGATGTCACTGGGAAATTTGTAGATGACATTTGAATTGTGCCCAGCCACACAATCATGGGTGTAGAGTGAGTAGAGCAATGGGCTAAGCATGCATCCTTGAGTTCCACCTGTCTTGAATTGTCCCTGATGAGGAGACGTTGTTTTTGATTCGTACTGACTCCCTTATGGTGAGGAAGTTAGAGATCCAGTTGCAAAGGGAGGTGTTTTCAGGCTTGTTGACCTGTACTTAGGATATGATGATGTTAAAAGCTGAACTGTAGTCGATGAAACATAGCCTGATGTGTGTTGCTATTGCCTTGGTGATCCTGGACTGAGTGGAGAGCCAGTGAGATTGTATCTGCTGCGGAGAGATTGTGTAAGCGAATTGCAGTGGGTCCAGATCTTTATTGATGTATAATTTAATTCTGGCCTGTCAAAGCATTTTGTCACATCGATGTGAGTGCCACCACATGATAGTTATTGAAGCAGCTCACTCAGGTTTTCTTGGGCACCGGGATGATTGATGCATTTGAAGCAGGTGGGAACCTCTGACTGCAGCAGTGAGAGATTGAAAATGTCCGTGAACACTCCAGCTAGTTTATTGGCATAGATTTTCAGTACTCTGCCAGGAGCACCATTGGTGCCTGACAACTTGAGGGTTCACACCCTCTTAAATTATGTCCTGATGTTGACTTAAGAGACTGATTTCACAGGGTCGTCAGCTTCTCCAGAGATCCTCATTAGTAGCATTGAATTCTCCTTTTCAAAGCGACACCATGGGTGGCACGGCTGGCGTAGCGGTTAGTGCAATGCCATTACAGTGCCAGCGATTGGGACCAGGGTTTGAATCCTACGCTGTCTGTAAGGAGCTTGTATGTTCTCCCCCGTCTAGATGGGTTTTTCCAGGAAGCTTCGGTTTCCTCCCACCGTTCAAAACTTACTGAGAGGGGGTGAGGGTTAATTGGGTGTAAATTGGGCGGCACGGACTTATGGGCCAAAATTTAAAGTTATAAGGTGTTCAGCTCATTGGGTAGTGAAGCATCAGATCCATTTATGATGTTTGGCGTCGCCTTGTAGCACCTTCCAAACCCACCAACTCGAGGACCAGCATGTAAAGTACGTGGAATGCCACCACCTGGAGTTACCCTCCCAGCTATAGACCAGCTTGACTTGGGAATACATTGCTTTTCCTTCATTGTGAGTAAAGTCCAGGAACTCCCTCTCTAACAGCAGTTAAGAAGTTAGCTCATCATGCCTTTTCCAGGGCAATTAGGGATGTGTACTTGAATGCTCACTTAACTTGCAAAGCCCACATTTCCATGAATAAATAAAAAGTACCACATTTCAACAGTCCACACCTTGGTGCATGTGAGTACAAGCTGCTTTCGTTGTTTGAGGTTTTGCATTTGAAACTGAACCTGTGTAATTGGAAGTGACCATCCCAGAATTTGATCTTGTGGCAGTGGTGAGGTATAATGTCATTTGATGAATTAGCTGAAAGCACAATTCTGCCTGAAGAACTTTTTTTAAAAAATATTTTAGTTTTGATTTTCCAAGAGTCTCACAAATCCACAAAAACAATACAATTTTTCTCAACAATTATCTATTATTTTCAAAGTCCATTTTCCCTTGCCCAACCCTCCCATACCCTAATACCACAAGGAAAAGATTATGTAAATTAAACAAACGTGAAGAATCAAATATAAAACCAGAGTAACATGAAATGAAAGAGATACGAAACAAAAGCACGTTGTCTGCACCACGACCCACTTCATTTATCTCAATTGTTCCACTATTAATATGGATTTTTACCTTCTATTTAGAAGGGGTGTAGCTATATTTGCGTACCTATATGTTGCAGATAAGGCAGCCATACTCTAATGAATGTGTCCTATTTTCTCCTTAAATTATACATGATTTTCTCAGCGGAATACAACTCCGTATCTCCTTGCTCCATCGTATAATGTTTAATTGGGAGTCAGACTTCCACGTGACCACTATACACTTCCTGGCTATCGCCAAGGCAATATTCACAAATTGGATTTGGTATCTGGACAGTTTAAAACTCCTATCCATAATGTTTCATAGAAGGTACAATTTCAGATACTGTGGAAAATCCACCTTTGTAATTTCTTTCAGAATGTTCCCCAGGTCCTTCCAGAAGGATCTCACCTTTGTACACAGCCAGGTTAAGTGGATAAAGGTTCCAATCTCCACACCATATCTGAAGTACATTTCCAAAATGTCTTGCTTTAGATTTATGTAGTTTTTGTGGTGTGAGGTACAATTGATGGAGAAAATTATATTGCACCAATCTGTACCTGGCATTAATAATTGCTGTCGTGATGTCCAGACACCAGTCTGACCAGCATCACTTGTGGATTGTTGTGCCCAAGACCATTGCGCAACTTTCCCTCGATCTGTCTAGGCCTGGCTTTGGGCCCTCACTTTGGAATAGGAGATGCATCATCGCAATGAATTTATGTGTATTCCCCTTTCAAATTAGAATCTCCATGTCATTACACATGGGCAGGGCCATAGTCAGTCCAAAATCCTGAAAAACTTCTTCAGTGAGTTCTGGGACTTCCTTTTGTAATCACAGACAACTTCCATTTATGTATGACTCCTGTCAGTTTCCACCTAATTTTATCACCTCTGTTCTCATGATGAAGCTTACTGCTGTGAAATGTTCTCCTTACTGGAACGTGACTTCCCCTCTGCCCTAGTTGATGGAGCCATCTCATTTCTTTCTCCTTTCAACCTTCCTCTCCCCAGTGAACAGAATAAGGTTTCCATGTTCCTTTCCTTTCACCTTGCTCATCCAATATAAAAATCCTTCGCTATTTCTGCCAGCTCCAATTGCTTCCTCCACCAGTCACCTCTTTCCCAGCTTTCTTCATGAATCCCAGGCCCACTCATCCCTTTTCACACACCTCTTTGCATTCCTTGGCATTTTCCCTTGCAACTGAAAGAGATGTAACATCTATCCCTTCACGTCCACCTCCTAAACCCTGTTCCACCTCACAAGTATTCAGACTGAAACAGCCCTTCAAAGTGGGGCAGCAGTTCACAGGTGCCTCTTCCAACCTGGATTACTGCATTCGGCACTCAGGATGTGGCCTCCTCTACATCAGAGAAACCAAGCGTGGTCGTAGAGCACCTGCACTTTGTTCACAGAGACCATCTTGGCATGTCATTTTAACTTCTTCCCATTTCCACACCCAGCTGTCTGTCCTGTGCCTTCTCCATTGTTGTCGTGTGACTAAACTGAAATTGGAAGAACAATACCTCATTTCACATGGGTAGCTTGTGATCCAATAGTATGAAATTTGAATTTTCCTCTTTCATGCAATCTGTACACATATACATTCACCCAGAATCTCCCTCCCTTTGTTTACCTTTTGCACCCCCTCCCCACCTGGTTTTATCTGCCCATCATTCTCTCCCCCAATCTAGTTTTATCTCTTATCTACCATCTCCAATGCCACCCCTCCCTCATACTGCTATTTATTGTTAGTCTTTCCACTTTTCTCTCAGTCCTTATACAGGTTTCTGATTCAAGATATTGACATACACCTCTTGCCTCCAAAGATGCTGAATTTGACCTGCTGAATTATTCTGGTGTTCTGTTTTTTTTTTAACTTTACCTCATTTTTATTGAATTCATTTTTATCAGGGCCTCTTGACCAGGTCCTATTTGGTCAAATGGTGCCTTTGATGCCAATGTCAGTTCTTTTGTCCAACAGTTTACCTAGACTGAGCAGCATTAAGATGAAGATGATTAGGTGGCATTTGATGGCAAAATTGTGAGCACTTCCATTAATATACTGCTTATTAAAAGTTGGAACAATAATTTGATGGGTTGGATTTATCCAACTTTCATAAGCAATGCCCCCCTGGGCAATATTTTACTTTGTCAGATTGATGGCAATGCATCACCAAAACTGGCACAGTTTACTTAAAACAATGACGAGATTTGGGGCACATACCTTCAGAGTACTGCTGCGATATTTTCAGAGCTTTCCATGGAATCAGTTTTTAAAAAAAATTGTATGGGGTGAATAGAATTGGGTGACTTCTGACATGGTGGATATTTGAAGGGAAAGTCAGGTTCAATTATTTCCTCATCACCTCTGGCTGCAAATGCATGGGCTGTGACTTCTTGCTTGGCTCTGCCTTTATTGAGTGGATTTCAATAGAAATGCCCCTCTATTTAGTTGGACAGTAAAGTAACCCCTCAAGAAAATAAACTTTATATTTGCTACCCAAAGCTCTTCTTTCAAGTTGTGCTCAATAATGGTGGGTACAGATTCTGAGGGGAATTTTTTTTTCCTCACACAAGACTTCATGGACTCCGGATTGGTGTTTAGAAATCTTAAGGTGGCCAGGTTGGCATAGCGATCAGCTCAACAACTTTACAGCACCAGTGATTGGGACTGGGGTTCGAATCCCGACCTGTCTGTAAGCAGTTTGTACATGTCTTCCTGTGTCTGTGTGGGATTTCCCTGGGGGCTCTAGTTTACTTACACCGTTCAAAATGTACCAGGTGTGTAAATTGGGCGGCATGGACTGTACGTTTAAATTTAAGTTCACTCCTTTTTGTACAACAACTCTTGATAATTCCATCATCTTGTTGATGGGAAAAGACGTAATTGAGAATCATGATGGAGAAATCTGCAATGTTGTCATAAATATTCCATATTTTTGTATAAGAGTGAGACAGAAGCTTAAGTAAAGTTGTGACAAGTTTCAATTCTTGCTTATTCCTGAACAGATTTGTGTGATTATCTTGCATTCAATTATGTTTCAATCACGTCCCAGCTTGCTTGGCCACGGCACACCAATCATGGGTGTAAAGGGTGGGGCTAGTACTGCGCACACTGCACTCCACCTAAAAGCTCCGTTGCGCAGGCCCGAGGACATGTCCACATCCTCCCCCTCCATGTCCTCCCCCTCAAAAGATGCTCACAAACTCAAGCTAGCATGCTGGAACATCAGATCCATGCTAGACAAGGCTGACAGCCACCGACCTGAATGTCGGTCTGCCCTCATCGCACATGAACTCCTCAGACTTGACATCGACATAGCCGCTCTCAGTGAAGCGGCCTTGCAGATGTAGGCAGCCTCCAAGATCGCAGCGTGAGCTACACACTCTACTGGTCTGGCATGCCTATGGATGAACGACGCCTATCTGGTGTAGGCTTCATGGTCAAGAACTCCATTGCCTCCAAACTCGAAAACCTCCCGACAGGCCACTCGGACCGGATCATGTCCATGCGACTCCCCCTTCAAACAAGCGTCTCATCACCCTCATCAGTGTCTATGCTCCAACCCTCCAGGCGGAACCAGCAGAAAAGGACAAGTTCTACACTGATCTGCGCAACCTCATTCAACGCACCCCTTCAGCCGTCAAGGTTGTCATCCTTGGCGACTTCAACGCTCGCGTCGGCAAAGATTCAGAAACCTGGCCAGGAATCCTGGGCAAGCATGGTGTCGGCATGTGCAACGACAACGGGCGCCTCCTGTTGGAGCTCTGCGCAGAACAGCGGCTTGTCATTACAAACACCCTTTTTCAGCAGAGGGACAGCCTGAAGACTACCTGGATGCATCCCCGATCCAAACACTGGCACCTCCTGGACTACGTCCTGGTGCGAGAAAGAGACAAACGAGATGTGCTTCACACCAGGGTCATGCCCAGCGCGAAATGCCACACTGACCACCGGCTGGTTCGCTGCAAGCTCAACCTTCACTTCAAGCCAAAGTCCAGGAAGAGTAAAGCCCCCAGAAAGAGGTTCAATGTTGGAAACTTGCAGTCAGACGAAGTGAGAGGAAACTTCCAGGCAAACCTCAAAGCAAAGCTAGAGGATGCAATCCGCCTCACGGACTCGTCCCCTGAAACCCTCTGGGATCAGCTGAAGACTACCATACTGCAATCCACTGAAGAGGTACTGGGCTTCTCCTTCAGGAAAAACAAGGACTGGTTCAACGAAAACAACCAAGAAATCCAGGAGCTGCTGGCAAAGAAGCAAGCTGCCCACCAGGCTCACCTTGCAAAGCCGTCCTGGCCAGAGAAGAAACGAGCCTTCCGTCGCGCATGCAGCCATCTTCAGCGCAAACTCCGGGAGATCCAAAATGAGTGGTGGACTAGCCTCGCCAAACGAACCCAGCTCAGCGCGGACATTGGCGACTTCAGGGGTTTTACAAGGCTCTAAAGGCTGTGTACGGCCCCTCACCCCAAGTCCAAAGCCCGCTACGCAGCTCAGACATCAAAGTCCTCCTCAGGGACAAGATCTCCATCCTCAACCGATGGTCAGAACACTTCCGTACTCTTTTCAGTGCCAACCGCTCAGTCCAAGAATCCGCACTGCTCCAGCTCCCTCAACAGCCCCTAAGGCTAGAACTGGATGAGGTCCTCACCCGGGAAGAGACATATAAGGCAATTCAACAACTGAAAAGTGGCAAAACAGCAGATATGGATGGAATCCCCCCAGAGTTCTGGAAGGCTGGCGGCAAAACTCTGCATGCCAAACTGCATGAGTTTTTCAAGCTCTGCTGGGACCAAGGAAAGCTGCCTCAGGACCTTCGTGATGCCATCATCATCACCCTGTATAAAAACAAAGGTGAGAAATCAGACTGTTCAAACTACAGGGGAATCACGCTGCTCTCCATTGCAAGCAAAATCTTCACTAGGATTCTCCTAAATAGAATAATACATAGTGTCGCTGAAAATGTTCTCCCAGAATCACATTGTGGCTTTCGCGCAAACAGAGGAACTACTGACATGGTCTTTGCCTTCAGACAGCTCCAAGAAAAGTGCAGAGAACAAAACAAAGGACTCTACATCACCTTTGTTGAACTCACCAAAGCCTTCGATACCGTGAGTAGGAAAGGGCTTTGGCAAATACTAGAGCGCCTCGGATGCCCCCCAAAGTTCCTCAACATGGTTATCCAACTCCACGAAAACCAACAAGGTCGGGTCAGATACAGCAATGAGCTCTCTGAACCCTTCTCCATTAACAATGGCGTGAAGCAAGGCTGCGTTCTCGCACCAACCCTCTTTTCAATCTTCTTCAGCATGATGCTGAAACAAGCCATGAAAGACCTCAACAATGAAGACGCTGTTTACATCCGGTACCGCACGGATGGCAGTCTCTTCAATCTGAGGCGCCTGCAAGCTCACACCAAGACACAAGAGCAACTCATCCGTGAACTACTCTTTGCAGATGATGCCGCTTTACTTCCCATTCAGAGCCAGCTCTTCAGCGCTTGACGTCCTGTTTTGCGGAAACTGCCAAAATGTTTGGCCTGGAAGTCAGCCTGAAGAAAACTGAGGTCCTCCATCAGCCAGCTCCCCACCATGACTACCAGCCCCCCCACATCTCCATCGGGCAAACAAAACTCAAAACGGTCAACCAGTTTACCTATCTCGGGTGCACCATTTCATCGGATGCAAGGATCGACAATGAGATAGACAACAGACTCACCAAGGCAAATAGCGTCTTTGGAAGACTACACAAAAGAGTCTGGAGAAACAACCAACTGAAAAACCTCACAAAGATTAGCGTATACACAGCCTTTGTCATACCCACACTCCTGTTTGGCTTCGAATCATGGGTCCTCTACCGGCATCACCTACGGCTCCTAGAACGCTTCCACCAGCGTTGTCTCCGCTCCATCCTCAACATTCATTGGAGCGACTTCATCTCCAACATCGAAGTACTCGAGATGGCAGAGGCCGACAGCATCGAATCCACACTGCTGAAGATCAAACTGCGCTGGGTAGGTCACATCTCCAGAATGGAGGACCATCGTCTTCCAAAGATCGTGTTATATGGCGAGCTCTCCACTGACCACCGAGACAGAGGTGCACCAAAGAAGAGGTACAAGGACTGCCTAAAGAAATCTCTTGTGGCCTGCCACATTGACCACCGCCAGTGGGCTGATCTCTCCTCCAACCGTGCATCTTGGCGCCTCACAGTTCGGCGGGCAGCAACTTCTTTTCAAGAAGACCGCAGAGCCCACCTCACTGACAAAAGACAAAGGAGGGAAAACCCAACACCCAACCCCAACCAACCAATTTTCCCTTGCAACCGCTGCAACCGTGTCTGCCTGTCCCGCATCGGACTTATCAGCCACAAACAAGCCTGCAGCTGACGTGGACATTACCCCTCCGTAAATCTTCGTTCGTGAAGCCAAGCCAAAGTTTATGTTTCAAAACTGTCTTTAAAAAGCTTGATGAATTAAGTTGACATACAAAAATGAATTTCTTCTTCCTTTATTTTCTAATTGGAAAATAATAGTTAATTGAGTCATTAAGACATCTTTTGCACTTTTAATGTGCTTACCATTACTTTGAGGCTGCAGACATGCTGTGACTATTTTTGATAACTATAATATAAATTTCAATTTGAGGCTGTAAATCAATCATCAAATGCTGCAATATCGAATGCTTAATTATGGCAAAAATGACGTAATTTTTTTTGAAAAAATCTATTAGAACCTCTGCTACTTTTGAAAAGATTAATTGCAAATTGCTAAATATTGTTGGGTTTCAGTTATGACTTTCCTTTTCATGACAGCTGGCTTATAATTAATTTTAGTACTCTGAACACTGGCAAAATTAATTGAAAAGGATTATAGAAATAGGATTAGCAAAGAAACAGTTGATTACTTGTCAACAGTAATTTTTTAACCTTCCTTGTTATGACACCTGTTAGAAACTAGAGCAGCTCCTTTCTATTCTCTAAATTTTTTTCATTCCTGTAAGTATAAGACACTTCTGTCCTCCACTAAATTTTGGCTTTTGCTTATCTTTGATTTTAGTTGCATTTTGATGGATAAATCCTCCTTCTAGTTTAAGTCTCAAATCTCTTCCCTGTGACCCAAGTCGATTTCCCCTGAGTGCTCTGGTTTCTGACCCATCCCACAATGTGCTATTGTAAATTTTCCCTTCCATAGATGGATAGAGAGATAATTAGTAAGGAATTAATGAGTGGGTGATAGAGAATAAGTGGGGAGGTGAGAATTAAAGAATTCCTCTGGAAACTGGCATGGGCTTGATAGCTGAATGTCCTTTTGTGTCACGAGAAAATATGGTTATTTTTGGAACATCCTTAAACTTATCAATTTTGCTGTCAGTCTTTGATAAGTCTTTGAAATATCTTTTTACAGCATTAAAAGGTTCAGTATAATTCAAAGTAATTACTGAGTTAGTTTGCAGTAAAACCTTTTTAAAAGAATAAAAACTAATACCAACCTGGCAGAAAGCAAGTCCATCTGAACATCGGCAACTGGTAGTGGAGGAAGTGTGCCGACAAGAAGAGGCAACCACTTTTGCCAAAGCCATTTCTCTTGAGGGTTGTTAACTCGGCCTGCGACATCACAGGCACCGAACAAGGGGGGAACAAAGGTACAGGAGCCTAAAAATGAGCACTCAACAGGATAAGGACAGCTTCTTCCCTGCTGCCATCAGGTTCTTGAATAATCAATGAACCTTCCTTTTCATGCATTATTATTTTTATTTTTTTTATACTATTATTGTAAGATAGTTATAAAGTGAATGTTTGGACGGTAACGCTGCTGCAAAAACACTGAATTTTATGACAATAAATTCTGATTCTGACCTCAATCAAAACAAGATGGGAGGGAATTGAGAGGAGACTAACCTGGAAGGATCTGTGGATTAAGGAGTTAAATAGAACCAGCTCATCATCAGAGCTGTGGTTGGGAGAGGACCCAGCATGTCCCCTCTGCACAGTTCCTGCTACTCTCAAGCACATTTGGTTGATTGCAATGTCAGTCTCACCTAAGGCCGCTATACTTTGCAACACAATATAGTGTTGAGATGTCTAGAAGTTGAACTTGAAGAAAAGAGAACGACTTTGAATGCCTTGCCTTCAAACATCCAGAACCCATGCTTAATATCTTTCATCCGGGAGGGGATAAGTTACAGGACCCACTCCTCCTCACTCCGAGATATAGACCAACTGAACACAGCCAGAGACTGGTAATTGCTTGTAGACATCGGCCAGTGAAATTACCAGCACCTGAGACCAGATCTGGTACTCTGGTCGAGTTCTCGGCAGATTGACTTCATTATTGAGCTGACGGTTCCTTGAGAGGGAACTGTGGATGAGGTGCAAAAATGGAAGCCACTATGCTATACTAATCTTACTTCAGAAGTGAGGCTGGAAAGTGAGGGTGCTCCCGTTTGAAG
This sequence comes from Narcine bancroftii, assembly GCF_036971445.1. Classification (NCBI taxonomy): domain Eukaryota; kingdom Metazoa; phylum Chordata; class Chondrichthyes; order Torpediniformes; family Narcinidae; genus Narcine; species Narcine bancroftii. The sequence goes on along the minus strand of NC_091470.1, from coordinate 87,728,448 downwards.
TCAGTTGTAGAGGATTTGTTGCCAAATCCATGACCATGCTTCTGAGGGAAGAAGGAATCACAGGGCAGGCCCTCAGAAGGGCAATTAAATCCCTCTCCGACTCAGCTGAAACGAGCAGTCACGGGCTCTGGCTGAAAAGGAGGGATCCTATCTGGGCTCCAAATGACCATGAGGAGAAACAAATATGGGACACACACTCGGTCTGATCAGCCTTTTGTGGGACTACCTTGGCAGAGGATGTCTTATGTTTAAAAGGCCGAAACACCCAATGATACTGGGGAATACATCTGAAGATGTGTCCGATACTGGACAATATTCCCCATTAGTCATCTTCCGTTATTGTCATTGAGGTAGCCAATTGTACTAACTGTGTGAGGGAGGATCAATCTAACCAATATTGAAACATCCCGAATTGAAACACCTAGTCTTATAAATCAACCTAATAGGAATCCAGACATTGGCGTGAGAAAAGGTGATCAGTTTTCTTTTACTAAGTTCCTTGAAATTATTCTTAACTGTCAGGTAATGCTGTGGGGAATTTATGTCCTTGAATCATTAAAAGCACCAATTTTGAGAAAAGTATTTTCAAGACAAATGCTCTTAAATAAACTACAATATTTAAGTTCAATATAAGAAATTATTTGCGTACGATGATGTGTTTAGCAAATGTTCTAAAATCCCATTGTCTAAAAATGGTAGTAAGGAAGAACATTTACATCCTATTTTTAAAAATAGATATTGTACTGTTAAAAATCTATTTTTTCCTCAGTGCATAGAGCTCACTTTATCCTTTCTTTCCCTACAACAGGTGGCTGTAGAATTGAATGTTGAAGAGGCATATGATGCTTTCAGAGTTGATTGGCACAGAGTGAAGTAAGTACACGGATCAATGCTACGCCAGTCCTGTAATTATCCAATGTGGTCATGTCCGAAACAGAAGAAGTCAAATTAACCCCCAACAAACATGTCAGTACAGCTTTCGAAGAAAATTGTCAAGAATATGAAGATAAAGCATGAAAAATAAAATATTTTGGTAACTGCATGCTGCTTTTGATCATTTTATGCAGCGCAAATTTGATCAGAAAAGGTGTGGATAGCTGCTGCGCTTACCAACGATTCAGTAATTAAGTTGCTTGTTAAATTCTCCTCCAACATAGCTTTAGATTAATCCGATTTTGGATGCAGAGCAGAGAAAATTCTAATTGATCACCACTGTTTTTCAATGACGCATCAGGTTTTTGTATACTTTCCCCTGATTTATTCTTGGCTCAGACATTTCATGGTTGTGGAATCACTGATGGACAATTGAAATATTCACTTGAGTCCTTCTGTGGTCTTGTGCTTATTTCTGCATCAAAATAATTTTGTACCCTGCTTGACACTGGTTTAGCTTTTATTAAGCTATTTAAAATTAGAGTGGATATTCTATCAGTGGTCAGGTTAATTCTATTTGAGTACTGGTTCAAGTGAGCTAGTCGAAGAGTGTTGCTACTTTTTATGAAATAATTTTGGTTTTCCTTAACGAGTTTTTCTTAATCTATACTGGCGTGCTGCACCACATTAAGTGTAGCTGATCTGAGAATAGCATCAAATGTAGTTTCTTGTTTTCCTCAATATGTATGGAAAGTGTTTGTAACTTTAGAAAATATTCCCCGATCTGTATATACTTCATCATGCATTCTTCTCCAAAAAAAATATATTTAATTTAAATTTAGATATACAGTACAGTAATAGGCCCCTGAGCCTATGTTACCCAATTGCCATACAGCCCCTGGCACTTTTTTTGAATAGTAGTCGTCCCCAGGAAAAACCCACACAGACACGGGTGAATGTACATACTCCTTACAGACAGGATTGGATTTGAATCCCTGTCCTGATTGATGGCACTATAACAATCTTGTGCTAACCGCTAGGCTAACTGTGCCTTCTTATGTTTGTTGTACCTCACCTGGTTTTTGACAAGTTATGCTGAGGGTCTCTAATAAACCTCTGTTCAAGTGGTAATAGAGAATATTTTAAATATATCCTTCACTATATCATTCCAAACAGAGCATTATATAAAATAGAGTGAATTACAAAAGTTGCAAACGCATTGTACGGGGGAGCTGGAAAAAAGGAAACTGAGGGAAAGGGAGTGAGAGATAGCTAGAGAAAAGGAAAAACGGAATGGGGGGGGAGGTGCAAACAGACACCAGAAAAGTCATTTGGAGGCCTCCCAGATGGTGCATGAGGTGTTGCTCCTCCAATTTGCAGGCAGCCTTAGGCTGGCAGTGCAAAGGATCATGGACAGATATGTTGGCATTACAATTCCCCATCCCTCATCCCCACATCGCCAAATTTGTCCATGGTCACGAGCAATTGCTGTGCTGATGTCTCTCTTCCTGCATTCTGCATTCAAAGAGCCACCCCTCCCCCTGATTAATTCTCACCTTTCCATATCAATTATCACCCGTTGGCCCGTGCTCCTGCCCCTTCCCTTCACTCCCAGCTTTTTGCTCATACCTTCTCGAAGGGACAAGGCTTGAAGCATTGGTTCTATATCTTTACCTCCAGTGGATGCTGCGAGACCTCCAATTTCATTACCCACATTTGACCATAGTAAGTGTTCCCTTTAGCCCTTTTTATGCTTGTGTCCCAGTAAATCAGCTGTTCAATGTCCTGGTTAGGAATGGCATTTTTGCTGTTCACTCTTGGCTACTCTTAACTGGGACACTGTACGCTTTGACATTCATCACGAGCCATCCCCAGGGATAGGACTGTTCTACCTTCTACCGGTGACATCATGATGCATTGAGCAATGGTGGACCTGCCCTAAATCCTGATCAATGTATTATGATCTTAAAATTAGGCATGATTAATTTTGTTTAAATATAACATAATTAAGCTTTATGTTCAGCACAGTATGATCCCTTCATCCTGTTGTTGTTGTGTCGACCTATATAAACCTTTGTAAGGAACCATGGGAAAGTGCTAGCAATAAATTTTTAGAGCATGGGAAAATTGGTAACGCTACCCCACACAGTTTATAAAGACTGTGGGGGATAAAGTGATACAGCATGCGACAGAGAAAGGGCTGTATTTACAGCTGCATGCATGTAGGGGTTTCTCAGCTGCATGAAATTCTGCGATGGCGGGTCTGCCATTTTTCTGATGATCTTTATAAATTGTGCGCAATAGCACTACCAACTTTTCTCTCTCTCACTCTCTCTCTCTCTCTCTCTCCACCCCCCGCCACTGTGACTTTCTCATGGCAAAATTTATACCTTCACTTTAATTTTTTATTCCTTCACATTCCTGCACTCATGCAAAAAAATGCATAATCTCTGTCCTAGAATGCAATTCTCACTTTCTCACAAGACTAATCTGCACACTAGCTTTGGGAGACACTGGGGATTACGGTAGGGTCTAGGCCGTTTATCCCTGGTATGAAATGACACCATTTCACACCAGTGTTCAGATGATTTTGCTTTCACACTTGACCCTTAACCAGTCAAATGGCCCTTAATTTCTGGCACAAGGTGCAAGTATGAAAAGGGCTTTTGTCAACTCTCAGTAAGGTATGGCAATTAGTTATAAAACCATGTGCTTTTAGTAGCCAGTACAAACATACATGTGGTGTTCAAATGTTGATAAGTTCAGTTGGGCTGAAGCACCACATGTGAGCCATTAGTCTACCAATACTGAAAGTCAAATTGAACATGATAGCTACCGTACTTGAGAATACTTGAGAAGATACTATAAGAGGCCTCTTTCACACTTGCATTTGGTCCCAGGAATTAATGGCCAATCAGCTGAAAAAGGGTCAAGTGTGAAGGAAAAATCATCTGAACGCCGGCGTGAGATGATGTCATCTCATGCTGGGGATAGACTGCCTCGACCCGGCGTTGCAATCAGCCAAGTGAAACTGAGAATTGTATTCAGACACTTCCAATTGAAGATAGAACAGTCCTATCCCCGGGGATGACTCCTTGTAAGTGTGAAAGTGTGCGGTGTCCCGGTTAAGAGTGGCCATGTCTTCTTTGGCAAAAACGCCATTCCTAACCGGGACACTGATTGGCCGATTTACTGGGATGCCAATGTAATAGGGACTGGTGCAAGAAGAGCCAAAAGGAGTTGATACTCACGAAATGAGGAAAGACTTGATAAAAAAGATATGAAAAATCAAATTTAAATGCTTTCTGATCTTCAATCTAAGGTGTAATTATTACAATTTGAATGTCAAATTTCTTGTTATTTTCAATTTCATCTGAAACAATTGTTCAGTGTTTTCCCTCATAACTGCTTTATTTTTCCCACTGCACCATGAGAACAAAACATAATCTGTACAACATAATGAGAATAAGATAATCAATTTGCTGGGAGACACTTGAGTTGGTGGTGCTCAACCATCAATCAGTAAGCTACTCAATTCATTGATGTGCATTACAATTGAATCAGAGCTGTTAAAAAGAGGAGGCTGAATTCTGATGAGAAATATGACATTTCTGATTTTTTTTTTCATTTCAAGCAGCAGACTTTTAAATCATCAATTGTGTTAGGCTCTGGATCCTGGGTGATTGTGTAACTGGCTAGAGTCACTTTTGAAGTGAATGTGGAGTGACGGAAGGTCACCGTGGGTTCCTGAGTGTCAGATTTGATGTGTCTTTCATTTTTTTAATATTTTTTTATTTTTCACCCTGTGAACCATATCAACTAAAATATCTACAAACGTTTCTCATTAAATTTACACAGTGGCATTTTCTCCCTTTTTCTCCCTTTCCCTCCCTTCTCTCTCCCCACCCTCTTCCAAAACCCATAAATATTCACACAAAGGAAAATAAACAAGAAAAATGCGTCATCTATTTGTTACACACTGAATCTAGTTGTTTTGTCTTCTTATCATTTTCATTTTAGGGGATGGAGGTCCTAGGCAAACTCTCTGTTATGTTCCATGTATGGTTCCCAAATTTGTTCAAACAATGTGACTTTATTTTTTAAATTATATGTTATTTTTTCCAATGGAATACATTTATTCATTTCCATGTACCATTGCTGTATTCTCAGGCTCTCTTCTGATTTTCAAGTTGACATACATTTTTTTTGCTACTGCTAAGGCTATCATAATGAATTTTTTTTGCGCTTTATCCAATTTGAGGCTTAATTATTTACATCTTATGTGACTTAAAAGAAAAATCTCTGGATTTTTTGATATGTTATTTTTTGTAATTTTATTTAGTATCTGATTTAGTTCTTCCCAAAACATATTCACTTTCGTACATGCCCAAATTGCATGTACTGTTGTTCCCATTTCCTTCTTACAGCGAAAACATCTATCCGATAATGTTGAATCCCATTCTTTTAATTTTTGAGGAGTGATGTATACCCTGTGTAACCAATTATACTGTATTAAGCGTAACCTTGTGTTTATTGTATTCTTCATAGTTTCAGAACATAACTTTTCCCATACTTCATTTTTTATCTTTGTTTATATCTTTTTCCTACTTCTGCTTAGGTTTATAGTTTATTTCATCATATTCCTTATCTTACAGCTTAATGTACATGTTTGTTATAAAACTTTTAATTATCATTGTGTCGGTAATCACATATTCAAAGCTGCTTCCTTCAGATAATCTCAATCTGTTTCCCAATTTATCCTTTAAATAAGCTTTCAGTTGGTGATATGCAAACGTTGTACCATGAGTTATTCCATATTTGTACTTCAACTGTTCAAATGTTCATAAATTATTTCCCAAAAACCAATATTCTATTCTTTTGATTCCTTTTCTCTCCTATTCTCTAAAGGAAAGGCTATCTATTGTAAAAGGGATTAGTGGATTTTGCGTCAATAATAATTTTGGTATTTGGTCATTTGTTTTTTTTTCCTTTCTAAGTGGATCTTCTTCCATATATTTAAAATTTTTTTTTTATTTTTCACTATGAACCATACTGACCAAAATACACACAAACATTTCCCTCTTGAATATACACAGTGTCATTTTCTCCCCTTTTTTCCCCTCCCTTCCCTCTCTCCTTCACCCCCCCCCCCCCCCGCCCCACTCATTCAACGTTCAACATATACAATACATCAAACCCATTAAACAATGTCATCACACAAGAAATTTGAGTCTTCTACATACTGGGTCAGTTCATTTCGTCGTCTTCTCCTTCTGTCATTTTAGGTGGTGGAGGTCAGTGGTAGGACTTCTTTGTTGTGTTCCATGTACGGTTCCCAAATTTGTTCGAATACTGTGATGTTATTTCTTAAATTATATGTTATTTTTTTCCAATGGAATACATTTATTCATTTCTACGTACCATTGCTGTATTCTCAGGCTATCTTCTAATTTCCAGGTTGACATAATACATTTGTTTGCTACAGCTAAGGCTATCATAATAAATCTTTTTTGTGCTCTATCCAAATCGAGTCCAAGTTCTTTACTTCTTATATTACTTAGAAGAAAGATCTCTGGATTTTTTGGTATGTTGCTTTTTGTGATTTTATTTAATACCTGATTTAGATCTTCCCAAAACTTTTCCACTTTCTCAAATGCCTAAATTGCATGTACTGTTGTTCCCGTTTCCTTCTTACAGTGAAAACATCTGTCTGATACTGTTGGGTCCCATTTATTTAACTTTTGGGGCATGGTGTATAGACTGTGTAACCAATTATATTGTATCATGCGTAACCTCATGTTTATTGTATTTCTCATAGTTCCGGAGCATAGCTTTTCCCATGTTTCATTCTTTATCTTTATGTTTAGATCTTGTTCCCATTTTTGTTTGGGTTTACAGCTTGTTTCCTCGTTCTCTTTCTCCTGCAGTTTCATGTACATGTTTGTTATAAATCTTTTAATTATCATTGTGTCTGTAATCACATATTCAAAATTGTTTCCTTCTGGTAACCTCAGCTTGCATCCCAATTTGTCCTTCAAGTAGGTTTTCAGTTAGTGATATGCAAACATTGTACCATGAGTTATACCATATTTGTCCTTCATTTGTTCAAAAGATAATAATTTATTTCCCGAAAAACAATTTTCTATTCTTTTGATCCCTTTTCTCTCCCATTCTTTAAAGGAAAGGATATCTATTGTGAAAGGGATTAGTTGATTTTGCATCAATATTAGTTTTGGTAGTTGATAATTTGTTCCTTTCTACGTGAATCTTCTTCCAAATCTTGAGCAGATGGTGCAGTACTGGTGAATTCCTATGTTGCACCAGCTTTCATCCCACTTACATAATATATGTTCAGGTATCTTCTCCCCTATTTTATCTAGCTCTAATCTGGTCCAATCTGGTTTTTCCCTTGTTTGATAAAAATCTAATAGGTAAATTAATTGTGCTGCTCTATAATAATTTTTAAAGTTTGGTAGCTGTAAGCCCCCTTGTTTGTACCATTCTGTTAATTTATCTAGCACTATCCTCGGTTTCCCCCCTTTCCATAAGAATTTCCTTCTTATTTTCTTTAGCTCCTTGAAGAATTTCTCTGTTAGGTGAATTGGTAATGATTGAAATAGGTATTGTATCCTTGGGAAGATGTTAATTTTAATACAGTTTATCCTTCCTATCAGTGTTAGTGTTAAGTCTTTCCAATGTTCTAAGGCGTCTTGTAATTTCTTCATTAATGGCTGATAATTTAGTTTGTATAGATGGCCTAGATTATTATCTAGTCTAATACCGAGGTATCGAATTGCTTGTGTTTGCCATCTAAATGGTGATTCTTTCTTAAACTTTGTGAAATCCGCATTATTCATTGCCATTGCTTCACTTTTATTTGCTTTGATCTTGTACCCCAATACTTCTCCATATTCCTTCAATTTCGTATGTAAATCTTTTATTGATATTATGGTTCTGTTAAGTATACTATGACGTCATCTGCAAATAGACTGATTTCATATTCCTTCTCTTTTATTTTTATCCCTCTTATTTTCTGTTCTTATCAGTTTTGCCAGTGGTTCTATAGCTAACACGAACAGTGAAGGAGATAGTAGACATTCCTGCCTAGTTGATCTGCTTAATTTAAATTGGTTTGATATATATCCATTTACTGTCACCTTCACCAATGGTCCCTTATATAAAGCTTTAATCCAATTAATATATTTTTCTGGTAGGTTGAACCTCTGTAGTACTTTGAATAAATAATTCCATTCTACTCTGTCAAAGGCTTTCTCTGTGTCTAAGGCAACCACCACTGTTGGCGTCTTGTTTCCTTGTACTGCATGGATTAAGTTAATGAACTTACAGCTATTGTCCGTTGTTCATCTTTTCTTAATTAATTCAGTTTGATCTAGTTTTACTATTTTTGGTACACAGTCAGCCAATCTGTTTGCTAATAGTTTAGCTATTATCTTATAATCTGCCTCACTCGACCGGGGCCGGGGCCGCTGCAGCTCACCCTGTGCCTGGACTGGGGCCGCCGCCTCCAACTCTCTGCCCGGATCGGGGCCTCCGCCTGCCTCACTCGACCGAGGCCGGGGCCGCCGTCTCCCCCTTGCTCCTGCCCGTATCGGGGCCGCCGCCGTCTACCCTTCGCCCGGACCGGGGCCGGGGCCGCTGCTGCTCTCCCTGTGCCCGGACTGGGGCCGCCGCCTCCCACTCTCTGCCCGGATCGGGGCCTCCACCTGCCTCACTCAACCGGGGCCGGGGCCGATGCAGCTCACCCTGTGCCTGGACTGGGGCCGCCGCCTCCAACTCTCTGCCCGGATCGGGGCCTCCGCCTGCCTCACTCGACCGAGGCCGGGGCCGCCGTCTCCCCCTTGCTCCTGCCCGGATCGGGGCCGCCGCCGCCTCCCACTCTCTGCCCGGAGAGCAGCAGCGGCCCAGGCCCCGGTCCGGGCGAAGGGTAGACGGCGGCGGCCCCGATCCGGGCAGGAGCAAGGGGGAGACGGCGGCCCCGGCCTCGGTCGAGTGGGGCAGGCGGAGGCCCCGATCCGGGCAGAGAGTGGGAGGCGACGGCCCCAGTTCAGGCACAGGGTGAGCTGCGGCGGCCTCGGCCCCGGTCCGGGCAGTATGGACCGACCTAGGGGGAGGCAGGCCCCTCCAGCCTGGGTAAGAAACCTGCATAGGAGAAGGCCACTCTGATATAAAACCTACGACCCAAGGACCTTGCTGCCACGTCCCAGCTTGCTCGGCCACGGCACACGAACCATGGGTGTAAAGGGTGGAGCCAGTACTGCGCACACTGCACTCCACCTAAAAGCTCCTTTGCGCAGGCCCGAGGACAAGTCCACGTCCTCCCCCTCCACGTCCTCCCCCTCCACGTCCTCCCCCTCCACGTCCTCCCCCTCCACGTCCTCCCCCTCCACGTCCTCCCCCTCCACGTCCTCCCCCTCCACGTCCTCCCCCTCAAAAGATGCTCACAAACTCAAGCTAGCATGCTGGAACATCAGAACCATGCTAGACAAGGCTGACAGCCACCGACCTGAACGTCGGTCTGCCCTCATTGCACATGAACTCCTCAGACTTGACATCGACATAGCCGCTCTCAGTGAAGTCCGCCTGGCAGATGTAGGCAGCCTCCAAGAACGCGGCGCGGGCTACACACTCTACTGGTCTGGCAAGCCTTCGGATGAACGACGCCTATCTGGTGTAGGCTTCATGGTCAAGAGCTTCATTGCCTCCAAACTCGAAAACCTTCCGACAGGCCTCTCGGACCGAATCCAGTCCATGCGACTCCCCCTTCAAAACAAGCGTCACATCACCCTCATCAGTGTCTATGCTCCAACCCTCCAGCGGAACCAGCAGAAAAGGACAAGTTCTACACCGACCTGCGCAACCTCATCCAACGCACCCCTACAGCCGACAAGGTTGTCATCCTGGGCCACTTCAACGCTCGTGTCGGCAAAGACTCAGAAACCTGGCCAGGAATCCTGGGCAAGCATGGCGTCGGCAAGTGCAACGATAATGGGCGCCTCCTGTTGGAGCTCTGCGCAGAACAGCGGCTCGTCATTACAAACACCCTTTTTCAGCAGAGGGACAGCCTTAAGACCACCTGGATGCATCCCCAATCCAAACACTGGCACCTCCTGGACTACATCCTGGTGCGAGAAAGTGACAAACGAGATGTGCTCCACACCAGGGTCATGCCTAGCGCGGAATGCCACACTGACCACCGGCTGGTTCGCTGCAAGCTCAACCTTCACTTCAAGCCAAAGCCCAGGAACAATAAAGCCCCCAGAAAGAGGTTCAATGTTGGAAACCTGCAGTCAGACGAAGCGAGAGGAAACTTCCAGGCAAACCTCAAAGCAAAGCTCGACGATGCAACCCGCCTCACGGACCCGTTCCCTGAAACCCTCTGGGATCAGTTGAAGACTACCATACTGCAATCCACTGAAGAGGTACTGGGCTTCTCCTCCAGGAAAAACAAGGACTGGTTTGACGAAAACAGCCAGGAAATCCAGGAGCTGCTGGCAAAGAAGCGAGCTGCCCACCAGGCTCACCTTACAAAGCCGTCCTGTCCAGAGAAGAAACAAGCCTTCCGTCGCGCATGCAGCCATCTTCAGCGCAAACTCCGGGAGATCCAAAATGAGTGGTGGACTAGCCTCGCCAAACGAACCCAGCTCAGCGCGGACATTGGCGACTTCAGGGGTTTCTACGAGGCTCTAAAGGCTGTGTACGGCCCCTCACCCCAAGTCCAAAGCCCGCTGCGCAGATCAGACGGCAAAGTCCTCCTCAGCGACAAGATCTCCATCCTCAACCGATGGTCAGAACACTTCCAATCCCTTTTCAGTGCCAACCGCTCAGTCCAAAATTCCGCCCTGCTCCAGCTCCCTCAACAGCCCCTAAGGCTAGAGCTGGATGAGGTTCTCACCCTGGATGAGACATATAAGGCAATCGAACAACTGAAAAGTGGCAAAGCAGCAGGTATGGATGGAATCCCCCGAGAGGTCTGGAAGGCTGGCGGCAAAACTCTGCATGCCAAACTGCATGAGTTTTTCAAGCTTTGTTGGGACCAAGGAAAACTGCCTCAGGATCTTCGTGATGCCACCATCATCACCCTGTACAAAAACAAAGGCGAGAAATCAGACTGCTCAAACTACAGGGGAATCACGTTGCTCTCCATTGCAGGCAAAATCTTCGCTAGGATTCTACTAAATAGAATAATACCTAGTGTCGCCGAGAATATTCTCCCAGAATCACAGTGCGGCTTTCGCGCAAACAGAGGAACTACTGACATGGTCTTTGCCCTCAGACAGCTCCAAGAAAAGTGCAGAGAACAAAACAAAGGACTCTACATCACCTTTGTTGACCTCACCAAAGCCTTCGACACCGTGAGCAGGAAAGGGCTTTGGCAAATACTAGAGCGCATCGGATTTCCCCCAAAGTTCCTCAACATGATTATCCAACTGCACGAAAAACAAAAAGGTCGGGTCAGATACAGCAATGAGCTCTCTGAACCCTTCTCCATTAACAATGGTGTGAAGCAAGGCTGTGTTCTCGCACCAACCCTCTTTTCAATCTTCTTCAGCATGATGCTGAACCAAGCCATGAAAAACCCCAACAATGAAGACGCTGTTTACATCCGGTACCGCACGGATGGCAGTCTCTTCAATCTGAGGCGCCTGCAAGCTCACACCAAGACACAAGAGAAACTTGTCCGTGAACTACTCTTTGCAGACGATGCCGCTTTAGTTGCCCATTCAAAGCCAGCTCTTCAGCGCTTGACGTCCTGCTTTGCGGAAACTGCCAAAATGTTTGGCCTGGAAGTCAGCCTGAAGAAAACTGAGGTCCTCCATCAGCCAGCTCCCCACCATGACTACCAGCCCCCCCACATCTCCATCGGGCACACAAAACTCAAAACGGTCAACCAGTTTACCTATCTCGGCTGCACCATTTCATCAGATGCAAGGATCGACAATGAGATAGACAACAGACTCGCCAAGGCAAATTGCGCCTTTGGAAGACTACACAAAAGAGTCTGGAAAAACAACCAACTGAAAAACCTCACAAAGATAAGCGTATACAGAGCCATTGTCATACCCACACTCCTGTTCGGCTCCGAATCATGGGTCCTCTACCGGCACCACCTACGGCTCCTAGAACGCTTCCACCAGCATTGTCTCCGCTCCATCCTCAACATCCATTGGAGCGCTTTCATCCCTAACGTCGAAGTACTTGTGATGGCAGAGGTCGACAGCATCGAGTCCATGCTGCTGAAGATCCAGCTGCGCTGGATGGGTCACGTCTCCAGAATGGAGGACCATCGCCTTCCCAAGATCGTGTTATATGGCGAGCTCTCCACTGGCCACCGTGACAGAGGTGCACCAAAGAAAAGGTACAAGGACTGCCTAAAGAAATTTCTTGGTGCCTGCCACATTGACCACCACCAGTGGGCTGATAACGCCTCAAACTGTGCATCTTGGCGCCTCACAGTTTGGCGGGCAGCACCCTCCTTTGAAGAAGACCGCAGAGCCCACCTCACTGACAAAAGGCAAAGGAGGAAAAACCCAACACCCAACCCCAACCAACCAATTTTCCCCTGCAACCGCTGCAACCGTGTCTGCCTGTCCCGCATCGGACTTGTCAGCCACAAACGAGCCTGCAGCTGACGTGGACTTTTTACCCCCTCCATAAATCTTCGTCCGCGAAGCCAAGCCAAAGAAAAAAAAGAAATTTTTTTAATATATCCTGTATTTCCTCTATTTCAAATGGTTTTATTAATTTATTTTGTTCCTCTTCTTGCAATTTTGGTAGTTCAGTTTTAGCTAGAAACTCATCTATTTTGTCTTCTTTCCCTTCGTTCTCAGTTCGATATAGTTGCACGTAGAATTCCTTGAAGTTTTCATTGATCTCTGTTGGGCTATATGTAATTTGTTTGTCCTTTTTCCTTGATGCCGATACCGTTCTTTTAGTTTGTTCTGTCTTAAGCTGCCAAGCTAGTATTTTGTGCATTTTTTCTCCTAGTTCATAATCCTTCTGCTTTGTCTTCATTATGTTCTTCTCCACCTTGTATGTTTGTAGTGTTTCATATTTTATTTTTTTGTCTGCCAATTCTCTTCTTTTTGTTGTATCTTCCCTTATTGCTAATTATTTTTCTGTACTTGCTTTTTCCCTTTCCAGATGTTCTATTTCCCGATTGTAGTCCTTCTTCATCTTAGTTACATAACTGCCCTCTGTGATGAACACTTTCATTGCATCCCATAGTATAAACTTATCTTTCACTGGTTCCGCATATATTTCAAAGTTCATTTTAATTTGTCGCTCAATGAATTCTCTAAAATCCTGTCTTTTAAGTAGCTTGGAGTTTAATCTCCATCTATACGTTCTCGGTGGGATGTCCTCCAGCTCTATTGCTAATTACAGGGGTGAGTGATCTGATAACAATCTAGCTTTATATTCTGTGTTCCTAACTCTCCCTTGGATGTGGGCTGATAATAGGAACAGGTCTATCCTTGAGTATGTTTTATGTCTACCCGAATAATATGAGTATTCCTTCTCCTTTGGGTGTTGTCTCTTCCATATATCCAAAAATTGCATTTCCTGCATTGATTTAACCATAAATTTGGTTACTTTGTTCTTTCTGCTCGGCTTTTGTCCAGTTTTATCCATCTTTATATTCCCCTGCATATCTGCAATCTTCAAAAAGATATCTTGCATAAATTTTTGATCCTCTTCCGAATATATCTGACACTTTATCATTACATATCTACCTGCTGGATCTATTATTTCCTCCTCCTATTTTGATTGGTACATTTTTATTGATTAATATGGCTACTCCTCTGGCTTATGAATTATATGATGCTGCCGTTACGTGCCCTACCTAGTCTCTCCTTAATTTCTTGTCTTCCACTTCAGTTAGATGTGCTTCTTGCACAAATGCTATGTCAATTTTTTCTTTCTTCAGTAAATTTAACAGCTTCTTCCTTTTGATTTCGTTATGTATTCCGTTAATATTTATAGTCATATAGTTCAACATGTCCATTTCATACTTTGTTTAACTTTCATTTCTGCTTCCTCATCACCACCTTTCCTCCTTATCCATTTCTGTTTTCCTTTTTTGAACACACTGTAAGACAACACTTCTAAAACATAAAATGTTTCCACTATTCCCACATCTAAAATTCCCTTAACCCCAAATGTCTCGCCCCTCTCTGAGTTGCCCCTTGTTTCTTGCCGGGCAACCATATCTCCCCTCTCCATTTGGATTGTGAACCCGCTCGCAAGCGTCAACTGATTTCGCATTGACTGTTATTCTCCCCCACCCAGCCCCCTCCAGAAAAGACTTTTATCTTCATATATAACAAAGCTCACCCTCTTAATTCCCCCCTTACCTCCTTTCTTCCCTTTCTTCCCCTTCTTAGATCTTACTTATACATTATTTTTCTTCTTTATATAAAGTTTGTCATTGAAACATAGAAGATAGGAGCAGGAGTAGGTCATTTGGCTCTTCGAGCCTGCTCCGCCATTCAATGAGATCATGGCTGATCTTAAAGTTCAGTACCCCGTCCCTGCCTTCTCTCTGTTACCCCTAATTCCCTTATACTGAAGAAATATATCTAATTCCCTCTTAAATATATTCAATGAACCTGCCTCTACTGCTCTCTGTGGCAATGAATTCCACAGATTCACCACCCTCTGGGGAAAGAAATTCATCCTCATCTCGGTTCTAAATGGTTTGCCTATTATCCTCGAACCATCGGAATCATCCCTTCCGCATCCATTCTGTCCAGTCCTGCCAGAATTTTTTATGTCTCTATGAGATCACCTCTCAATGTTCTAAACTCCAGCGAGTACAATCCCAATTTGCGCAATCTTTCCTCATAAGTCATTCCTGCCATTCCAGGTATCAGCCTGGTGAATCGCCTCTGCACTCCCTCCATTGCAAGAACATCCTTCCTCAGATAAGGCGACCAAAACTGCACACAATACTCCAGGTGTGGTCTCACCAAGGCTCTGTACAACTGCAGTAAGGTATCCTTATTCCTATACTCAAATCCTCTTGATATGAAGGCCAACGTACCATTTGTCGTCATTCTTGTTCTTGTTACATCTCTTCATCTCTCTGTCTGTTTTGCAGGCGTTCTGCAAATTCTCATGTTTTCTCCGGATCCGAGAACAGTCTGCTTTGCTGCCCTGGGATAACTATTTTAAGCACCGCTGGATATCTTAACATAAATTTATAGCCTTTCTTCCATAGGATCGATTTTGCTGCGTTAAACTCCTTTCTCTTCTTCAGGGGCTCAAAACTTATGTCTGGGTAGAAAAAAAAAATTTGACTTTTGTATTCCAGTGGCTTTTTGTCTTCTCTCATTTTTTTCATTGCCTTCTCCAATATATTTTCTCTTGTCATATATCTCAGGAATTTTACTAGAATGGATCTTGGTTTTGTTGTGGCTGTGGTTTTGGGGCTAATGTCCTTTCTATTTCCATTCCTTCCTGTATTCCTGGCATTCCTAGGACCCTGGGGATCCATTCTTTTATAAATTCTTTCATATCTTTGCCTTCTTCATCTTCCTTAAGGCCCACTATCTTTATATTGTATCTCCTATTATAGTTTTCCATTATATCCATCTTCTGTGCTAACATCTCCTGTGTTTCTTTAACTTTTTTATTAGATTCTTCCAATTTCCTTTTTAAGTCGTCCACTTCCATTTCTAAGGCTGTTTCTCGTTCCTCCACCTTGTCTACTTTTTTCCCTATTTCTGTCATGACCATCTCTAATCTACTCACTTTTTATTCTGTACCTTTTATTCTTCTTTTTATTTCACTAAATTCTCGTGTCAGCCATTCTTTTAATGCTTCCATATATTCTTGAAAATTTTTTCATTCCCTTCATTTTCCATTTCTCTGTGCAGAGCTTGATGCTCTTCCTCCTCTTCCCCTGTGTCCACTCCAGGACCTACCTCTCTTCCTTATATCTGTGTCTCTTCTGACTTTCTTGTTAGGCTGTTTATCTCAGTTTGCTGGGTATTTTTTTTTAATGGTGTCTTGATGTTGGTCCTCTTCCTCTGGGCTGGTCATCTGCTGTGTCTCTGATTTCCCTTTTTCATTCTCGTCCCTCACGTTCCCATTATTTTCTATATCTTCCCGCTGGGAGCCATGCTGTCCGGTCTTACTCAGCTGTTCAAGCTGTGGAGTTCCACTCCACAGCTGGTCCCCCCTCCCGTTGGTGTTGTCTTTGTCATGCGCAGTTGCGCACCTCTGTTTGGCTCCTTGAGCTATCCTTGTAGTCCTGTGTTCGGTGGGTCGCGACCCTTCGGGGTTTCCACTGACCTCAGGGAGTGGGCTCCTCTTTCCACGGCGGGTCCCTGCTTCTTCGTACAGGTAAGGCCTTTACCTTTCTCTTCTGGCATCTTTCCTTCTTTTCTTCCTGATGTTTTTGGCTTTTCTTTCTTTGGTGCCTTTTCCTCCACACTGTTATTTTTTATTTGTTGTAGTTTGTGTGTCTGTAGCTTTGCTTTTTTTTAAACTTTTTTCCTTCTTTTCTGGAGAGGGCTGGTATTCTCCTACCGGCCACTACTCCATCACGTGACTCCTCATCTTCTTCCATATATTAAGTAAATGACGCAATACTGGTGAGCTTTTATCCCACTTAGAAAGTATATGTTTCGGTACCTTCTCCCCTATTTTATCTAGTTCTATCTTAGTCCAGTCTGGTTTTTCCTTTGTCTGGTAAAAATCTGATAAATATCTTAATTGTGCAGCTCTATATAATTTCTAAAGTTTGGTAACTGCAAACAACCTTGATTATACCTCTCTGTTAATTTATCTAACGCTACCCTTGGTGTCCTTCCTTTCCACAAGAATTTCTATATTGTTCTCCTTAGTTCATTAAAAAAAAATTCTGTTAAGGGAATTAGTAACGTTTGAAATAAGTATTGTATTCTTGGGAACACATTTATTTTAATGCAGTTAGCGGTAATTCTTTCCAATGTTCTAAGTCTTCCTGCAATTTCTTTATTAGTGGTTGATAATTTAGTTTGTACAAGTGGCTTAAGTTATTATCTAACCTGATACCTAGGTATCGGATTGCTTGTGTTTGCCATTTAAATGGTGATTCTTTTTTAAATTCTGTATAATCCGCGTTACTCATTGGCATCACTTCACTTTTATTTGCGTTGATCTTGTACGCCAATATTTCTCCATATTCCTTCAATTTCTTATGTAATTCTTTTATTGATATCTCTGGTTCTGTTAGGTATACTATGATGTCATCTGCAAATAAGCTGATTTTATACTCCTCCTTTATTTTTATCCCTTTTATTTTATTTTCGATTCTTATCAGTTCTGCCAAAGGTTCTTCTTTCTTTGGCTTGGCTTCGCGGACGAAGATTTATGGAGGGGGTAAAAGTCCACATCAGCTGCAGGCTCGTTTGTGGCTGACAAGTCCGATGCGGGACAGACAGGTTCTATTTCTAAGGCAAACAATGAGGGGGATAATGGACATCCCTGTCTAGTTGACCTTAATTTAAATTGATTCGATACATATCCATTTACTGCTACCTTTGCCAACGGTCCATTATACAATGCTTTAATCCAATTAATGTATTTTTCTGGCAGATTGAACTTCTGTAATACTTTAAATAAGTAGTTCCAGTCTACTCTGTCAAAGGCTTTTTCTGAGTCTAAAGCAATAGCCACTGTTGGTTTCTAATTTCCTTGAACTGCATGAATTAGATTAATAAGTTTACAGACATTGTCCGCTGTTCGTCTTTTCTTAATAAATCCAGTTTGATCTTGTTTTACTAATTTTGGTACACAATTGGCCAATCTGTTTGCTAATAATTTCACTATTATTTTATAATCTGAGTTAAGTAGAGATATTGGTCTATATGATGCTGATGTTAATGGATCCTTCCCCGTCTTTGGTATTGCTGTAATTATTGCTGTCATACATGAATCTGGCAAGTTTTGTGTTTCTTCTACCTGGTTCATTACTTCCAGGAGAGGAGGAATTAATAACTCTTTAAATGTTTTATAAAATTCTATTGGAAATCCATCCTCTCCTGGTGTTTCACTGTTCGGCATCTTTTTTAATATATCCTGTACTTCCTCTATTTTAAATGGTTTTATTAGTTTGTTTTGTTCCTTTTCTTGCAATTACAGTAGTTCAATTTCAGTTAAAAATTCCTCTATTTTATTATCTTTCCCCTCGTTCTCAGTTTGGTATAATTGTTCATAAAATTCCTTAAAGTTCTCATTAATCTCTGTTGGGTTATATGTCATTTGTTTGATCTTTTTCCTTGATGCCAATACAATTCTTTTAGTTTGTTCTGTTTTAAGTTGCCAGGCTAATATTTTATGTGTTTCTTTTCTTCCAGTTCGTAATACTTTTACTTTATTTTCATTATGTTCTTCTCCACCTTATACGTTTGTAATGTTTCTTATTTAATTTTTTTGTCCGCCAATTCTCTCCTTTTCGTTATATCATCCCTTTTTACTAATTCCTTTTCTGTACTTACTATCTCCCTTTCCAACTGCTCTATTTCCCTATTGTAATCCTTTTTCATCTTAGTGACATAAGTTATTATTTGTCCTCTAATGAAGGCTTCCATTGTGTCGCATAATATAAATTTATCTTTCACTAAATATTTCAAAATATGTTTTAATTTGGCATTCAATAAACTCCCTAAATTCCTGACTTTTAAGTCGCATGGAGTTTAACCTCCATCTATATGTTCTTGATGGGATGTCCTCCAGTTCTTTTGCTAATAATAGGGGTGAATGATCTGATAGTAGTCTAGCTTTATACTCAGTTTTCCTAACTCTCCCTTGAATATGGGCCGACAACAAAATCCTTGAGTATGTTTTGTGCCTACTCGAATAATATGAATATCCCTTCTCTCTTGGCTGTTGCTTCCTCCATATATCCATAAGTTTCATTTCCTGCATTGATTTAACCTTAAATTTGGCTACTTTATTCTTTTTGCTTGTCTTTTGTCCAGTTTTATCCAACATTGGATCCAAATTAAGGTTAAAATCCCCTCCTATCAATATATTTCCTTGTTTGTCTGCAATCTTAAAAAAAAAATATCCTGCATAAACTTTTGATCCTCCTCGTTAGGCACATATATATTGAGCAAATCCAAAATTCTGAGTATATTTGACACTTTATCATTACATACCTCCCTGCTGGATCTATTATTTCCTCCTCTATTTTGATTGGTACATTTTTGTTAACTAATATGGCTACACCCCTAGCTTTTGAATTATAGGATGCTGCTGCTACGTGTCCTACCCAGTCTCTCTTTAATTTGTTATGTTCCACTTCAGTTAGCTGTGTTTCCTGCACAAATGCTATATCTATTTTTTCCTTCTTCAATAAAGTTAGTATCCTCTTCCTTTTAATTTGGTTATGTATTCCATTAAAGTTTATAGTTATATAGTTCAATGTGGCCATCTTGTATCTTGCTTACACCTCTTTTCCACCTCCTCGCCACCTACATCCCCCTTTTTCCTATTTTCATCTCTTAATTTTCCCTTATTAAATTTAATGTACGATAACACATTTAAAACATAAAATACCCCAGCATTTCCCACACCCAATAATACCTTAACCTCAAATGCTCCCCCCACCTCTCTGTGTTGCCCCTTATCCCTTGCTGGGCAACCACAACTCCTCTTTCCATTTGGATTGCGATCTTGCTCGCAAGCGTCAACTGATTTTGCAGTGATGGTTATTCCCTCTCCCCCCAGCACTCCCCAGAAAACACTTTTTTTTTACACAAATAAGAAAGCTCTCTTTTTCCGGCCTTCCTTCCTTCCCTTCTCTTTTCCCTCTTTAGTTCTTTACATATACATTGTTTTTACATCTTCATATATACTTTATCGCTGTTCTTCATTCTTGTTACATCTCTTCATCTCTTCTTCTGTCCTGCAAACGTTCTGCAAATTCTTGCGCTTCCTCTGGATCCAAGAACAGTCTGTTTTTCTCCCCGGGTTTAAATATTTTTAAAATGTCTTAACATGAATTTGTAACCTTTTTTCCATAAAATCATTTTCGCTGTATTAAACTCCTTCCTCCTCTTTAAGAGTTCAAAACTTATGTCTGGGTAAAAAAATATTTTTTGACCCTTGTATTCCAATAGTTTATTATCTTCTTTAACTTTATTCCTTGCCCACTCCAGTATATTTTCTCTTGTCGTATATCTCAAAAATTTTACTAAGATGAATCTTGGTTTTTGATGTGTCTGTGGTTTCGGAGCAAGTGTTCTGTGTGCCCTTTCTATTTCCATTTCTTCCTGCATTTTTGTCATTCCCAGGACCTTCGGGATCCATTCTTTTATAAATTCCTTCATGTCTTTTCGATGTGATCAGACGGCCAATACTTTTTTGCATACTGTTTGGCTTTGTGATCGATTGCAACAGTTTTGGAAAGGTATTCAATCTATTTTTAACAGTTTATATAATATCCATCTTGTATTAGATCCCGATATATTTTTATTAGAGAACATGCAATCATTAATTGATTTAGGTTTAGAGGATTATCAGATTTCCTTTTTCTATTTAGCTTTAGTCGTGGCTAAGAAATGTATAGCACTTACTTGGAAAGATAAAAATATACTAACTTTAGATAAGTGGTATTTGGAGATGAAATTTTGTTTGACTATGGAAAGGATATCTTTTTCAATTCAGGATAAGATGTCTTTTTATAAGTTAAAGTGGACTCCGTTTGCTAATTATATGTATTTAAGTTTGATTTAAATATATGTTTAAGCGTGATATTTTAGTATTGATAAAAAAAATTTTTTGTTGTTAGAATTTTTTTTAGGTTAAGTTTTATCTCTTTTTTGTAGGTGGGTATTTTTTTTCTATATATAATGTTAATTTTATTAACTCTTCACTCTTTATTTTGGGGGGGAGGGTTGGACTAATTTTAAGTTAGATTACTAATAATGTTACAATTAACAGGGGGGTTATTTTGTGTAGTTTTCTGATGTAATATTGTAATCATACCATGTTAATTTAAAAAAAAAATTTCTTTAAATGTAATTCTCTATTGTATTCATGTTATAAAATTTTAAATAAAGTCTTCAAAAAATAAAATTCCTTCATGTCTGTGCCTTCTTCATCCTCCTTCAGGCCCATTATTTTTATATTGTTTCGTCTACTATAATTTTCCAACATATCAATTTTCTGAGATAAAAACTCTTGTGTCTCTAATTTTTTTGTCACTTTCTTCCAATTTTTCTCTTAAGTCATTTACTTCCATTTCTATAACCGTTTCCCGCTCTTCCACATTCTCTACTCTTTTCCCTATTTCTGTCATGACCAGCTCTAAACTTTGCATTTTATCTTTTGCTCTTTTCATTTTCATTTTAATTGCACTCAATTCTAATGATAATCTTTCTTTTAATGATCTCATTTGTTCTTCAGAAAAAGCTTTATCTATATTCTGTCCATCAGTTTTACCTTCTATTTCTCTGTGAAGATCTTGGTCTTCTTCTTCCTCTTCTGTGTCTGTACCTGTGTTTGTGTCTTCTTCTTCTCTTCTTTGTGTCTGTGTCTCTTCTGTTTTTCCTGATGAGCTGCTTGTATCTCTTTGTCGGGACTCCTCTTGCTGGGCCTTTTGCTGCTGATCCTCCCCTCTTGGGCTGCTCGTCTGTTGGGCCTCCTGTCATTGATCCTCTTGTTGGTCACCCTCTGTCTTTCTCCCGCATCTGTTTCCTCGCTCCCTCCTCTGCCGCCTTCCTTGTCCTCCAGCTGTGCGTCCTGGTGTCAGGCGTCCCTCAGCTGTTTGGGATGTGGCTTCCCGCTCCTCTGCTGAGCCCTCTCCCATCGGTGTCCTCTTTTTCCTATGATTGCGCACTGAGCACTTTTGTTTGGCTCCGAGAGCCATTTTTGAAGTCCATCGGCCAGATGGTCGAGACTCCGCAGGGCAGGCACTAACCTCGGGGATCAGGCGCTCCTCGCCACCACAGCTCCCTGTTCATTCGTGCAGGTAAGGCCTTCTTCTTACTTCTCCGGCGACTTTTCAACTTTTTTTTCGGTTCTTTTTACTTTTTCCTTCTTGGGTGCCATCTTCTTTCCCTTCTCTGTAACTTTATCTTCTATTTCTTATATTTTATTTTTGTTGTGCTTTGTCTCTTCCTAACTTTTTCCCTATTTTTCTGGAGAGGGCTGGTTTTCCCGACCGGCCACTACTCCATCACGTGACTCCTCCATGTGTCTTTCTTCTTCAATTTGTGCATTTATCCTATTTTGTTTTAAATATGGAATTAAGATTTATCTTAGTGTGCTGGCCAGATGCAGAGAAGCAAAAGTTTAGTATCAACTCCAAATTTAAGTTATTGAATGAATGAAGAATTAATTGCCATACACGTATGTATGATGTACAGATGCAATATAAGGCTGCAGTTTCCCAGGAATATAAAAACACATGAATTTTAACACACGAGAGAGAAAAATAATAAATGTAAATGGAAGATTTTAAAAAACACAAATATTCTTATTGGCTGGGAGTGTGGAAATTACGGTTTTTGATACACTTTGTTGATTTTCAGTTGAGTAGATTCAAAACAAATTGATTACATTTTTAACATGAGGTATTATATTGTTGAACAGCAGAGCAGGATCAATGAATTGAAATAACCCGCTCTTCCAGTTGTGTTATATTGTGTCTCAAAGCAAGCCTTTACACGGTTTTGCTAGATTACAATACTGATTATCCAAAATGGTTGGGGCCACACATATGTCGGATAAAACGTTTTTTTTAGGAGAACAGTCATTTTTTTAAAAACCGCCCAGTAGCAACACAAATCACTTGTATCAATGTTTAAACAGCAGAAAGCAACAAGGGAAGACTTATTAAGCATTAAAATGTTTAATTCTCACCAAAAGAAATTCTGGTCGCCGTCAATCTCCGAGATGAACCCAGCCAGCACTGCTGATCTCCAAGACAAACCCAACTACCTGCCACTGATCACCAAGACCTCCCAATTGCCAATCCCTGGCATGAACCCACCACTGCTGCTGATCCCTGGGGAGGATTCCTGGGCCGGTGGAACATTCTCACTGGCGAGTCCGCGGGCTCCTGTCTCCCTGGTCACCAGAGGTATCAACTCCGAATCTTCCCCTCGGCCTACTGTACACGCACACTAGGGAAATAGGCTGAGGGGAGGATTCAGAATCATTGTCGGCATCCAGTGTGCCGAGGAGGGAGGGAACACCACTGAGCCTAACATCTCACTCCTGCCTGGGAGGCTGCTCTCCTTGATGACGCCGAGACAAGCGATTCTTCCAACCGCTTGCGGCTGGGAGACAGTGGCACTCAGTTTGACATGGAGAGTTGGGGAGAAAAGTCAATGGGGGAAGGTAAAGAAGAAATGGAAAGAGAGAGGAGAGGGAGTTACCTGAAACGACGACAATCGTTCTAATTTCATGGCAAGTTAATTTTTTTTCATCCTGTGTGGTCACTTCAGCTCTGAAAAGATTTTGGATAAATGAGGATTTCTGAGAATCAATTTCAGATAATCGGAGTTGTACTGTAGTTAATAATCATCGTAAAGCCTGAGCTTTCTTCAGAATTGACCTAGTACCTTCGAGATTGAACCTGAACTCTTTTGCACAAAAGGTGTGTTTATGTGAATTATTCATATTTTAATATAAGGATATACATTGAAGTAGATTTGGAGTGAACTACAGCCAATGCAAGATCCATCGTATATTTTGGACTATTTTAGTTAAATGTAAAAGCACTTAGACAAAACACTGGGTAATTGAGTGTTAAATGTTGGGTCTCTACCATCTCATCTGAACCATTTATGGGTTCCTAGAAGTTTTGTAAATGGGTATAATTTAGTTCTATAAAGAATCAAACCTTCAACCAGGAGCTGCCTAAAGAATCTAAATGCAGTTTATGTGGTTCTGTGCACCAGGCAAACTAGCAACATGACATGACAAGCAACAAGCAACAATTTTCTTGAATTGAGAATGAAGCTTATGAGAAAAATCTCCCACCTCATTGTCCATGAACATTGCAGCAGCTCCGACTGAAAGAGTCAACAGCCTAGCTAAAAGCCAGTGACAATACCACTAAAAACAGCAGGTGCTTGAAACTTTCATGTGAATTGATTGAGGTCCATTCTTTTTTATTGGTTTACTTCAGCATGTGTGAATCCATCATTATTTTTCCCATATAAGCTCCTATTCCCTTAACCATGGTTTAAATAATACTAATCTTTAAAGTATTGAAAGCTTTAAGTCTGTTTATTTGTCACAAAATATCTAGTACAGTGAGAAGGGTTCTTCTGTGAATAGACAAACCGGTTATCTCTAGCATTACGTACAGCAGTATAAAGAACACTATGTACAGAGTTTAGGACTCAAATGAAAAGTAAGGTGAATAATGTGCATCAAGCAAGGGCAGCATGAGAGCACTGTTATGGGGTTGATTCAGGATCCTGATAGCTGCAGGGAAGAAACTGTCTCTAAGTTTCATATTCTTAAACCTCCTTGATGGTAGGAGAGAGCAGAGACTGACTGAGGTGTGATGGGTCTTTCAATATGTTGGGTGCCTTTCCTTGGAAGTGGGAGATGTAGATGGAGTCGATTGAGGGGAGCAAAGTTGTCATGCAAGCCTCTTTTTAAACATTTAGACATATAACACTGTAACATACCAAGTTGGCCCTCTGAGTCCATGCTGCCCAATTTACACTCCATTAAGGGTGGAACGAAACCCCCGGAGAAAACCCACACAGACAAGGGGAGAAAGTACAAACTCCTTACAGATAGTGCGGGATTCGAACCAAGGTCTGGTCCTGATTGCTGGCACTGTAAAGGCGTTGCGCCAACCTTGCTGCCCCTTTTGCTTAGTATTATTTAGTCCAGATTTCCATCATTGGTGAACACATTTCTGAATGCATTGCAGCAGTTGTAGAGTTCGTTGTGATAATGGGGTCCTGTTATCATTTGGGACTGGCAAAATATTGAAAGTGGGACAAAAGAATTCAACAGTTCATCAATATAACATCCTGTAATTTTGATAGTGTGGTGGTGTGAGCAGTGGAAGAAACACAGCCACCACGTTGAGGGTCGTTAACGACTGTTTTATTCAAATTCAGCACGTCCCTTTAAGGGCAGCACGAGCTCAGTCACCTGGTCCATTGTGACATCATAATCACTGCCCAGGGTGCACACTGGAAGGGGTGCTGGAGTCCGCCACGTGGTGATACAAGAGGAGTTGGTTCGCCACGAGGATGTGCGCCGCCACAATAGTATAATTTTCCTGGGGCCTCCTAATCCAAATGATAAACTGAGTGAGGTCTGGTTTGCAAACTTAAGTATCCTCTCAGTTTATGTACGAGTTTGTACTTTGCAACACATTCTGGCAAGTTCACTGTATATTTCGCCCTCCTTAACAGGATTAATTTCTTCTGTTCATGAGCAATGACCAAAACCTGGCACTTTTGGGAACCAAGTCTGCTACATTTAGCTTTTGGAAAAACTGAAGTTTGGAGCAAAAGAAAGTATTTAACAAGTATTCCTCCTGTCAACAATTATGCAGTGCAATGCTTCAGGCTGGGTTGGATTGAGTTGGAGGATACAATTTAGACGGTCAGCCACTTTTAAATAAAGCAGTAAAGCTGGAGAGAGAGAGTAGTTCAATGTTTCATACACTTTAGAGATGCAGGTAACAGGCCCTTCTGGCCCTTGAGCCCATGGCACCCAGATACACCTAGGTGACCAATTATCTAACCAACCACATACATCTTTGCAAAATAGGAGGAAACTGGAGCACCTGGAGGAAATGAACGTAGACACGAGGAGAATGTATGAACTCTTTACAGACAACGGTGGATTCAAACCAAGATTGCTGGCTCTGTAACAGCGTTGTGCTAACCACGCTATCCAAATGTATTTTAGAAATATCCAGATTTTGTCCAATGTCAGTTTTTAGAATATTAAAATTTTCTATTAAATTCTGTTGTTCTCTGAAATACGCAATGAAGTACATTCAGTTTATTTAGCAAGGACAGAAGCCATACCTCAAGTAACAGTTTATGATTGGTGATGCAGCCTCAAATACAATTACACTTCAGTGCAATAAACTGAGATAGCTTTGGGAATAGTGAGATATGTAATCTGTTTGTATGAGTTACAGCACCTTCAATCTTGAGTGATGTGTGTTTAAGATCAAGTCCATTTGTTCAAAATTCTAGGAATTTACAATTTGTTTTAGCACATTTTCTAACTGGGCCTCTCATTTTGTCTTCGTGAAGTAATCCTGCACCTTCGTAATTTCTTCCTTTACTGAAAATGAGTGCAGGAAGACTATAATTTGCACAATTAACCATTGAAAATATTTCAATCCATCCATTCATAGTGTAACTTGGAACCTGTATTTTGGAATTATACATTTCACAGTTTGCAATTGTTTGCTTAACCTCTCAAATTATAACAGTGAAAGGGAGAATGTATTAATGAACATACAAATTTACAGTAACAGTTCTTCCTGTATAATTATATAAATTAGCTGATCCAATCATGTGTGCTGTTTTACAGGCCTGTCCTACAAAGGGAGAAGCATTTCCAGTACTTGAAAAAAGGTCTGAGACACCTCTCTGAATCATATTCGGTAAGACTTCAGACAAAGGAGGTGGAAATAATGAATTGTTAACCTTGAACTTCAAATGTGCAGGTTCATTGTAAAGTTTAGACCTGTTGAAATGTTTTGGTTTATTGATGTATGCTAATTTCCACACTGTAATTCTTTGAATTTCAAAGCATGGGAGATTTTTTGATGCTCTTCCTTTAGAGAATATTTTTGGACTATTGAAAGCTTGAAAGGCCAAATCGTGAATATTTACTGTGTGAATGCAGCCACCTTTATCTTGTGGGGTGATTATTCATAGCTAAATGGAAGGTTTGCTGAATTCCTAAATCTATACACAAGGTTTTTTGCGCACCTCTTCTTCCTGCTAATTGTGATCATAGAACATTATAGCACAATACAGAAATTTCAGCTCATAACATTATGTTGTCCTATGTAAACCTACTTCACAACAATGTAATTTTTTTCCCTACCTCACACTAATAATCCTTTATTTTTCTTGCATCCATATGCCTACAGTATCTAAGAGACTTTTGAATGTCCCTATTGTAACAGCCTCTATCTCACCATCCCTGGCAATGTATTCCAGGCACCCACCACTCTCTGTGCCTCTGGCATTTCCCCTGAACTTTCCTCCACTCGCCTTGAGCAGATGACCTCTGGTATTTGCTACAGGTGCTCCCCTACTTATGGTGATCCAATTTACGGTTTTTATAAGTTATGACAGTTTGAATCCGTACATTCAACTTTGAATTCCAAACTGTTCCTGCACTTGCGATACATGATATACTACTCTCTCGCAATGACTGGCCGATGGCAGTATCGCACAAGAGTAGCTTACGGCAACCAGACCTTAGAGGTAGAACTTCAATCTCTTCTTGCTGGACCATATATTTTTAGCTTTCTAGCAAATATGCCACTGTCAAGCCAAAGTTTTCTTGATATTCAAGAACAATAAAATCATTTTGTGAACGTAGAAAGATGCAAACTGGATCGTAGCCATTTATAATCTGAATGGTGGGGGTCAGTATATTACCATCAAATACTGGATGTACCCACAATTTGGTGACAAACATTTTGGCCGACTCAGTCCCACCACACTGCCTGATTGCATTGACAGGGAGGACTCCTCAATGAGGATTGGTTTGTATTCTTCTGGTTTCCCCTTCTTGAAATGCACAATGAGTTCCTTAGTTTTGCTAACATTGAGTGCTAGGTTGTGATTGTGACACCTCTCAGCTCACTGATCTATCTCCCTCCTGTACACTTCCTCATTGCTGTGTGCGATCTGCTGACAACCAGAGTGTCATTGGCAAATTTGTGGATGACACTTGAATTGTGCCTAGGCACACCGTTTTCAATGTAGAGCAGTGGACTTAACGCACACCCTTGTGGTTTACCTACATTAAATGTCATTGAGGTAGAGATGTAGTTTCTAATTTGAACTGACTGTGGTCTTTTGGTGAGGAAGTAAAGGATCCATTTGTAGAGGGAGGTGCAGAGTTCCAGGTTTTGGAGCTTATTGACCAGCACTGAGGGTATGATGATGTTGAAAGCTGAGCTATAATGGATGAAAATCATCCTGATATTCATGTGGCTGTGGTCAAATTGATCCAGAGCTGAGTGGAGAGCCAGTGAGATTGCATCTGCTGTGCAGCGGTTATGGCAGTAGGCAAATTGCAGTGGATCCAGATCTTGGGTTACGTCAATTTTGGCCATGACCAATCTCTCAAAGCATTTCATCGAAGTGGATGCGAGCACTTCTGGATGATGCTCTTCTTGGCACCAGTATAATTGGTGTCCTTTTGAAGCAGGTGGGAACGCCAACTGCAGCAACGAGAGGTTGAAAATGTCCATGAACACTCAGCTAGTTGGTTGGCACAGATGTTCATTACCCTCAGGGCCCGGCATCTTAGTTTGACCTGTAGCCCCTCCACGTGATTGAGTCTTCTTTAAAAAAACCTGTGTGCCGGCTATTTGAATCGCCTACAGTCTTTACACGACCTGTGTGCTGGTTGTTTGAATTGCCTGTGGTTTGATGGAGTTTGCCATTCCTGATATTCGCAACATCTACCCAAGTCCTTAGTACAGCTTTACTTACTGGGAAATTGGTTTCTGAGGCTGTGGGTTTGAGTTGCAATAGTTCTAAAGGGGATTATCTGATGATCCCCGTTAGTGCTGCACGCAAAGGCTTGCGGCTATTAGGTGCCATTTTTTTTCCAGTTGAAGAAAACATGAAAGGAATAAATCTCACAAATCCATGGGGTTTCCATTTCCTCTGGGGGCAACATTTACCAGGAGCATTGCTAAAATGGGGCTCAAAGAATTAATGAAGTCGTTTTCCATCCATCACATTGTATCTTTGACCTGCTACATTCAGGAAGGAGGGGCAGAAGCATCAAAATTAGAACTGCTAGGCAGGGAAATAGCTTCTTCCTGAAGGCTGTGAGATTGATGAATATCATCCTGTAACTGAGCAAATTTTCCAAATATTGCATTGTGTGACCAACATGATCTCACCTGGTTTTCCATGTACAGGCAGATGATAATGAATTGAAACTTGAGTCTGGTGTGGAGAGGGAATTTTAAAAAAATTTTTGCGCTATGAGTCATATCAATAACAACATCCACAAATGATCATCAACAATATATACATAGTGACATTTTTTCTTTCCCCCCAATTCCTCTCTCCCCTTCCCCACCCCTCATCAAAAATCAATAAATGAAAAAACACTTAAAACAAAGAAATAACCAAAAAAAAAGAAAAAAATGTATCGCCCACTTTTACATATTTAAATCTTATTGTGCCCATATTTATCTTGCTTTACGAGATGGAGGTTTGTGGTCGGCATTCTCCAAAATATTTTATGCATGGTTCCCAAATTTGTTCAAATAATGTACACTTGTCTTTCCGATTGTATGTAATTTTTTTCTCATGGAATACACTTGTTCATTTCTGTAAACCACTCTTGTATTTTAAGGTTTGTTTCCAATTTCCAGGTTGTCATAATACATTTTCTGGCAACTGCTAGTCCTATCATAATAAATCTTATTTGGGCTTTGTCTAATTTTAGTCCTAATTTTTTGTCTTTTATATTATTTAACAGAATTTTTTTGGTTCTTTTGGTATATTATTTTTTGTGATTTTGTTTAATATTAGGTTTAGTTCTTCCCAGAAAATTTTTACTTTTGAGCATGTCCAAATTGCATGTAATGTTGATCCAATGTCTTGTTTGCAATGAAAACCTCTATCCGATGCTTTTAATTTCTGAGGAGTGGTATATAATCTGTGTAGCCAATTATATTGAATCATTCATAATCTACTATTTATCGTGTTCCTCATTGTTCCTATACACAACTTCTTCCATGTTTCGTTCTTCATCTCTGTGTTTAAATCTTTTTCCCAACTTTGTTTCGGTTTATACTTTATTTCATCTTCTTTATATTGCCATTTGGTGTACATGTTTGTAATAAATGTTTAAATTATCATTGTGTCTGTTATTAAATATTCATAGGTGCTACTTTCTGGTAATCTCAAGCTATTTCCCAATATATCTTTGAGATAAGTTTTCAATTGGTAATATGTAAACATTGTACTTTGTGTTATTCCATATTTATCTTTTAATTGCTCAAATGTGAATACATTATTTCCCAAAAAGCAACCTTCTATTTTCTTGATTCCTTGTCTATCCCATTCCTTGAAAAATAAATTGTCTATTGTAAAGGGGATTAATGGGTTTTGTGTTAATATCACTTTTGGTATTTGATGATTTATCTTTTTTCCTTCCAGGTGTCTTTTCCATAATTTACATATGTGATGTAGTACTGTTGAATTGTTATATTGCACCAATTTTTCATCCCATTTATAAAGTATGTGTAAGTAAATTTGGATATTTTCTCCAAATTTGTCTAATTCTATCTTAGTCCAGTCCGGTTTTTCTCCTCTCTGATTAAAAATATGATAAGTACCTTAATTGTGCCACCCTGTAGTAATTTTAAGTTTGGTAGCTGTAGCCCTCCTTGTTTGTAACTCCATGTTAATTTTTCTGGCGCTATTCTTGATCTCTTACTTTTCCATAAAAATTTCCTTACTATTTTCTTCAGTTTTACAAAAAATCTCTCTGTCAGGGGAATTGGTAACATTTGGAATAGATATTACACTCGTGAGAACACATTCATCTTAATACAGTTTGCTCTTCCTATTAAAGTTAACGGTAGTTCTTTCCAATTCTCTAAATCTTCCTGTATTTTTTTAATTAATGGTTCATAGTTTAATTTGTATAAATGTTTTAGGTTGTTATCTATTTTGATACCACAGCAACGTATCGTCTGTGATTGCCATTTGAAAAGGGTATTTAAAAAAAAAACTCTGAATAATCAGTTTTGTTCATTGGCATCACTTCACTTTTATTGGTGTTCATCTTGTACTCTGATCTCTCTCCATATTTATTCAGTTTCATATGTAGTCTTTTTATTGACTTATTGGTTCTGTTAAATATACTACAATGTCATCTGTAAATAGGCTGATTTTATATTCTTTCTCTTTTATTTTTATTCCTTTTATCATAGTTTCCTTCCTTATCAACTCTGCTAACCAAAGCAAACAGTGAAGGGGATAATGGGCATCCCTGTCTTGTTGACCTGCCTAATTTAAAGTTATCTGATACATATCCATTTATTACTACCTTTGCTAACGGTCCATTATATAATGCTCTAATGTAGTTAATAAATTTTTTTCGGTAGTTTAAATTTCTGTAACATTTTAAATAAATATTTCCACTCTATCCTATCAAAGGCTTTCTCTGCATCTAACATAACAGCTACTGTTGGCATTTTATTTATTTTTTTGCTGCATGTATTAATAAGTTTACAAACATTATCAGCTACTCGTCTTTTTTTTAACAAATCCAGTTTGGTCTTGCCTTCCTAGCAATCATTCAGACTGTTTGCTAATTATTTCATAAATTGACAGAACCTTTAAAGACTGAAGAAATACAAGATATATTAATAAAACTACCAAACAATAAAACACCAGGTGAAGATGGATTCCCTATAGAGTTTTATATCTATTAATCCCTCCCCTCCTAGAAGTAATAAATCAAGTTGAAGAGACCCAAAACTTATCAGAATCATGTAAAACAGCCATAATTACAGTAATCCCAAAAGAGGGAAAAGACCAGCTATTGCCATCTTCATACAGACCGATATCATTATTGAGAGGGGAAAATTTTGAGAAAATACTCTGGAGGAAAAATAGTGGTTTTGTAGGTTAGAGGGAAGTGTGCAGTGACGTCCTTTAAGAGACCCATTGGGTACATATTTTATGACTATATTCAGGAGTACAAAAGAGAGGTTGTGTTTGAAATCATTGGGTAACTTGCTAGTTCAGTCCCTCTGCTGTATGATGATTGTATCCAGACAATTCATTTCAGGCCTTGGAGATGATGCCGAGGTATATTACCTGCTTGATATCCAGGATGAAAATCATTATTTGGGACTCCTTGAGAAACAAGCTTATCTTCCTCAGATTGGCGACTGAAGAAGCAAAAAGGGGGGAATTATAGAAGTGTTAAAGATTGTAAAGGATATCAACAAAGTATCCATGGAAAAAACATTAGAGAAGGAACACAGTCAGTTGTCAAAGAGCACAGATTAAGTCAATATTGGAAAAATCTCAATTTAGGCAAGAAATATCTTACTGGAAAGTATTTGATTAGTGTAAATTTGGAAGTTGAGAATGCTGGACTCAGAGAGCAGCTCTCATCCCTCCCTCCAAACAACAAAAATATTTCCCCTAGCCCTCACTGGTCTTGTTGATTATTGCAGTGTGGCCTTCTCAGCTACCTCTGTGCAAATCTGTGCATCCAACACATCATCCTTTGTTCTTGCCACCAGCTGCAACAAAATTCCACCAAAAGCCACATCTGTTCTTCCCCACCCTTTTCTGCCTTCCAGAGGGTCCACTCCCTCTGTGACCCTCTTGTCTGTTCATCCCTCCCTACCCCTGATACTTTCCCCTCAACCACAGAGCTCACTCACTGCCATCCTAGGGACCTTCCTTGCCTCTCCATCAAAATCATCTAATGCATTTGGAGCTCCCAATGTGGCCTCCTAAACATTGGTGAGATCAAACGCAGAGTGGCGTCTGTTTCTCTTCCCATTCTCAAGTCAGCTTGTATGTCCTTGGCCTTATCTACTGTCATGGTGAAGTACATGTGCACCTAATGATTATTAACCAGGTAGTTGAATGGTATACTATTCACCTGGACTTAGTTATGTAACTTTAACTTTGGTCTGACCGTCTCTGTCATTGACTGCTGTATCCAGGTAACACTATCTAATAGCTCTTGCATCAGAATTTTTAGAAAGTGGGGGTGGGAAAAAATGCAGAACATTGAATTACAGTGCACAAGAGTGCAGGATCCATAGAAAGCAAAAGGCGGTCATGGTTTTGGGCCTGACCCCTTCTTCAGGAATGCTGAAAATAAATAAATCCCCGAGTAAGAAGATGGGAAAGGTGGGGGGAGGGGCGGGGGATCAGCATACAGGCTAGCGGGTGATAGACTCCAGGTCATTTATTTTATCAAACTTGTAAGCTTGAAAATCAAAATTTTATGCCCAAGTCTTCTGAATCTTCAACCAATTATGTAAATTGGTAGACAGACACTTTAGATGCTAACTATTTTACTATTGTACAGCTACAGCTCTTGAGAGAGTTGGATGAGGCTAGATATTGACTAGGAGTTGAGTGTCATATAAAAACTTGGCTGAGGAGATGATGTCTGTGTATCTGTCAGTGTGAATTTTTTTAAGGTTTGTGTTGTGATAGCTGGTGCTGCTACAGCATTGCGATAACCGCTACACCAAATCATCTAAATCTTCCACAATTTCAAGCCTTTTATCCTATATCGTCAAGTAGCCTTTTTTAATCATCTGCATTTAATTCCAATCCTCATTTTTAAGCTTGGCTGATGACTTTAATTAACTTTGCATGGTTTTTCTTGTGAACATGAAATTCTGGCTGACTTTGTTTCTAAAGCCCCTTTCATGCTTGCATTCCACTAAGTCAGCCGTTTAATGTCCCAGGATAGGAATGGCGTTTTTGCTGTTCACACTTGACCACTCCTAACTGGGAGACTGCACATGTTTGCACTTGCAAGGAGCCATCCCTGACCTTTCTACCTTCTACTGGTGACGTCATGATGCATTGAGCGATAATGGACCTGCCCTAAATCCTGATCAATATATTATGATCTTGTATTGGAACAAAATTAATCATGCCTAATTATAACATAATTAAGCTTTATGTACAGCACCATATGAGCCCTTCATATGGTGCTGACCTATATAAGCCTTTATAAGGGTCTATAGGCAAGTGCTAGCAATTAGTAGCAATAGCGGACAATTTTTAAACAGCATGGGAAAGTTGGTAGCGTTATAGCACACAATATAGAAATATCGTGGGAAAAAGCAATGGTGGACCTGCCCTCCTAGAATTCTTGTGTGGCAGAGAAAGGGCTGTATGCGTGGCTGCATGCATGGAGCACTCATGGAGGGGTTTCTCTGCTGCACGTATCCTGGGAAGTCAGGTCCACTATCTTCCCCCCCCCAGTCTTTATAAATTGTCCACTATAGTCCTACCAACTTTCCCAAGCTGTTTAAAATTTGTCTGCTATTTATTTCCTCCCCCCTCTCTCTCCCACTGCGACTTACAGTGAAGTTTATACCTTCATTTTAATCTTTTCTTCCTCATGTTCCTGAACTCGCGCAAAAATTAGGGTCATTTCTATCCCAGAATGCAAATGCCCATTCTTCACTTGCCTGACTGAATTGCCAGCATTTGCAGACACTGGGGGTCAAGGCAGTCTATCCCCGGCATGAGATGAGAAGATTTTGCTTTTACACTAGACCCTTTTTAGGCTGATTGGCCATTAATTCTTGGGACCACTTGCAAGTGTGAAGCGGGACTTATGACTAGATGGAGATGTAATCAAAGATTCAAGATTCATTTTATTGTTATTGAAATAAAATAGTGTCAGATTACATGAAATTGTTTTTGCCTGTTGTAAGCCAGACAGATCTGCCATCAACAGAAATTACCTGAAGCGCCTCTTATAGTCAGAGAAAGAAGTAAACGAGTGTCCCCTCAGAGTCACCAAGTGTCTGTAGATTTGCCTCCAGTGTATCCGTAGCCACACAGATTCCAGTCCTAACCACTGGCAGCCAAGCTCCAGATGCGAAATTCCAACACCATCAGGAACCCTTCAGCGCCTTTGGCACCCCCTAACATCCTGGTTATGATACCTGGTACCCCTTCAGTTGGTTCCTTGCCTCAAGTTGCCAGCAGCCTGCCGCATGAGTTGGTCTTTCAGCTGCAGAGCTCCCTCACTGGTCCGCCACTGTGATTACCGTCCCATGGGGTGTCTAGAAAGAAGGGATATTGACAATGACAAGGGACTTGAATGAGAGCAGTAACAGATGCATGAGATTGGGTTCCAAAAGCTGATTAACATTGTCCTATATTTTTAAGGTATTTCAGTCTGATGATCATATTGAAGTTAAATGAGCAATGCTGTGACTTTGTCAAGGAAATGCTGTTTTCTTCCATACACTCCCATAGGTTTCACCCCCTTGCACTGGAAAATGTGCTCTCTGTGGCATATTGAGCATCAGGAGAAGGTGGGGGGAAGAAATGACACTGAACTGTGGTAGACAATGTGTTGATAGAAGAGAGGCAATTAACAATGAATTGCTTTCTTCTGAAATATCCTGGAGAGTCAGATCAAACAAAACCTCAGTACATGACCATCAAAAGCATTTTGTTTTCTTGGGGTGGGCGGGGGCAAGGGAAATGTGTGTTTTTAAAAAAATCCTATTTATTTGTTTCATGTTAGCTGTAAGGATAATTTTTTTAATTTCAGTATTCTCAATTAGTATATTTGATTTGTAACTTCAGACAAATATGGCATATAACCTATGTAACTAAATCTATGTATCAGGTATTTTCTATTTTTCCTTCACTTTATTTCTTTGGATACTCTATAGTATGTTTCTCATTTGATTCAGTGTTTGGATGCCAGCCGACCTTGGCTCTGTTACTGGATCCTGCACAGCTTGGAGCTTTTGGGTGAGCCACTTGATGAATGCACAGCTTCCCAGTGAGTATGTGCTAAATTTGGAAAATGAGAGCCTGTTCCTGGAATGCTACTGTATATATATATAAAATGATTGTTCATTTGATTTTTAGTTTTATCTTTTATAGTTTGGTGGGTTTTTTTTTGGGGGGGGGTAACCATATCTTAAGTGTTTTTCAAGGAAAGCCCCAGTAAAACTTAGTTTTGGCTTTCATAGTGGATGCTGGTATTTGTGACTTCAGGAAGATGATGAGGTTTCGTGTTTGGAAGCTGAATAAATGTTTTGCTACTGCTGTCTATGAAATTTAAAAGCATTGACTATTAATTTTCTAAGCATTCACTGTTGAAATAAGCAAATAAAATTTTCTAGACAAGAGAATACAAGAATTGTCATGGCTCTACAAATGCATTGGTTTTTTTTGGCAGAAATTGGGATTTGTAGCTGGCTCTGCATCCAACAGGGTAACTAAGAATATGTTCACCAGATGAGTTTGACATTCTTTTTGTTTTCTTTTTTAAAGTTTATTTAAAATTTTCAAGAAAAAAAACTTAGACAAAGTCCATAATATAAAAATGAAAAACAACTAATCCACCCCCCTCCACCCACCCTCAGCAAACTCCACAAGGGAAGCAGACAAAAAATAT
The DNA here is from genome assembly GCF_036971445.1 of Narcine bancroftii. NCBI lineage: Eukaryota > Metazoa > Chordata > Chondrichthyes > Torpediniformes > Narcinidae > Narcine > Narcine bancroftii. Next base: position 87,692,202 of record NC_091470.1, on the reverse strand, counting down.
AAAAGAAACACATACAACAATTTAAGATATGACTAAGCTCATACATTTCAAATAAGGTGACCATATCTTAATAAAAAAAATTGTATGTTATTTTCTCCATATAAATACAGGACCTCAACTCATTCTGCCAACGAATTACATTTACCTCAACCTCGTCTTTCCATGAAATCGCAACACATTTACGTGCTACAGCCAATGCTAGACGAACAAAAGCTGTCTGAAACTTATCCAACCTCAAATCAGTAAGTGGGCCAAAATATTTTTTGGGTCTAGCAAAAACAAATTTTTGAAAACATTCCCTAATTTTTTTGCCAAAATGATTGAACCTTATCACAAAGCCAGACTGAATAAAAAAAATTTTCCTACACATAGTCCACATCTAAAACACAATTCTGAATTACTAAATCCATATTTTTCAATTTCTCAGGGGTCAGATACAACTGATGCAAAAAATTATAATTGACCATACTATATCGTACATTAAGCAATTTAGTCATACCATCAAAACACATCATCTCCCACTCGGCCTGATTAAAATCACAAATTAAATCATTTTCCCATTTAATCCTAGATTTATCGAAATTTACCTAAATTGGTACCTGTAGATCAGGCTGGTTTTATTAAAAATAGATATGCCCCTGACAGCATTCTTGGAGTGATTTTGCTGATTAATGCATCACGTCAGCAATCCAACCTACCAATCAATGGTAGTTGCTCTTGATGTTGAAAAACTTTTGATCGGGTGAAATGGAATTTTTTATTTAAAGTCTTGGAGAAATATAAGTTTGGACCCTTTTTTATTGGTTGGGTACTATATAATAATCCAGTTGCGAGGGTGGCGACAAATTTTCAAACCTCTGTGTTATTTAAATTATCGTGTTCAACTCATCAAGGTTGTCCCTTGTTCGTTGGTCATCGAACCATTAGCTCAAGCTATAAGGCAGAATGAGAATATTAGAGGTATAAGGAGAGCAGATGATGAATATAAGATTAATTTATTTGCTGATGATGTTTTGATATATTTAACTAATCCGGAATGATCTTTAATTTATTTGCAAGAATGTTTAGAACAATATGGTATACTGTCAGGATCTAAGGTGAATTGGGATAAAAGTGAAATATTACCAATTTCTGATGCAAATTATGACCAGTGTAGACAAATTACTAAATTTTGTTGGACTGACAAAGTCAAGTATTTGGGTAATATGATTGATGTAAATATTCAATCAATGTACAATTTAAATTATGTACCGTTAATGAGAAAGATTAAGGCTGATTTGATTAAATGGAAGGATTTATCTTTGTCATTAATAGGTGGAGTAAATTGTGTAAGATGAACATTTTTCCGCGAATTCAGTATCTTTTTCAGTCGATTCCTTATTTACTTCTGAAATCTTCTTTCCAGGATTTAAATAAAGTAGTATAAGATTTTTTTATGGAAGGGAAAACTAGCTAGAGTAGCGATACATAAATTGAGTTGGAAATATGCCTCGGGAGGTTTACAATTATCTCATTTTCCAAATTATTAGGAAGCAGTTCAATTAAGATTTATTAATCGTATGTTGGATGTTTCGTATCCCCCTAGTTGGGCCAGGGTAGAATTGGCTGGTATTTCAGAACCTTATTCACACCATTTTATATTTAAGTGGAATTCTGTTTTACTACAGAGATATAATGTACCGATTTTAAAACATTTGTTAGAGATTTTGACTAAAAGAAATTTATTAATAGGTACGAAAGGTAAAATATTGGTTCAAGCCCCAATATATCAAAATAAATTGATTCCTTTTTCGTTGAATGAATGATTTTTAAGATAATGGCAGATTAAAGGAAGAAAATTGATGCAGGATTGTTTTGAGGAAGGTAAATTTTTATTGTTTAATCAACTTAGAGAGAAATTTAGAATTGCAGTGAATTCTTTATTTGTGTATTATCAAATTAGAGCGTTAGTGAAAGATAACTTTGGAAGAGAAATTAAAATTCCTAAGTTAACAAAATTTGAGTTTCGGATTTCTCCTTCATTAAATAAGGGTTTTGTTTCTGAGATGTATGCGTTGTTGCAAGACACTATGGAGTTTGACATTCTCGTACATCTTGTGACTGGAGTAATGTTTAATTGAAACCACATCAAGATGTTCTAAATACAACTCAACCTGAGCTCAAAAGTTGCATATTTGAACATTGGCCACTCTTAAAATTTTCAGAAACTATGAATATTCTGATCTTCTGAACTGCTCAGAACTATATCTTGATGCCTGTCTTTCTGAACAATTTTACATGAGTTGTCTCTGTGCTGTATAATGTTGTTTATATTGCTTCTTCCATCCAAGCTAATGACTACGAATCTTTCTTGTTGCAATCTCTAATGAATAGCACTTGTTGCAATCTCTGATGCAGAGCACTTGTTATCATGTTGAATGATTTGAAGTTCAAAGCAGATTTGATATATTTCCCATTTTATTCCACAATATTGTGTGGTAATTTGCACTGATTCTCTCCAAATCATTGTTGTGCTATGCTTTCAGTCATGGACACATTTGTTGCCTTGGTTCCTGCAATAAAGCTTGACTACTTTGTATTGTTCTGTAGCATATTTCTCTTTCTCAGTTAAGTTTTCTGAAGGTTAAGTTTTGAGCTATTTGTTCCTCAAATTTGAATTTTGTCTTGCGTGATACAAACTCTTGCCTTATTGCAGGCAAAGACTATTCTACTTCAACGTACCCCTAAATTATACAATGCCTTATTACCTGGTGTTCAATTTATAAATGTTTTGTTCAAATAACTTCTGATCTTTCAAATAAATTTAATTCTTAAGATCATTATTATATAAGCTGCTAATCCCATAGCAACTCTATGCGTATAAATTTTTGTGAATGTGCTAGTGCAGTTATTTTGCAATGAAATATATGGAACGGAAAAAATTGTTAACAGTGGTCTAAATAGTTATTTTTCACATTTAAATCAGCCATAGGCACTGGAATATTGTATAAGTGTGTTCCCCAGAGCTCTGATCTTGTTCCAACATTGTATATGATCATGGCTTTTCAGTATCATAACTACCACCTACCAATATTAGCCATGTATTCCTTGGGTTGCAAACATTTATTAATTGTTGATGTAAATTAATTGAGTTGGCATTTACTGCTTTTTCTGGAAGATGTTCTTTATTTTCCCTTCTGAATTGCCTAGATCTAAATTTTCAGGTGATGTCCTGGACTCCCCATGGAGCAGAAAATGCCCCTATTTGCGATCCCTCACAAAAACCTTTAAAAAAGTGTACTGTAATTTCCCCAGAACCTCAAGGTGCAGAAAACCCAGTTAATTATAATATTATAACCTAAACTTTGGAACCAGTAAATAAGGTGAATTTATACTGTGTCCTTTCTAAGATTCATTCCCAAAGTTTGGACATGAAACTCCATGGGGTTTGGACAGCTGAAAGGCACTGGATTCCACCCTTATATAATTGGACAATGATCCCTTTGTGAACTGTTTATGTTATCCTTGAAACCTCTCCCTAATATGAGTTTTTATTTTGGCCAAAAATGAATAACCTAATTGAACAGCTGCTTTGAACTTTTGTTTCTCTCAGTTTTAGGCACACATTATTCGGTAATATCTTGTGTGCTTCCATGTACAGTACATGAGCCACCAATCTTTGCTGGGGTCAACTTTAACATATGACTGTTTTGACAGGGATAAATTGTCAAGCACAGATTGTAATGATGTATCTTATCACTCATCAATTTCTTTCAATCTGAGGAAGTAACCACCTTGTATTTTGTAAAATATGAGTATGTAAAATGAGTTAAAAATTAGATTTTTTTTTTGAGAAATATTTTGGTTTGTGTTTGACATGTGGGGCCCTAACTCTTTAAATATGGGGGCGTTCTGGTGTGATTGGAGTATACAGTATGTTTCTGATGATCCGAAAACCACTTTACTGAAATTCTCAGTTATCCGCAAAAAATTTTCGGTGGCCACATGACATCGCAACTTAAAAAAAATGTTGATTTTTTTTTAACCTGCATGCTTAAGTGGGTCTCTGACATGTTAGCACCATTTTGAATTCAACGGCGGTCTCATGCATTCAAGTGGGACTCTGACATGCTGTTAGCACCATTTTGTATCCAATGGAGCTCTCGTGTACTCAAGTGCGCTGTTAGCGCCATTTTGAATATTGCTGCATTTATCTTATTTTTGTAAGCAGAGGTCACATTCTTTTTGTAGGAATGAAACTCTATTTCATGCTTGAAAAACTTTCCCTTGTTGTTTTAACAGCTGATACAAGTATTATGCTGATGCTACTGGGCTGGGATTGGTGCAGGGGCCTTGGGCTCCCGGGCAGGTTGGACGACGGCGCTGGGGAAATGTTGGGGATCTAGCGGGGACCTCTGGCACCTGGGCAGTTTCAGCGACGGCGGTGGGGAGGTGTGTGGATTGGCAACAGCTGATACAAGTATTTAAACTGGGCTGTTTAAAGCCATTTCTCAGATATCCAGTAAATGCAGTTAACCAAAACACATCTGGTCATGAGCCTTTTGAAAAATTGGAAACTTACTGTAATGGGTTCAGACTTGACATCACCATAATGTTTTTCCATTTCATGAATTTTCTGATCTGACTTGCACATAGCGAAAGTTCCAAGTTAAAGTTCCCATTTGGTAGGAAAGGCTGACAATGTACAAACATGCATGTGTGTTTATATGTAACGTCTATCTGTCTTATGGCCATTCATTGGACTCGAGATGTAATGTGTTGATCGAATACAGTGCAACAAATTTGAAACATTGATGCTGTATAATTTAAAACAGTGTATTAACTCAATTGCATCTTTCTCCCTTCATTATTAGCATTTGTGAATTCCTGGCACGGTGTCAAAATCCAAATGGTGGGTTTGGTGGTGGGCCAGGACAAGAGCCACATCTTGCTCCAACATATGCTGCTGTCAATGCACTCTGTATAATAGGCACAGAAGAGGCCTATGACATTATTAACAGGTGATGATTACTTCAACAATATTATTCAGAGTATGTCATAACTAGAGAACTGTGTTGAAATGTGTATTTTTATAAAACAAATGTTCAAAAAGTGGTCTTCCAGTGCAGCTCATCTGAAATGTCCACCTTCTTCCTCCCCACTACCATCAACCTAGTCCTTACCTATATCTTCTGCATTTTCTGCTCCTCTGCCCCCAGATGCAACAAAAACATGATTCCCCTTCTCACCCACCAGCCTCCACATCCAACACATTATCCTCCATAATTTCCGCCAACTCCAACGTGATCCCACCACCAGACACATTTTCCCCTCTCCTCCGCTCTTCGGCTTCCATAGGGATCGCACTCTCTGGACTCACTCATCCCTTCTCTACATAGGAGAGACTGGTCGCAAGCTGGGAGATCACCTCGTTATGCACCTTTGCTCTGTCCGCATCAGTGACGGGGACCTCCCAGTGGTCAACCATTTCAATTCTGCACCCGACTCCCATGCTGACATGTCTGTCCATGTGCTTGTATACTGTCAAATCCAGACCACCCATTAATTGGAGCAACACCTAATTTTCCATCTTGGCACTCTCCAACCAGATGGCATTAACATCGATTTCTCTGGTTTCTGCTTGCCTACTCCCCATTCTCCCTCTCTTTCCCATCCCTCTGTCTTTTCTCCAGCTCTCCATCCACAGAGCCTTCCCCCTGTTTCTAGTATGCCCTTCCTCTCTTATCCACCTATTCCCTCCTGACTGCGGTTTTACCCCTTGCCCCCCCCCCCCCCCCACCACCATTTTTGTTCAGGCACCTTCCTACATTTTTCTAATACCTTGAAGAAGGGCTCAAGCCTGAAATGCTGGTAATGTAAGTTTATCTTTGCTATATAAAATACACTATTTGACCTGCTGATTTTCTCCAGCATTGTTTGTGTTTTACTTTATCCTCTAACCCTTATGAGGATTAGTTAGTATTAAAACAGCCTGGTAAAGACCAGTCATATATGCTTAGCCTGGAAAGAATCTCTGGATATATTTCTGCCTGCTACATTCTTGAACAGTCTTCTGTATTTTTGATGATTTGAGTCACATTCAAACCAAAATTTGACAGAAGTTTGAATTGGAATCATATGGATTAGCAGTAAGAAGCTAATTAATCACTGCTTGGATCAGTGGCACTGGGTTTGAGATAACCTCTTGGATGACAAAAGTACCAGATAAATGGAAGAATCGAATAGCATTCATGTTCAGAACAACCTACTTCACATTTTAGTAAAATTCTATTTTGTAAGGAAATGACAAATCTAAATTTAAAATAGTCATGGGTGATGGTGATGATGGCAATGATGATGATGTGGGTGACGATGGTGATGGTGGTAACGATGGTGATGGTGATGATGGTGATGGTGGTAACGATGGTGATGATGTGGGTGGTGATGGTGATGGTGATGATGTGGGTGGTGATGGTGATGATGATGGTGATGATGTGGGTGGTGATGGTGATGGTGATGATGTGGGTGGTGATGGTGATGATGATGGTGATGATGTGGGTGGTGATGGTGATGGTGATGATGTGGGTGGTGATGGTGATGGTGATGATGTGGGTGGTGATGGTGATGGTGATGATGTGGGTGGTGATGGTGATGGTGATGATGTGGGTGGTGATGGTGATGGTGATGATGTGGGTGGTGATGGTGATGGTGATGATGTGGGTGGTGATGGTGATGGTGATGATGTGGGTGGTGATGGTGATGATGTGGGTGGTGATGGTGATGGTGATGATGTGGGTGGTGATGGTGATGGTGATGATGTGGGTGGTGATGGTGATGGTGATGATGTGGGTGGTGATGGTGATGGTGATGATGTGGGTGGTGATGGTGATGGTGATGATGTGGGTGGTGATGGTGATGGTGATGATGTGGATGGTGATGGTGATGATGTGAGTGGTGATGATGATGGTGATGATGTGGGTGGTGATGGTGATGGTGATGATGTGGGTGGTGATGGTGATGGTGATGATGTGGGTGGTGATGGTGATGGTGATGATGTGGGTGGTGATGGTGATGGTGATGATGTGGGTGGTGATGGTGATGGTGATGATGGTGATGATGTGGGTGGTGATGGTGATGATGTGGGTGGTGATGGTGATGGTGATGATGTGGGTGGTGATGGTGATGGTGATGATGTGGGTGGTGATGGTGATGGTGATGATGTGGGTGGTGATGGTGATGGTGATGATGTGAGTGGTGATGATGTGGGTGATGATGTGGGTGGTGATGGTGATGATGTGGGTGGTGATGGTGATGATGATGGTGATGATGTGGGTGGTGATGGTGATGGTGATGGTGATGATGTGGGTGGTGATGGTGATGATGTGAGTGGTGATGGTGATGGTGATGATGTGGGTGGTGATGGTGATGATGATGATGTGGGTGGTGATGGTGATGATGATGGTAATGGTGATGATGTGGGTGGTGATGATGGTGATGATGATGGTAATGGTGATGATGTGGGTGGTGATGGTGATGATGTGGGTGGTGATGGTGATGGTGATGATGTGGGTGGTGATGGTGATGATGGTAATGGTGATGATGTGGGTGGTGATGGTGATGATGTGGGTGGTGATGGTGATGGTGATGATGTGAGTGGTGATGGTGATGGTGATGATGTGGGTGGTGATGGTGATGATGTGGGTGGTGATGGTGATGATGTGGATGGTGATGATGATGATGTGGGTGGTGATGGTGATGATGGTAATGGTGATGATGTGGGTGGTGATGGTGATGATGTGGGTGGTGATGGTGATGATGGTGATGATGATGGTAATGGTGATGATGTGGGTGGTGATGGTGATGATGGTGATGATGATGGTAATGGTGATGATGTGGGTGGTGATGGTGATGATGTGGGTGGTGATGGTGATGATGGTAATGGTGATGATGTGGGTGGTGATGGTGATGATGTGGGTGGTGATGGTGATGATGGTGATGATGATGGTAATGGTGATGATGTGGGTGGTGATGGTGATGATGTGGGTGGTGATGGTGATGGTGATGATGTGAGTGGTGATGGTGATGGTGATGATGTGGGTGGTGATGGTGATGATGTGGGTGGTGATGGTGATGATGTGGGTGGTGATGGTGATGGTGATGATGTGAGTGGTGATGGTGATGGTGATGATGTGGGTGGTGATGGTGATGATGTGGGTGGTGATGGTGATGATGATGATGTGGGTGGTGATGGTGATGATGATGGTAATGGTGATGATGTGGGTGGTGATGGTGATGATGGTGATGATGATGGTAATGGTGATGATGTAGGTGATGATGGTGATGATGTGGGTGGTGATGGTGATGGTGATGGTGATGATGTGGGTGGTGATGGTGATGATGTGGGTGGTGATGGTGATGGTGATGGTGATGATGTGGGTGGTGATGGTGATGGTGATGATGTGGGTGGTGATGGTGATGATGATGGTAATGGTGATGATGTGGGTGATGATGGTGATGGTGATGATGTGGGTGGTGATGGTGATGATGTGGGTGGTGATGGTGATGATGATGGTAATGGTGATGATGTGGATGGTGATGGTGATGGTGATGGTGATGATGTGGGTGGTGATGGTGATGGTGATGATGTGGGTGGTGATGGTGATGATGATGGTAATGGTGATGATGTGGGTGATGATGGTGATGGTGATGATGTGGGTGGTGATGGTGATGATGATGGTAATGGTGATGATGTGGGTGGTGATGATGTGGGTGGTGATGGTGATGATGATGTGGATGGTGATGGTGATAATGATGTGGGTGGTGATGATGATGGTGACGATGATGATGGTGGTGATGGCGATGGTGATGATGTGGATGGTGATGATGATGATGATGATGTGGGTGGTGATGGTGATTGTGATGGTGGTGGTGATGTTCAATATCAGGTAACCTTCCTCCCCGCCCCTTGCCTATCATGAACCCTCTGACCTCTCTTACCCTTCTCTGCCATCTCAACTTGCCAGACACCCCACCTTCTTTCCTCTAGTTCCCAAACTCCTTTCTTTTCATGCCAGGATCTCCTCTGTTCTGCTATTAGAGTGCACCTTCCTCAGCTCTTTGCTTCTTCCTCCTATCACCTCTGAGCTTCTTAAATTATTCACATTTTCCCACCTCTCTTCACTAATTACCTGCCATCTTGTGCTCCTCATGCTCCTCCTACCCTTTTTGTCTGGTATCTGTCCCATCTTTCCAGGCTCAATGTGACTGTCCAATACCTTCCATGGATGCTGCCTGATTTGAGTTCCTCCAGCATTTTGTGTGTTAGTGCATAATGATAATACATCTACTGTCATACACATAAATACAATGCACATATGCTGCTACAACCGAGCAAGTACTTCATTAAAGAAAAAAATAGTGTATGTTAAATTACCCCAGTACAGAATAAAGATAATATAACAGATAATAAATATTTACAGGTTACAGTGGTACAACAAAAAAATGCTGTTTCAATAGTGCAGTCAGGTCTTTTTGTGGTGCCAGAGTAGTTCACAGTTAGGGTAGTATGGGAAGGTTTAAGAGTCTGGTAGCTGTTGGTTGGGGGGGGTTGGGGGTGAGGACAACTGTTCTTGAAACTAGAGGTGCTAGACTTCATGCTTCTATACTTCCTGAATTTAGTAGTGAGAAGAAATTGTGATCAGGCCAATGGAGGGTTCTTTATGATGTTAGTGGCCTTCTTGAGGCTGTGCTTCCACAAAATAGGAGATAGGAGCCTCTGATGGACTTGACTGTGTTTGCTATTTTGTGCACCCTTCTGCATTCTTGGACACTTGAATTACCAAACCAGGCTATGTTGTCAGTACACTTTCTGCAGTGCACCTGACTGGATTTGCTGGAGTATTTGAGGACATGCTAAATCTCCTTAGAAAGTAAAGGCAGTCGTGTTACCTTTTTTATAGCTGCTCGCTGTATGGGATCCTGGACAGGTCTGCCAATATGTAGAATCCCAGGAATTTGAAATCTTCCCCATTACCAGCCCATCAATGAAGGCAGGTGCATGCCGCCCAGCCACCACCCCCCCCCCCCAACCCCCCCAACACTCCTGGCTGTTGATGTTGAGAGCAGAATTGTTCTAGCACCACCCAACCAGATTCTTTATCTTTAATCTGCATACTGACTCCTCCTCTTATTATTATTCGACCAACCAATTTTACAGTAGAGATCGCATTGGAGCCAAATGTGGCGATTAAGCACAGAGCCTTGAGGTGCCCTTGTGTTGGTCAGTGAGGAGAAGGTGACATTGCCAATAAGAAAAATAGCATTTGTGAGATTAGTGATGGATATTTCGGGTTCTTACTGGAATCGTATATGTAGTTGTTGGCATTTGGATTTGATTTCTCCATGCACACAATACTAGGATTTTGAAGTACTTACAGCTCTTTTGTCAGGGATGAATTATTTTTCTAATCAGCTGTTCCTTGTTCCAAATGGTTGTGGGTGACTTGACACAGAAGTTACAAATAAATAATGAACAATATACCCTATTATTCTTTCGTTAAACACTCTTTTGTCTGTACAACTCTCATTCTGATGAACTTAAAGAGCAATCAGGAAATTCAGTTCATTTCTAAAAACTTGCAGCAAGCTGGGGAATGTATCAAATGTCATCAGTTTACAAAAACTTCAACCTATTGATTTCAGAAGAATAGAAGGACTGGCAAATTTTCCAAGAACAGGAGGGATCAGAGATGTTGGGGGAAACCAAGGAGAGACGTCGTCCACTATTGTCCACTGCATTTGATGTGGCCTCCTCTGCGTTGGCCAGACCAAGTGGAGATGAGACTATTGCTTTGCCAAACACCTGTTCACTGTCTTCGTGTGCCAGCTGGAGCTCCCGGTTGCTAGCCATTCAATTCCTCTCCATTTCCACATCAGCCTGACAGTCCTCGACCTCTTCCCTTGCTGGGATGAAAAGCAGCCCCTTGTATTCCACCTGGGTAGTCTATAGTCTAAAGACATGAAGGTTGAATTCTCTCAATTGTAAGCAAACATTCCTTCTTGGTACCTTTTTTCTTTTCATCCAGCTAAGTCCTCTCTCTCTTCTAAATCACCCCCACCAGTGTTCTGTTATCTATTTTCTTTCCCCTTCCTTCAGCAGTGGCCTCTCCCTACTGGCTCCATCTACCTTTTTTAATTTTTTTTCTTCCCCTGCTTTTGTTTCCACATCAATCTCCTGCCTCTTTCTCCCAGCTCCACTCCTCCACCTGGTTCCATTCCCTGTCTTTCTTTATCGTTTCTCAATCCACCTGTCATCTACTGATCTCTCTCCCTCCCTTCTTTAAGGCTACCAGCCTTCCCTCTCCTTTCTTAGTCCTGAATCAGGCCTCGATCTGAAACGGCAACTGACTATTTCTCTCCTCAGACGCAGCCTGCTTGACCTGCTGTGTTCCACCAGCATTATGTTTTGCTCCTCAGAACTAACTTTTATTGAATTATTTGTCACCTATTTAAAATTTCTCTTTGATACGATGTCCTTTTAAGAATGATACTACATACAGTAAATTACATTTATCTGTTTTCTTTCAGGGTGCAATAAACATTTTTTTAGTTATTAGGATTGCTCTTGTTCACCTACATCTCTTGTCCTTATAACGCTAATATCTGGTCCATTCACATTGCTGATTTCTGCTTATCCTTTCTCTGCCATACTTTTACATTTTCGAAGATTCCTTTTACAGGCTTGTTTATCTAATATCTTTTATTTTTTTTTTCCCTCCCAGTCTCGTCAGCTCTTTGTGAAGCCACCTTAGAATTGCCTTGTTGATTTAGTGATTCTATTCAGGTGTGAGTGGCTATTGCATCAGAAATTTTTAATTACCATCTTAATTTAATATTAAAAGTATATTTATTCTGAATAATTGTACAACTTCTATTTCAGATGGAGTGTGTTAATCTAATAATCAATTAAACAGGGAAAGTAGAAAATACAGTATTCTGATATCATTAATGCCAAAAAATTGTTTATCGGTGCTTTTATTCAGATGTCACCTACAAGCAAATGAGTAAGGAGTAGGCCACTCAGGCCCTAAAGCCTGCCCACCATTAACTAAAACCATAGCTGATCTGATTTTAATTTCACCGTTACATTCCTGTGTGCTCTTTGCTTATCAGGTATCCATCTAGCCTGGCATTTAAAATGTTCCAAGTCTGCTTCCAATGACCTTTTGAGGAAGAGTTTCCAAAAAATATATGCTTTTGCCTGAAATTGTTGGTCCTGCAGTATTTGCATTTATCACTCTATGTAGAAAATATAAAACCAGATGGTAAAGAGGCACTATGGCAGAAAAGGCAATTTTCGATCAGCTGCAGAGGACTTGAATTTGATTTTTGTGGAGCTGACATCCACAGAGATGACTAATGCATTGCTGTGCTGCTTGGCCAATGTGCCCATCCATTGTTTTTCTTTATGAATTGCAAATCTGACTTTCCAGTAAAAGGCATGATTGGTAACAATAAAACAAGGTCAAATAAAACCTTAAAATTAAGCATGTATATTCATCATAACATATCCACAAGTAGTTTTTAGTTTAAAAGGCGTAACCACAGCTTTCCTATAAACTTTAGATTTGCAAATGCAGTTAAATTCTACTATTTGTAAATCCCAGTTGTTTTGCCTCTGACCCATCAGATAATATTTGACATGTTCGCTCTAATTCCAGGACTTGGCATCCACATTCCCTCAATACCTGCCGAATTTATTATCGCGCCATGTCATATTTTCAAACAAGTTTGGAATTGAAAGACAATAGTTCGAGTGCTGGAATTAAAATTCAGTCCTTCAGAAGATCTGCCTATCTTGCACCATCAAATAATTGTGTTAAATTTCTCAAGATTTGCAGCCCCTTGACATGAATACATTGTCTGCCACTCCATGTTCTGTTTTCAAATATGAAGATGGAAGTAAAAATGACTTTTCATTGTGCAAATTAGCAAACTCATTCCATGCACATGATGAATCATTTCTTTTATTTGATGTTGCATCATAAGCTCATTCACCATAGTTGATGAGGTACCACACTGCTATGCCATTATAAAGCAGCATGTTCATGTCTTCCAGTGTCCAGTCTTGAACACCATTGTTGTTTATTTCACTTAACTGTCTTTATGACTGGGTACTGTAAGGTAAAAACATCATGAGGTGGGACCGGAGAAGGAGTCACCCAGTACTAAGGAGTAACAGAATGCAGATGTGACCTTGTACACTCAAGATAAGCTTTGCACTAACAAGAATGATGTGCAGCAGACTAACAGAGAAGGGTAGCAACAGCGAATTCATTGGACAATGTAATGGTATGATAATTTACTAAGTACGTATCCTGAGGTATAAAAAAAACACCACTTGCTGATAACGGAGAATGCGCCTTCTCCAACTAACACTGTTAGTTGCAAGTGTTACAATCCAGTAATAAAGAACAAAGAACCTTGATTTCGACTCAGTCTGGTGTCTGACTCACTCATTCATGAACAAAGCAGACCTAACAGTACCTAGGCTGAGAAGCAGCATCAGAATAAGAAATGGAGGAAAAATAGTTTTGTGAAACATTGGCCAAGTTTTCTTGAGAAATGGTGGCAGCTTCACATGGACGCAGAAGTTCTGATCCTCTCGATCATATTTCTTCAGATTGTTTGGAATGCGCTTAGTGCTGGATGTTTCACGGAGACCGATGAGGAAGGGCATGAAACTTGTTGCAGTTTACCAACACTTGTGTGAGAATTTGGTCTGCTGAACCTGATTCAGGTTGGACCAGGTGCTGGTTTGGTGAAACCATTCATTAGAATGGAAAGAAAGAGCTGTGGAAGGCAGGTTCAGGCACACTTTTGTTTGTTTCTTTATTTAAATCATCTTGTTTTTGAATGCCAGGCACTGGGCAACTGTATCTTTTAGTTTATTTTTCAGCTTCTTGTTGGGTAGAGCTTGTTGTGACCCTGTAACATAATGCCATTGAAGTCTGTTATGCCCTCTGCTACGAAAACCCTATTGATGAAGCTAGAGTTGGCTTTGTGTTTGTTATTGCAAGTAGACTTACCATTGATTAGTGCAGATTTCATAGGTTCATGAGCATGGGCAACTCCATGCTGCTACAAATGCCTGAGCCATTGGAAAAATATTCATGTCAGTAATTCTGAAGAAAATAATTGGGCATATTTCAATGTGTTTTTAATTGAAACACAAATATTGATTCAACTGTGCCCGGCATGCTACTAAGGTTAAAGGGGATGTTTTTGTTGTTGTGGTATTTGACCTGTCTTTGAGAATACTTGGAATAAAACAAAAGAAGAAAAATGCCAGCTGTCCCTGTACGATCATATTTCAATGTGACTCTGTAATGAAAGATTTAAACCATGTTTTTTTACTTTTGCAGCCTTTGCTCCTGCAAGGCTGAGAACCTGCTTGTTTTTTAGAATCAGCAGACATAAGCTAATTTCCACCGTGGGGTCAGAGATGCAGTTATCTGACGAAAGGACATCTGTGTACCAAGAACATTTAATCTTCCTGCTTGTTTTGGTCACAGACTGTCAGAGGCCTAGCCTTAATGCAAAAGAAACCATTATATTCAAAGTGATAAGCTGAAAATTACGTTATTTGATAGAAACCTAGTCTGCTAGCTTGCTCGCTTATCTTTCTTGCTGTGCTGGGAATAGGAGCTTGGGTAAGCAGTTTTTGGGTAATATAAGCCATGGTCCAACTTCTGAAATTTGAGACTCTCCGAGAGGTGGCAACATCTCTCAGCAAGAAGAAGAACTTCTAGAGTCCAGCCAACGTCCTGGTCGGGGGAGGTGGAGAAGCTGCTACCGGCGCCCCGACAATCTACTACAAGTGTGCAGTCGTTGCCTCGCTTCGGCAGATGGGACCAGTCCAGGCATTGATAAGTATAGTTGGGAAGGGCTGCATATTGTAGTTTGAAATCAGCTTTTGAATTTGTAATAAACATTTGTAGAAACTGAACTGCTCTCGGTGTGTGTGTCTACTTTCTTTCGGTAGCTCAAACACTGTGACCAATCTAAAACGAACAAAGTGAGAGGTACAAGTTTACCCAGGACAGACTCCAAAACATGATGCAATAGGTTGACGCCAAAGCACCTAAAATTAAGAGAAGCAAAGCATATACCGATGTTGGCACAACATCATCAATGCTTTTCTTTTGGTCACCCTTCCTATTTGTACCCAGTGAGCTCTCCATATCAATCTACTAATGTTTGTGACTTGAATGATGAGCATTGCATCTGATGTCACTTTACATAGTAATCGTGGCAAGCAAACAAAGATCTGTCAAACTCTTATTGTATGGCCTGGATCTGATGGGGGGGGGGGGGGGGGCTGGGGGGGGGGAATGCTTTGTTTTGAGCTCTCAATCTTTGTTCTGCCTGGAATCAAAATCACACCCTTCCTTAGGTTTTTCTTTCACCTCCACTGCCCTCTTCTCCCGCTCTTCTCTCACTACCAAGCTGCACTGAGGCTGGACAAGAACAGTAGAAGAACAGGTTCCAGCTCATGCATTTGGTTTGTGGTCTTCCTGGAGCGTAATAGGAATAAAGTTTTTAATGTAATTCTTTTTTCCCCAACCAAGTATTTTATTAATTAATATTTCATTTCAAGTATGAAAAGAAAAAAAGATGTCCACTTTGCCATTGTTTGCCAAAGAGATGAATTCATTCCTTTTTTTGTAATTCTAATTTTAAGTAGAATTTAAATACAAATGGCTGGTGTACTGTAGGCCATGCAGTAAATTATAAATGACTGAACATTTGGTGCAAGATTTGCACATATTCCTGTTTTATTAGTACTCCTCACTTTCAGAAAAAGTGGTATTAATTCAAATTTAAACTTTGAAAATTACCAAGAGTCTAAACAAGGTACTGGAAATTTTGAAGTAAAAGATTAACTTGAATTTCAGACTTTGTGCACTTAATGGCTTGGACTAATCTGAGTAATTACTTTTTCTTATTTTAGGGAAAAGTTGCTTGAATTTCTGTTCTCTGTGAAGCAACCGAATGGATCCTTTACTATGCATGTGAGTGGAGAAGTTGATGTCAGGTACGTTTGGGCTTTGAATTATTACTTAGCCGAGGCAGTAAATAATCTTCAAATAATTTAACAAGTTTGCAGATATTTGGGCAAAAGAGTAGTTGAGTTCCAATGCTTTCATTCAGTAAGAATGTACTTTTCATTTTTAAACAAAATCGGTATTTTCCCTTTTTCAGTCTGTTTCTTTTGAACATAAGTTAGTGTAACGTTCTTACAGTGCCAGGGTTTTGGGTTCGAATCTGGCGCTGTCTGTAAGAAATTTAGTCATTTGCCCAATGTGTTGAGTAATTTCTGCCTTGGTATTAAGTCCTGCTACTAATTCTATTTTTGTTCAGAGCAGATTTTCATATTATAAAGATAAGCGAGAAGTTAAGAGAACAGGAACATGAGTTTGCATCATACAACAAAAAGTCCCACATTTTTTTCAACAGGAATATTTACTAACAGAGCTACGTAACGTAATATTAGGGAAGGTAATCAGAAGCTTGATCAAGAGTTGGATGTAGTTTGGAAAATGATAATTGCCTTAGAATCCAAACTCACAGAGGCCAATAAATTTGCAGATAATTGGACAAGAAATTTATTGGAAAGTGGTAGGGCTAGAAGAGGCCACTGAGAATACCATGTAAAAATTTGAAAATAAGCCTGAAGATTTCAAGATCTTGATAGCAAATGGGAAAGTTGGTAAGTTTAGACGAGCTTAAATTTACAGGGAAGCTGAATAAAGGAGGCTGTCTAGAAATAGGTTAGAATAGCAAAATCCTGAGAAGACCGAGGCATAAATTGAAGGTTTTTGAAGGAGATAAGTTGAGGTAGAAGGAAGGTCAGTCACAACAGCAGTAGTGTTTAGTGGTGGTGAAGGTACAGTCTAGAGCTAAGATACATTCCCAAGGTTGAGAACTAATTTATTTTAATAAGTGCCAGTAGGTAACAGCAAAATGCCAGTAATACTCAGCAGATCAGCAGTTGGCTCAAAAAGAAAGTAAAGCATCTTCTCCACCCAAGAGGATTTGCGGGACTTAGTTGTTGAGTATCTGCAAGACAGAGATTTAATTTTATTTTGGATATTAAAGAAATCGAGTGATATGAAGTTAGTGATGTTGAGGTGAAAAGCCAGCCATGAGGTACGAAAGGGTCAAATGGATGGCTCCTGCTTCTATTTCTTGCGCCCCTCCAGAGATCTTACCGTGAGTGAACTGAATTGCTGAGGAGCCACATCTATATTGGAGGGAAGCTGAGAAGGAGGCACAAGCGGATCACAAGTTCATATTTTGGATGAAGATGGTTAAATTTTTACTGTTTTCCAGTGGCATGAAGGTTTCTTGTCATTCTTTCAGGATTAGGATGGCCAAAGGCCCTATAATTCCATATCCTAACGGAACCCTTCCAGAAATAAACTGCAGGACACGGCTTTAGGTCAGACTTATTGCTTTAAGGATCACTTAACTGTGCCTGCAGGTTTTGCTGAGGAGCATGCTCGTCGTAGATCCAAACTTGTGTTGAGAGAAGAATGACTAAACAATATGATAGAATGCAACTTTGCTGTATTTTATGGCTGGCTCACATCATTCTGCTTGGAGATTTATTGTGAATCTATCCTCCTTGGCACATTGATAATCCTGTCCACCATAATATGCAGTGTCATCTGTGTGAAGGCAGGATTTTGTCAATCCAAGACTTTGCAGTGCTTACTCCTACATATGGTATGAACAGATACATCTGTGACAGGCCATGGATAATGCCACTCAATTCAATCTTTCCACTGGACACATGACAGCTGGTAAAACATCCAGCATGATTGCTTTTCCTTCAGGATTCTTTCCATTTGCTGCTTTGGGAAGTGGTGATCTTCAGCAGGTTTCTTCGGCATGTTTGACCTAAGAACTAATATTTCATGGAGTACGTGTTGGTTCTGGCTTTATTCCTCCAGCATGTATGGAGGACTGATATGTCATTTACAGAAAATTCAAGAAGGACCTGTATTTTCTGAATTTGATAAAACTTGAACTAAACTCGATGCTAATTTTTCTTAGTTACCGATACCTGCTTGGAAATTGCACCATTTGGATGAACATAGTCACTTGGCTTCTGTGGAGTCTCCATTGATTAGCTGATGGTTCTTCCTTGAAGTTGTCCTGACGAACTGACCTGACATAATTTGTTCCTTCTTGTCCATAGATAAACAATTCTTATTTTTTCCTCCAACTCTTGCACTTTTATGTGTAATGTTCTAGCCTCCTCTCACCATTACATTGGAGTCAAATGTGACAGAGCCAGGAAATTAGTGAAATGAATTTGCATTTCATTTTTTTTTACCTAATGCTAATGTAGTCCACATCTGCTACAGTAGCTAACTTTCATTTTAAATCTATTCAGAGTATGCTTGAACCTTTCAGCTTTATTTTTGGATGACTGGAGCTTTCGCTTTTCCTATAAAAGCATCTTAGAGATGAGAAGCTGATTCTTGCAATTTGATGTACATGTTTGTTATAAATTTTTAAATGATCATTTAATGTTTTACTTCCCTTTTATCTAGACCTGCTTAATGGTTCATAATTCATCAGAAGGCTGCATCAGATATTGTGAGCTCACTACTAGACACATATTCCCCTCTCCATCTTCTGCAGGGACCGCTCACTCCATGACTCCCTTATCCATTCCTCTCTTCCCACCAATCGTCCCTTTTGGAACCAACCACCGTGACCACAGGAGGTGTTCCACTTCCACCCATACCTCCTCCCTCACCACCATTCTGGGCCCCACTTGTGAATCTCCAGGGGGTCACCTGGATCCTGTGCTCCTTTTTTTAAATTTTTTTTATTTTTCACACTATAAACCATACTGACCAAAATACATACAGACATTTTTCTCTTGAATATAGTGTCATTTTCTCCCCTTTATTCCCCCCTCCCTTCCCTCCCTCCCTCACCCCCCTTTCCATTTATTCAAAGTTCAATTCATAAGATACATTAAACCCATTGAACAATGTCGTCACTTAATAAAAATAAACAAGAAATTTTTGTCTTTTACATTTATATACTGAGTCAGTTCATTTCGTTGTCTTCTCCTTCTGTCATTTTAGGTGGTGGAGGTCCGTGGTAGGATTTCTCTATTGTGTTTCATGTATGGCTCCCATATTTGTTCGAATATTGTGATGTTATTTCTTAAATTATGTTATTTTTTCTAATGGAATACATTTATTTATTTCTATGTCCCATTGTTGTATTCTCAAGTTGTCTTCTGATTTCCAGGTTGACATAATACATTTTTTTGCTACAGCTAGGGCTATCATAATAAATCTTTTTTGTGCTTCATCCAAATCAAGTCCAAATTCTTTATTTCTTATATTACTTAGAAGAAAGATCTCTGGACTTTTTGGTATGTTGCTTTTTGTGATTTTATTTAATATCTGGTTTAGATCTTCCCAAAAATTTTTCACTTTCTCACATGCCCAAATTGCATGTATTGTTGTTCCCGTTTCCTTTTTACAACGAAAACATCTGTCTGATACTGTTGGGTCCCATTTATTTAACTTTTGGGGTGTGATGTATAGCCTGTGTAACCAATTATATAGTATCATGCGTAACCTCATGTTTATTGTATTTCTCATAGTTCCGGAGCATAGCTTTTCCCATGTTTCATTCTTTATCTTTATGTTTAGATCTTGTTCCCATTTTTGTTTAGGTTTACAGTTTGTTTCCTCGTTCTCCTTTTCTTGCAGTTTGATGTACATGTTTGTTATAAATTTTTAAATTATCATTGTGTCTGTAATCAGATATTCAAAATTGCTTCCTTCTGGTAACCTCAGCTTGCTTCCCAATTTGTCCTTCAAGTAGGTTTTCAGTTGGTGGTATGAAAACATTGTACCATGAGTTATACCATATTTGTCCTTCATTTGTTCAAAAGATAATAATTTATTTCCCAAAAAACAATTTTCTATTCTTTTGATCCCTTTTCTCTCCCATTCTCTAAAGGAAAGGTTATTTATTGTGAAAAGGATTAGTTGATTTTGTGTCAATATTAGTTTTGGTAGTTGATAATTTATTTTATTCCTTTCTACGTGAATCTTCTTCCAAATGTTGAGCAGATGGTGCAATATTGGTGAATTCCTACATTGCACCAATTTTTCATCCCACTTATATAGTATATATTCAGGTATCTTCTCCCCTATTTTATCTAGCTCTAATCTGGTCCAATCTGGTTTTTCACTTGTTTGATAAAAATCTGATAGGTATCTTAATTGTGCTGCTCTATAATAATTCTTAAAGTTTGGTAGTTGTAAGCCTCCTTGTTTGTACCATTCTGTTAATTTATCTAGTGCTATCCTTGGTTTCCCCCCCCTTTCCATAAGAATTTCCTTCTTATTTTCTTTAGCTCCTTGAAGAATTTCTCTGTTAGGTGAATTAGTAATGATTGAAATAGGTATTGTATCCTTGGGAAGATACATTTTAATACAGTTTATCCTTCCTATCAGTGTTAGTGGTAAGTCTTTCAAATGTTCTAAGTCGTCTTGTAATTTCTTCATTAATGGCTGATAATTTAGTTTATATAGATGGCCGAGATTATTATTTAGTTGTATACCTAGGTATCGAATTGCTTGTGTTTGCCATCTAAATGGTGATTCTTTCTTAAACTTTGTGAAATCCGCATTATTCATTGGCATTGCTTCACTTTTATTTGCGTTGATCTTGTACCCCGATACTTCTCCATATTCCTCCAATTTCTTATGTAATTCTTTTATTGATATTTATGGTTCTGTTAAGTATATTATAAGGTCATCTGCAAATAGACTGATTTTATACTTCTCTTTTATTTTTATCCCTTTTATTTTATTTTCTGTTCTTATCAGTTCTGCCAATGGTTCTATAGCTAAAGCGAACAGTGAAGGGATAGTGGACATCCTTGCCTAGTTGACCTACTTAATTTAAATTGGTTTGATATATATCTATTTACTGTAACTTTCGCCAATGGTCCCTTATATAATGCTTTAATCCAATTAATATATTTCTCTGGTAGGTTGAATTTTTGTAGTACTTTGAATAAATAATTCCATTCTACTCTGTCAAAGGCTTTCTCTGCGTCTAAAGCAACCACTACTGTTGGAGTTTTGTTTCCTTGTACTGCATGGATTAAGTTAATGAATTTACAGATATTGTCCGTTGTTTGTCTTTTTTTAATAAATCCAGTTTGGTCTAGTTTTACTATTTTTGGTACACAGTCGGCCAATCTGTTTGCTAATAGTTTAGCTATTATCTTATAATCTGTGTTAAGTAGAGATATTGGTCTATATGATGCTGGTGTTAGTGGATCTTTCGCCGTCTTTGGTATTACTGTAATTATTGCTGTTGAGCATGAATCTGGTATGTTTTGTGTTTTTTCAATCTGCCCACCTCACTGACAAAAGGCAAAGGAGGAAAAACCCAACACCCAACCCCAACCAACCAATTTTCCCCTGCAACCGCTGCAACCGTGTCTGCCTGTCCCGCATCGGACTTGTCAGCCACAAACGAGCCTGCAGCTGACGTGGACTTTTTACCCCCTCCATAAATCTTCGTCCGCGAAGCCAAGCCAAAGAAGAAAAAAAAAAATTACTTCCAGGAGAGGAGGAATTAATAAGTCTTTAAATGTTTTATAGAATTCTATTGGGAGTCCATCCTCTCCCGGTGTTTTATTGTTCGGTAGTTTTTTTTAATATCTCCTGTATTTCTTCTATTTCAAATGGTTTTATTAATTTATTTTGCTCCTCTGTTTGCAATTTGGGTAGTTCAATTTTATTTAGAAATTCATCTATTTTGTCTTCTTTCCCTTCGTTTTCAGTTTGATATAGTTGTTCGTAGAATTCCCTGAAGTTTTCGTTGATCTCTGTTGGGTTATATGTAATTTGTTTGTCCTTTTTCTTTGATGCCAATACCGTTTTTTAGTTTGTTCTGTCTCAAGCTGCCAAGCTAGTATTTTGTGCGTTTTTTCTCCTAGCTCATAATACTTCTGTTTTGTCTTCATTATGTTCTTCTCCACCTTATATGTTTGTAGTGTTTCATATTTTATTTTCTTGTCTGTCAATTCTCTTCTTTTAGTTGTATCTGTGCTCCTGTTGAGGTCTCCTGTACATCGGAGAGACTGGACGCAGACTTGGAGATCACTTTCATGAGCACCTAGGCTCTGTCCACTGCAATAGTGTGGATCTCCTAGTGGTCGCCCATTTCATTTCCCCATCCCATTCCCTTGCTCACATGTCTGTCTGTGGTCTCATGTACTGCCAGATTCATCTTCTGACTGGACACCCTCCAACCAGATGCCATTAATATCAACTTCTCTAGCTTTCTTTAAACCCTTCAACAACCCCCCCCCCCCCCCACGCGCCTCATTTCTTCCCCTAGCTCTCTCTCTCTCTCTCTCTCCCTTCCATCACCTTTCGCACAAAATGATAAATTCTTACCTGTCCCTTTTCATATGTAATTAATATCTTTTCTTGGTCTGGATGCCTCCCCCAGCCAGCACTGTCTGTATTCTTTGAGATTTCCTGCTTCTGGTTCTGCCTATTCCCTGAAGAAGGGCTCAGGCCTGAAACGTTGGCAATATATCTTTGTCTCCTATGGATGCTGAAAAGGCTGGCTGAGTTCCTCCAGCATTTTAAATAAGGATGATAGGTGAACTAAAATATAATCATCGTCAGAAAATTAGAGATTTGGAGAATACCTAATGGAGGTATTTTTATATTCAAATCGACTGGGTTGATGGAGATTAATCAAGGTTTGAGGTTGTAGCTAATTTCTTGACCAAAAAATTAGTCTTTCTTTTACCTGAGTGGAGGTATGTCATGGAACTTGCCACAAAACTTGTTAAGGGAACTAAATTGCATGTTTCCCATGAGTGAGTGGATTTGTATATGCAAGAGACGAATGTCTGCAAAGTATAAATGATGCCGCCAATCAGTTGGATTGAATGACTTATTTCTGTGTCACACTGTCTTACGTCATTCTGAATGAGCTCATGCATATTCCATGAAGGAATATGATTATTATGGTTTAAAGAAATGTGTTTGATTAATCAGAAGACGGAGTAACCAGACAGATGACATAATAAAAGCTGCTTGTTTTTTCCCCTGAGGATAATTATTGAATGGCCATTAATCTGTGGACATGTGTCTAAGCGTCTGTTTATTGGAACAGTATGGAGGGAATTTACTGCAAAGATTGCACATTTCTTATTTGTTTTGGAATTGCCAATATGATTACTAAGGGCATAAGAATGAAGGATTCTTAAAAACACATTTTTTGAAGCCAAAAATCCATCTGCAATAGGAATTGCATTATCCATTGTAATCATAAAAGATGTAAATAATCAACTTGAAGTAAAGTTTATAACACTGGAGACTTATCTGGGCTTGTAAGATCATGGAGTAGATTTTAACATTACAAAGGAATCAAGCTAAACTCTGGTGATATTCAAAATGTTTAACGGATTTCCTTCTGATTAAGGCTATAGCTTCTATGGAAAGAACGTTTCTATCAGACAAATTGTCAATGAAGTGAAAATGAGAAGTATCTGTTAAGTTCACTACTGGTTTTTAAACGCTGGTGATTAAATAAGACATGACACAAATTTGCTGTTCTCCAATTTTTCAGAAGTGCATACTGTGCGGCATCGGTTGCATCCTTAACAAACATCACCACACCTACACTGTTTGAGGGGACACCTGAGTGGGTGATAAGGTAGATATGTTTCTTTTCAGAGATGATGAAGATCTACATATTTCTAGATTTCCATTGTTTTTCATATGGAATGACCAGCCATCTGATGTAGTGAATGCAGGCTCGATCTTGTTTTAAAATATATTGGATAGATACATGGATGGGAGAGGTCTGGAGGGTTATGGAATGGGAGCAGGTCAATGGGATCAGTGGAATAATGGTCGGCACAGCGCCGAGAAGTGCCAAATGACTTGTTTTCTATGCTGTAGCATTCTATGGTTCGAAATTGGGCTGTTTCTAAACCAGTTGTTCTCAACCTCTTTCTTTTCACTCATACCACTTTAAGCATTCCCTATGCCATCGGTGCTCTGTGATTAGTAAAGGATTGCTTAAGGTGGGATGTGAATGGGAAGGGAAGGTTGAGAACCACTGCTCTAGACCCAATTGTTACTGAAATATTTTACTTGAGAAAAATTGCCATTGGCCCATTTCCTTTGGAGTTCTGAAACTGTGCACATAACGAGTCAAGGAGGGACGATTAAAACAGTGGTTTTAAAACTTTTTCTTTCCATCCACATACCACCATAAGCAATCTCTTACTAATCACAGAGCACCTATGGCATAGGGATTAAATAAAGTCGTATGTGAGTGGAAAGAGAAAGGTTGAGAACCACTGGTCTAAACGATTGAGGGTAACAAAAAGACTATTTTCAAATTAATGAGCAATATTTAGACCATCTACTTGGTGTACACTATTTGCCAGATACCCATTTGGTTGAAAAGATGGAGATTCTGCAGAAATGCGTCCCATGACTATTGAAATCATTTTTGTATCTTGTTGTTTTCTTTATTTCTCAAAGCTGACAAAGATGTACAGGTGAGAATGTGATCCGAATAAAGGTCCTCTCCATTATTCAAATTGTGCCATTAGTCAGTGAACAATACACTAGTTAATGAGAGCAATTATGGAAAAACAGGAACATGGCTTCTTTTGTTTGTATTTTCCTTCTGCAGCCTTAAGCACATAAGAATTAGCTGATTCCTCTACAATTGTTTAGAATGTATGGGAGTCACTCATGGAAAGGCAAACACTTCCTGAGAGGCCTTTTAATAATTACGATGTTGGCTTTTGAAAGGCATACATACTTTAAAACCCAGGTTTGAAATCCGGACATTTTTATGTGATATTCAGATGACAAATTAAGTCAAATAATGAGAAACATGCCTGTGAGAGTGAAGAAACGTAGATTTTGTCCATTTGGACCATTTTCCTGTACTTGTGGTTAAGATTGATCATTTACGTCAAAGGAAAGGTTTGGAAAGGATCACTGGTCAATGAGAATGGTTTGCCAACCCAGAGCATTGGGCATTGCTTTGCAACCTATCACATCAATATATCTCAGAAGTAGTAGTGCATGGAGACTATTCTAAATGACTTTCCCTGTATGATGATGCTCGATTCCTTTGCAGGTGTCAGAACTGGGAAGGTGGGATAGGTGGTGTACCTGGGATGGAAGCTCATGGTGGATACACATTCTGTGGTATGGCTGCCATGGTCATCCTTAAAAAGGAGTGGATGTTGGATCTCAAAGCTTTGCTGGTAAGTCAGAAGCTATCTTGTGCAAAATAACCTTGGCTCTTGGGTACAAATTTCGAGGAAATGTTTTGTGATAATTATGAAACTCTGTTCTTTTTAGCAACGGCAAAGACTTTTGTTTCTTTCACAGAAAAGGATGCCAAGTGCATGAAAATAGGCGAGATTTGACAATAGGATCAAAAACCTGTTTCATTCTCAGTGCCGTTATCTGATTTGTCTTACTGTTATAGTTTGTGTCATGACAGTTCTTCAGTGCTGTTCAAATCTGACTACTGTAGGGTTTGAAACTTGACAGTTTGCGGGTGAGCCATTCATTGGGGACCATGTGGTCCATGGTGGGCATACTGTCCAGACCCTGACTTCTGTTGTATGTGTATAGGCTGCCATCTCTTCTTCCATTTGTTTGACAGAAGAGCTCTCCCATGCCCGGACATTTCTATTATTTAGGTATCTTAAAACAAAAACTACAAACTTGTAAACACAAGACTCAATGCCCAAATGTTTCCTTGTTGGGTGAATTTTAGAATCTTCATTTCAAAATTAAGATCCCTTTGCAGCGTGACTTGCATTTTTACTTCTGCCTATCAGTATTATTCTTCACTCAGCCTAACTTTGTTCACTTCTTCAACATTCATGAAGTTACTTTACATTCATCATCCTGAGTATCCCACTAGAGTCCAATGAACTTGTCTCCACAGAGAATTATGGGCAAGTGAGAGAATGCGGCTTCCATCATGTGCTAGTTTGTTATCATCTGACTGTACTTGTATAACCAGACACCATTGCTCTGGACCAAAGTGCACACACTATACAGCTCATAATCATAACATAAACATAACAATATAAAATATATAGATATTTTGGAATAATTTATTTGTTTTGTTTGTAAGAGGTTACAAGCTACCATTCATCAATCTCCGAGCCTGCAGGAAGAAGCTATTTCTCAGCCTGGAAGTCCTGATTTTGATGCTCCTGTATCTATCCTGATAGTAGAAGGTCAAAAATGCTGTGTGATGGATAGTAAGGGTCCTCAATAATTCCCTGAGCCCTGTTTAAGAAACACTCCCCGTGAATGCAGTCAAGAGAGGGAAGGGAGAGCCCAGTGATCCGTAAGGTGATGAGGAAAGGCTGTAGATCTGGGCAGTCTGTCAATACATGAGCCCATTTTCCAGTTTCTCAGCAGTGGATATTTTGGTGGCCACAGTTTAGCACTAGACATTTTGGTCCTCCCTACTCACCATCTACTGGCGAACTCTGATTCACCACACTGCCTGAATCCCCAGTGTGGCAGAAACTTCCTCTCTCTCTCTCTCCCACCCCCCCCCCCCCCACCACCCCAGAAACCACTCCCCCAGCAAATAAGAGCTTTTTGTAGCTTATAGCAATATATTTAAATTATTAAAAACAGTCAGAGAAAAATCAAAAATAAGGGGTTTTGTTAAATTATAACAATGTCTGAAAACACTTGTTAAAAACAATCCAGTTGTCATAAAAAATAATAATTAAATTTTTAGAGATGGTTTATTAAATTAATTAAAATATATTGCTCTAGAAACTCCAAAAGGCCCTTGTTTGCCAGCGGAGTGGTTTCTTGGGGGGAAGGGGTTTCTGAAATGCCAGGAGTTCAGGCAGTGCTGCAATGCCTGGCAGTGAAGTGGGACCTCAGCCAACTTGACAGTGAGTGGGGTGAGAAGCCGGACCAAAATGTCCAGCGTCAAACTGTGGGCGCCAAAATGTCTGAAGGGCTACAAAGATTTTTTTTGCCAAAATGCAAGTGCTAAAATGCGGGTGCCAAAATGTACTATTCAGACTCCAGTTACCCAGGTCACTCAAAAACATTCTTCAATGGCAGCCTCTCTGCTCTGAGTCTCAGTGCAGCAACCAAAAGGACAGGATTTGTCTCACGTTCCCAGTGATGGGAAGGGTAGAGTTTCACAGCTTGGTCCTGCACACAGTCTGTGGAGCTGCCTTACCGAAGTACAGGCTTGTGAGTATTTCAAGTGGGAGACTAGAGGCACCATAATATGGTGATGCTCAAGGCAGGGGTGTCAAACTCAAATTCACGGAGGGCCAAAATTAAAAACTTGGACTAAGTCGAGGGCCGAACTAAATATTTATTGAAAATTTTCAACAACATCTGCATGTTTTCTCTTCTTTCAACATATGTAATGTCAAACTTTTTCTTATTAAAATAAATGTTTAATAATAGTTTTGGATAAACTTTCCAGAAGCATTAACAAATGAGAAATAAAATATTCAATAAATAATATTTCTCTATAGAGGATTTGTCAAATGTTGCTAGTGTGCTGTCGAATAGTAAAATCTGAGGGCTATTGAGAATGTGGGAGAATAACATGATTCCTGAAACAATCAAATGGGTGACTGATTGTGACATGAACTCTAGCAGGGTTATTTGCCATGCCCTTTTTCCATTGGTACAGATATCCTTTGATTTACACACTTTTCAAGTTTTATGCCTAATGAGGTGCAGGACCATTTTTAACCAGGAATATATTTATCACTGTGACATGAAACTATTGGAAGATCGTTTTATCCTGAGATTAAAGTTCATAATACTTATTCAGGCCTGTGTGCGGGAGGGCGGGGTTTGCGGGCGATCGGGTTGGACAACGACAGTGCAGGGGCATCAGCTCTCGCTACAGGGCGGCATCTCGGCGAATCAGCGGCCACGTCACCGTAAGTCGCGTGTCGGCCTGCAGCAGGGAGGGGGAGTGGGCAACGGTCCTGGCGAGGTCAGGCCCCCCCGAGTTTCTGCCGGACCCCCCTTGACCTGCTGAGTTTCTCTCGGACTCCCCTTGACCTGCTGAGTTTCTGCCGGACCCCCCTTGACCTGCTGAGTTTCTCCCGGACCCCCCTTGACCTGCTGAGTTTCTCCCGGACCTCCCTTGACCTGCTGAGTTTCTCCCGGATCCCCCTTTGACCTGCTGAGTTTCTCCCGGACCCCCCTCGACCTGCTGAGTTTCTCCCGGACCTCCCTTGACCTGCTGAATTTCTCCCGGACGCCCCTTGACCTGCTGAGTTTCTCCCGGACCTCCCTTGACCTGCTGAGTTTCTCCCGGACCTCTCTTGACCTGCTGAGTTTCTCCCGGACCTCCCTTGACCTGCTGAATTTCTCCCGGACCCCCCTTGATCTGCTGAGTTTCTCCCAGACCCCCTTTTCTTTCCGTGCCGGTGTCCCAGGACCTTTCCAGGGCAGTCTCCACGCTCAGGACCGCACTGGGATCCTGGTCAGCGGGGGAGGAGCAGGTGAGCGCGGCTAATCCCAATCCAGCCCACTCCACTCCCGAGATTGGCGGGGGAGGTTCCACCCTACCTGCCCGACCAGCCTCGCTCTCCACGTGTACTCCGGGAACCCGCCGCTGGTCCGGTGGGAAGGCGCAGGGCGGCCGGCGCCCCCATCGCCCGGCGGGGAGCCCCAATCTTCCCTCCGGCGTCCTGACTCCATCTGCAGCTCCAAGAAACGCTGTGCCACTGGGGTTCCGGGCGCTGGGAAGCGGTCTTGGCTTCCCCTGACACCGGCCAGGCTGCGCTGCGGTGGGGGGTTGGGCGGGGCGGACACGACAGCGTGCTTATAAAACCACCCACCACTACTTTTCAACGACCAGGATTTTTCTCTCTCTCTCTCACCCTGGGACACAGCAGTTACTGTGCATGCGCTGTACTGGCGCGGCAGCCAGCGGGCCACCTCTAATACATTTTTGATATGATCTTGTGGGCCAAATATAATTATATCTCGGGCCAAATTTGGCCCGCGGGCCAGAGTTTGACATGTGTGCTCTAAGGGTTATATATGCGATAAATGGGGGCTCATTGAATCCTCGGCACACTAACTGCAGCAGTTCAAGGAGAGGAGACACAAGAGACTATTGATGGAGACTGAACTTTTGCCTGCATTATATCCTGAAAGTATCAATCTTTGATTGTTTTCTATTTCAGCACTCACCAATATATATCATTAAGTATCATATATTACATTTTCAAGTTTATCTTTTAACTTCATAGCTGCTTAAATTCTGCCTGACTGATCTTCCTGATAATCTTGCTTTTGACACTCACCATCATTTATGGCCCTTCTCCTTTTCCCTGCAGTAAGTTCACTGCCTTTTCACAAGTGTTCCTGACCCAAACACCAAGTAGACATCATGTCATACATGCTTCGTGTTAACCTGAGCAGAACTGGTTTGGATCGGCCGTAATTTTAACAGAGGTGGCCTGAAGGACTGCATACTCGTGCTGCAGCACAGAAGTATCCATGGAAAGCAATAGGTGATTGACATTACAGACCTGAGCCCTTCTCGAGAATTCCAGCAGTTTCTCCAGCATGTTCGTGAACTGCACTTAGACATCAGAATCTGCAGATTTCCTGTTTACCTCCACGTTGGCTTCAGATACTTCTCACAACTGCTTGTCTATCCCTGACATTGAGTTTTGCCCGATTCTATATTAATTTAAACTCCTGGTGAAATAGTCTCATTCCTTGGCCACAAGAATGTCAGATCTCAATGGTTCTTGTAGGAAGCAACTCTAGCTATAGCAATAAGTATTGACAAATCAGGTAGAGTGAAAAAAATCTTTTTAAAAATTCCTGCTTGTTGGTTTTAGGGGCGTATACAAAAACAACCAATTTATTAAATTACTTACCTGTAAGGATAATATAACAATCTTGTCTGTCTTATAAAGTATGATGCAGTACAAATTGAATGTTTTGATTAAATAAAATAGAAGCTCCCCTGATTTTTTAAGTTTCAGCAGAAGAATGAAACATTGACCTCTCCATTTAGACATGAGCCTTATCAGAATTCCTCATATGGGTTTCTTGAAGAAAAACTATATCAGCCTTTAGGTGCCTAACATGAGCAAATAACTTGCGGCGTTTAATCGTACCATTCATACACATAATATTCCATGATATAAGCCTAATTGGGTTAATAATGAGTCTTAATTAATATTAATTAATGCTATGAAAATTATCCAACTATGTCTGTCACCATTCCAAGAGCCATCACCTTAAAACTACGCTGTAACACAGAATATGTAAACCATGAAACAAAAATAACCTTGCAAATCCAATAAAAACCCAAACAAAAATGCTTCCCAACCAGCTCACATAATACATTTTAACCCTCACAGTTCGACTGTAAATCTTAATATTTTTCTAATACAAAGAGCTATAATAAATAATTTTTCCCATAGAAAGAAAGAATTCAATAGAAAAAGGAACCTTAACCAAAATGAAAAATACGAAGTTAGCTGTAAAGATAAACAATA
The DNA here is from genome assembly GCF_036971445.1 of Narcine bancroftii. Lineage (NCBI taxonomy): Eukaryota > Metazoa > Chordata > Chondrichthyes > Torpediniformes > Narcinidae > Narcine > Narcine bancroftii. The sequence continues at coordinate 87,661,559 of NC_091470.1, read as the reverse complement.
TATGCTCATGTGCAGTAGGAACATGTTTCATTCCCATTATCAGCTGAAATGAAAAATCATATGCAGATGCGTTAACAGCATCAAAGTTTTTAAACCTTAAACCTTCAGAATAACGTCAAATCATTAGTAATTCAAACATGAAGGCTCCTTACATTATAAAAAAATCCACATCTTACTTGCCAAGCTCAGTAACATGAACACTTAACTTATATTTTATTATTATAACATTTTCCAAACATAGATTAAGTGCATATATGTTATTTAGTGCTGACTGCATTTTCCCATGGTCATATAATAAACTAACTGCTCAGGCCTACTTTCCCATGGTCAAATAATAAGTTCAATACAGTATAACCCTTGTGTTAATAAATGAATAATCCAAATAGGCCACACTGACAACATTAATTAAATAATATTAATAGAATCTATTTAATTCTTTAACATCAAAGAAAACAAAATTAACTAAATAAACAAAGTTAAAATTAAAAAACCTGAATAATTATTAAGTCAATTTACCCTTCAATTAAGAGCAGTCAGACTTCTCATTATCCAAAAAAAAACCCTTTCAAGATGAGAACAACTTCAGACACAAACTATTGAAATTGAAAGGCAGTCAGTCAAAACTTTGTGAACTTGATCCACAGAATTCAAAAATTTCTTCTGGCCATCGTCCAAGGCGATCCGCAGGCGGGCTCGGTACAACAAAGCGGGTCTTAATCCTTTCTTGTATAACTCAGTCATAACATCTTTATATCCTTTCCGCATCTCCTTAACTTCAAAGCAAAAATCTTCAAAGATTCTAATTTGTTGATTCTGATATATCAAATTTCTATTCTGATGAGCTTCATGAATAACATGATCCTTCTCTTGATAGCAATGAAAACAAAGAATTACTGAACGCGAACAATGTTCCGAGGTTGGCTTGGGTGTGCTCCGTCGAGCATAGTAGGGAAAAAAAAATCTCCTCCAAACACTTCCACACAGTAAATTTGAGAAGAAATCCATTAACTTGCCTTTCTCAGTATCTTCCTTTTAGCCCAAGATCCGAACGTTTTGGCATCTGCTCCTGCTCTCCAAATTAGCCTCCTTCGAGGCTAACTTGGAGTTGCTGGCAGACAATGATTCACACCAAGTTTCTAGTTTATTTATGCCTAATGAGCAAAAAGGGCATGGCAAATAACCCTGCTAGAGTTCATGCCACAATCAGTCACCCATTTGATTGTTTCAGGAATCATGTTATTCTCCCACATTCTCAATAGCCCTCAGATTTTACTATTCGACAGCACACTAGCAACATTTGACAAATCCTCTATAGAGAAATATTATTTATTGAATATTTTATTTCTCATTTGTTAATGCTTCTGGAAAGTTTATCCAAAACTATTATTAAACATTTATTTTAATAAGAAAAAGTTTAACATTACATATGTTGAAAGAAGAGAAAACATGCAGATGTTGTTGAAAATTTTCAATAAATATTTAGTTCGGCCCTCGACTTAGTCCAAGTTTTTAATTTTGGCCCTCCGTGAATTTGAGTTTGACACCCCTGCCTTGAGCATCACCATATTATGGTGCCTCTAGTCTCCCACTTGAAATACTCACAAGCCTGTACTTTGGTAAGACAGCTCCACAGACTGTGTGCAGGACCAAGCTGTCATTAAGACACCAAACTAACCTCCACAGTTTCCAAATTAGCTTCAATTGCTGAAATTGACTGCAGGACTTTTTCAAGCTTAGAATCGATCTGTCGTTGACTCGCTTTCAATGCTGCAGTTATTTCTTGTGTTACCTATTGTCCATGCTTGCTTTTTCCAACATGTCTGAGATGAAGTCTGCAGTCAGAGGTGTGGTCTCCTCTTTACCATTTTTAGCAGCTTTGGCTCCTCCGGTTGTTGTCATTTGGAAAAGCAATGATGGTAAATATTGAAGGGACCAAGTTTAAGCTACTTTGGTTAAAGATGATTAAGTAGGAATTGTTTAAAATTGACTGGAGCACCTAACTACCCCCTCCTACATCATGTAGTCGCCAGTCTGGAAGTCACTTTAGTTTTACTGAAATTATGGAAACCAAGTTTTGGAAATATTTCATCTTTAGTGCTCCCATCCAATAACATCTATCAGTGTGTGTATACAAGTATTCAATAACAAAGCCTTTCAATTTTAATATCACAAGAATGTTTCAATGATATAGAGACTGATGTCTGTCACTATCTTGTCAATTCACCTTGTAGCAATGGTCAGAGTTCCTGCTGTGTCACTGAACCCCCCCCCCCCCCATGGAATTACTTAATGTGTTGGTTGTATCGATTATTCTTGTATCAATGAACAGCTCCCACTGCAGAAGATCAAGGCAGTATCTACCTGAGTCAGTGTACCCAGTTATTTAAGTGGTCAGAGGCACATGTGTGTTGTGAGATGTAAAGTAAGTTGGATGCTCCCTCTAAACAAATCACCGCTGTGCTCCTCCGCACCTTCCTTTTCCAGCGTGACTGACCTGAAATTTAGGAGAGATTCTGCAGAGAGCTTCACTGATCAACTGAGGTCCTGCTACCTGTTGAGAGATTACACTTGTAGAAGAAATAGTGTATCCCCAATAACAATTGGCCATCTCTGTCAGCGTCTTAGTCATTGGAAGACTTGCTACATGCAGCAGCTTAAAATCAAGTACAAGTCTGAGACATTGCTTAAATTGGAGTTGATGAAAGTCAGTGAACTAGATACTTAGAATCCACATTCATTTAAATTGGATATGAGGAACCTCTTTTTCTCTCAATTCGTGCTCTCCATGAATTCTCAGTTTCTTTGTGATTTATCCAAAAAACCCAACACCCAACCCACCAATTTTTCCCTGCAACCGTGTCTGCCTGTCCCGCATCGGACTTGTCAACCACAAACGAGCCTGCAGCTGACGTGGACATTTACTCCCTCCATAAATCTTCGTCCGCGAAGCCAAGCCAAAGAAGAAGATAGACCAGTGGTTCTCATCCTTTTTCTTTCCACTCACCTCCCATTTTAAGAATCCCCTTTGCTGTCGGTGCTTTGTGATTAGTAAGGGATTGCTTAAGGTGGGAGGTGAGTGGAAAGAAACTGGTTGAGAACCACTGTTATAGACCATAAGACATGCGAGCAGAATTAGCCTGTGCTGACCATCAAATTGGCTCTGCCAATCAAATCATGGTTGATGTATTTTTTACTTTGCGACCCATTCTCCTGCCTTCTCCCCATAACTTTTTGACACCCGTGTTAATTAAGAACCTATCCATAATTAAACAATAGATAGCCAAATTTTGACAGCTTTGACAAATTACTTTAATTGAGCAAATGAAAATAAAAAGAAACCTGCAGATATTGGAAATCAGAAACAAAAATGAAAAGTGCCGATTAAACTCAGCTGGTCAGGAAATATGTGGAATGAGAAATAATGAACAATATCACACTTGAAATGTTCGTCACAGGATCCCAAATTATTTCATTTATTCTTCCCACTTTCCCCACTCCACTGATGAAAACCAATGTGTTTTTACCCTCTTTCGCAGTATTGATGAAGGGTCTCAGACCTGAAACATTAACTGATTCTCTTTTTATAGATGCTGGCTAGGTTAGATATTGCACAGCATTCTCAAAGAATGAACTTTAATGCTGCAAGAATGTGTTCACCTTTTTGAGCAAGTCAAAATATCAAAAATATGTTTTCACTTTAGCATGAAGCTGTAGTCCTTTCTGAAATCATGGAAAATACTCTGTTTTCTAAGCACATCCAGCCAGGTTTTTATTTTATTTGTTGCATTAATATTATTTGAATTACAAAAGATTGATTTTATTTTCAAATAATTTACGTACAGAATTAAAAATATTCAATCATAATTTTTACAATGTATCAATGATGTGAAAGTTACTAAATATAATTTGGTGTTGCCTAATACTAAGTTTGAATTATTGGCTTTCACTTTGAGATTTAGCACCATCTAGCTTTTACTCAGAACTTCAACTTACAGCATTCAAGTTTATTCATGAAATTCAACAGTCGTGAAAGTTTAGCTGTGAAAGAAATGAGGCAGTGCTTTCTTTTAACAGCCTGCACACAAGTTATTTTAACCATACCTGCTTGCAGGTTAGCTAGGGATCGTTAGAACTCTGATATTTTAATGAGTGCTCACTCAGAAACTTGCTTGCTAAAAGATTGTTTCTCATTATTGTTGAAAATAGTTTAAAAAGAAGGGGCATAGGAGGAGTAGCGTCAAGATTCATCAGGATAAACCGGGACACAAGAAACACAGTCTGCTTCCCTTGAATTTGAGATGGGCAAGAGGGGATTTCCTGCCTTTTTTTAAAAAAAAATGCCGTAGATGTTTTCAGAAAGGAAGGCTTGTTTTTCAAACGTGGCTTCAGTGTTGACAGGTCAAAATCTGAAGAATAGCTGATCTGTAAGCAATTGGCAGGCATTTCGAAAAATTACAGATACAGGAAACTTGAACAACAGAGAATTCTGGTGTACTGACGCCACTTTTGCAGAAGGAAACAGTGTCAATATTACAGGTCAATGACCTGTTACAAAAACAATAAAAAGAAGAGGGGTATTGTGTCATTGCTCCCTCCCTAAACAAGTAGCATTTGATCACTCTTCCAGTTTTTATTGTGTCATTGCTCCTCTGCTATTGAAAAGGTCATAGCTGATATTTTACCTTGACACCAATCTTGCCTTCAGCAACCAAGTCACCACAGCTCTCTTGAATTGACAATTTGAAGGGTTCACCTCTATGCGTGCAGAAATTTCATCTCAACCTTGTCCAGGCTCATCCTTGTGGTTCCAAACTCCCTCATTGGCAGAAACTTTATCCGTGCCTCGCCACAATTCAATGAGACTGCCTCTCATTCTTCTAAATGTGAGATTGTAGTCTCAGTGGTTTTATTTCTCTCTCCATGACAAATCTAGCATCCCAGTAATAAACCTGAGACTGCAATGCTCTCCCTCCTTACAAGAATGTTTCCTTTGGCAGGGTGGTGACCAGACCTGCACAGAGAATTCTTGATGTAGCACACCAGAACTCTGCAGAATTGGAGTCAAAAGATTTGTCCTCGAATCTTCTCTTTTTTAAACTTAAAAAAAAATTTAGACATACAGCATGGTAACAGGGCATTTCAGCCCTCGAGCCCATGCCAGCCAACTATACCCAATTAACCTACACCCCTGGTATGTTTCAAATGGTGGGAGGAAACCAGAGTCCCTAGGAAAATCCACGCAGACAGAGGGAGAACATACGAACTCTGCACAGACAGCATGGCATTCTAATCCTAGTCCTGATCGCTGGCGCTGTAAAGGCATTGAGCTAACCATCCCTATGCCAACCGTGTCTCCATGCAGTAAACATTTACCTTTCTAATTGCCTGCTGTGCCTGAACCTGAACTTTGTAATTTGAATACAAAGTTTTCTGGGTACCAACATCAAAATCTCTCTCTTTGGCTTGGCTTCGCGGACGAAGATTTATGGAGGGGGTAAAAAGTCCACGTCAGCTGCAGGCTCGTTTGTGGCTGACCAGTCCGATGCGGGACAGGCAGACATGATTGCAGCGGTTGCAAGGGAAAATTGGTTGGTTGGGGTTGGGTGTTGGGTTTTTCCTCCTTTGCCTTTTGTCAGTGAGGTGGGCTCTGCGGTCTTCTTCAAAGGAGGCTGCTGCCCGCCAAACTGTGAGGCGCCAAGATGCACGGTTTGAGGCGTTATCAGCCCACTGGCGGTGGTCAATGTGGCAGGCACCAAGAGATTTCTTTAGGCAGTCCTTGTACCTTTTCTTTGGTGCACCTCTGTCACGGTGGCCAGTGGAGAGCTCGCCATATAATACGATCTTGGGAAGGCGATGGTCCTCCATTCTGGAGACGTGACCCATCCAGCGCAGCTGGATCTTCAGCAGCGTGGACTCGATGCTGTCGACCTCTGCCATCTCGAGTACCTCGACGTTAGGGGTGTGAGCGCTCCAATGGATGTTGAGGATGGAGCGGAGACAACGCTGGTGGAAGCGTTCTAGGAGCCGTAGGTGGTGCCGGTAGAGGACCCATGATTCGGAGCCGAACAGGAGTGTGGGTATGACAACGGCTCTGTATACGCTTATCTTTGTGAGGTTTTTCAGTTGGTTGTTTTTCCAGACTCTTTTGTGTAGTCTTCCAAAGGCGCTATTTGCCTTGGCGAGTCTGTTGTCTATCTCATTGTCGATCCTTGCATCTGATGAAATGGTGCAGCCGAGATAGGTAAACTGGTTGACCGTTTTGAGTTTTGTGTGCCCGATGGAGATGTGGGGGGGCTGGTAGTCATGGTGGGGAGCTGGCTGATGGAGGACCTCAGTTTTCTTCAGGCTGACTTCCAGGCCAAACATTTTGGCAGTTTCCGCAAAGCAGGACGTCAAGCGCTGAAGAGCTGGCTCTGAATGGGCAACTAAAGCGGCATCATCTGCAAAGAGTAGTTCACGGACAAGTTTCTCTTGTGTCTTGGTGTGAGCTTGCAGGCGCCTCAGATTGAAGAGACTGCCATCCGTGCGGTACCGGATGTAAACAGCGTCTTCATTGTTGGGGTCTTTCATGGCTTGGTTCAGCATCATGCTGAAGAAGATTGAAAAGAGGGTTGGTGCGAGAACACAGCCTTGCTTCACGCCATTGTTAATGGAGAAGGGTTCAGAGAGCTCATTGCTGTATCTGACCCGACCTTGTTGGTTTTCGTGCAGTTGGATAATCATGTTGAGGAACTTTGGGGGACATCCGATGCGCTCTAGTATTTGCCAAAGCCCTTTCCTGCTCACGGTGTCGAAGGCTTTGGTGAGGTCAACAAAGGTGATGTAGAGTCCTTTGTTTTGTTTTGTTTTGTTCCATCTGCCAGATCTTTGCCCATTCATATAACCCTTGCCTTCCTGAAGCTTCTCTCAGTCACCCAGCTGTGTATTATCACCTAGCTATGTATTATTACCAAGCCTGGTTAGTGACACTCTGTGTCCTCATCTAAAGTGATTGATGCAGATTGTGAACAGTTGGATTCTCAGCAGCAATCCCTGCAAGTCACAGCCTTCCAACCTAAAATGACCCGCTTAACTTTTCCATGCGGACTTAACCAGTTCTCACTCTAAAGTATGAACACAACATTCTATTTTATTTAACAATCTTTTGTGGGACATTATCAAAGGCTGTTTGAAAATCTAAATGCCCCACATCAGCTGTTTCACCTTTCTCTATTCTGCAAATTATACCGTCTTTCATAAAAACAACACTATTTCCATGTCAAGTGTCCTGTATGGCACCTTTAGTAATAGATTCCAACACTTGCTTGAATACTATTGTCAATTAATATAAAAATCTACTTACAGGCTTAATGATAAGTCTTTGGCTTGGCTACGCGGACGAAGATTTATGGAGGGGGTAAATGTCCACGTCAGCTGCAGGCTCGTTTGTGGCTGACAAGTCCGATGCGGGACAGGCAGACACGGTTTCAGCGGTTGCATTAAAGTAAAAGGTGAACATGAGAGGGAACTTCAATCAGAATTGTGAACTGCCATGTGAGGTAGTGATTGCAGGCTCGATTTTGACATTTAAAAATTTGCATAGTTCCGTAGATGGGAGTGGTATGGAGGGCCATGGTCTGGGTGCAGGTCAATGGGATTAGGCAGAGAAATCGTTCGGCACAGACCAGATGGACTGAACAGTCCGTTTTTGTGTTGTACTGTTCTCTGGTGAATAGCAACAAGAATAAATAAATGGATGGATTATCTTAAAGCAAAAGTCATCGTGGCTATCCCTCAAGGTCGAGGATGATGGACTTCATTCCGTTGATCTATTTATGGGCTCTCAAGTGGCTTATGAGTCCAATCTTGGCTTTGAAATATCTTCCTCATTCAGGACAGGTCGTTCAAGATGGCAGATCAGGCTTTGGTTGTTGCTGCCTCTCTTTCCATTTACTTCTAGTTCTATACATCTGTTGGCTTTGGAAGTTGCTGTTCCTTCTCGAATAATGGTTTGCCAGAGTTTCCTGTCCTTGGCATTGGTTTCCCAATTATTGATGTCGATGTTACATTTCTTCATGTTGGATTTTAAGATTTTTTTGAATCTGTTCTGTTGTCCACCTCTTTTACTTTTGCCTTCTTTAAGGTGGGAGTAGAAGATTTGTTTTGGCAGACGTTCATCTTCCATCCGAAAAACTTGTCCGCTTCATCTTAGTTGGTTCTTAATGACATAGGCTTCAATGGTTGTTGCTTTTCCTTCATTTAGCATGCTGACGTTAGTTCCTCGATCTTCCCAGGTGATATTTAAGATGTTTCTCTGAAGCATATTTTTCCGAAAAAGAATCATTCAACTTGATGAAAAATATTTTTCCTAGAAGTGACGCCTTCCTACAAATTTTTCTGGGCACTCTGCCCTGTACAGTAACAAAGTGCAATCTGAGCTGGGTTGATTTAGGCTGATCCAGGTTCTTACAAGGGCAGTAAGAGAATTCATAGTTAGGTTATAAAAGGACCATGAAAGATTGCGTGGAGTAAGAGAATAACAAATGAACAATTTCAACATTATTCCGTTCTATTTAAAGCCACATTATCCTTGACAATTGTGCTTTTTTAAGAGAGGGAAAAGCGCTATGAGGTTGAACATTTTCTTTGAATCCTATTTGTTTGTGGAAACTTTTTCAAAACTTTTTCACTTTCTCACTGATGCTTACTGTGTCCTTTAACAAGGAGCGGAGGAGACGATGGTTGGAGAACAGACATGTAAATACTCGATGTTTCTTTCACATGATGATTCATGGGATCATAATCTGGATCAGTTTAAAAATGGATGTGAGTAAAATAATGGTGTGATATGAAAGTTAGTGTGATGATATAATTGTGTCATTTTACAGCGCTGGGTGACAAGTCGACAAATGCGCTTTGAAGGTGGATTTCAAGGTCGGTGCAACAAGTTGGTGGATGGTTGTTACTCATTCTGGCAGGCTGGACTCTTGCCACTTCTGCACCGTGCACTACACATAGAGGGTAAGTACAAAACCATTTGTTAAGTAGCATAAT